>NC_081847.1:33171957-33526923 GCF_963259705.1 Myotis daubentonii
CTGGTTTCCGCAAACACAGCACACCGCACATGCCATTCCACACCTTGCTTTGCTCACTGACCCAGGTGTGTCGCCAGGTATTCCACATCCAGCGCACGCAGGGCGTCTTCTCCACGGCTGCATGGCATTCCACTGCTTGGCTGGGCCCCCGTTCTTTTAACCACTTCTCCCGGATGGACATTTACAGCTGTTTGCTATTGCAAACAATCGTGTAATAAATAATAGTATACCCTCTGAATGGGGATATTTTACACTTACACAGTTACTTTCCCACATTTAAACAGTGAGATAATAATCTACTAAATGTTTTTGAGATTTCTTTAAATATGTTTTTATTGATTTTAGAGAGAGGAAGGGAGAGGGAGAGAGAAACATCAATGACAGAGAAACATCAATTGATTGGCTGCCTCCCACACGCTCCTTACCGAGGACAGAGCCACAACCCAGGCATGTGCACCGAGCAGGAATCCAGCCAGTGACCTCTTGTCATGCCCAACCAACTGAGCCACACCGGCCAGGGCACGTTTTTGAGATCTTGATTTTCATGAAAACTTGAAACTTTGGCCCCACTGAGCCCACATTCCTGGAGGGTGGCAGTGGCTGGACAGGCCCTCTCCATTTACCACTGCCCCGCCCCACTTTGCCAAGAAAAACACAGACAGGGAGTGAGGCACTTGCCTGAATAAAAGCCAAGGGTCGCAAGGAGCCCAGGGGGTGAGTGCTGGAGTCTCCGCCACCGCACACTCATCCCCTCCCTGCCGCTGCCTCCCCGTGGTGTGGCCTCAGGCACGTGGCTTCACCTCTCTGAGTCTCTGTTGGTACCCACTTCACAATGCACCTGCTCCCGGGAATGAACGCCCCTAGAGCACTTTGCTCTGTGCTGGGCACACAGTAGGCAACTAATTAAATGTTTAAAACTTGGTCCATGCTAAGGTTAGTCCTGATCATGTCCAGGATTCGGTGATTTGTCCTATTGGCAGACACTGAGGTGGGAGCGCGATGGGGACCCAACACGCCACCCAGTGAGGAAGTAGCAAAGGTGGGATTTGAACCCAGGCAGCCTGGCTCTAGGTGCTATTGACCGCCACACTGTGTCAGGGACCAGACATCCAGGGGACCAGTGATGAAGGGAGGGCATTGGTAGTGAGGCTCAACTGCGGTCATGCCACCACACACACACACACACACACACACACACTGGCAGAGAAGGGCTGGGCCGGATGTGGGTACCAATAGTGACGGCACTCTGTCCTAGCTGTGTAACCTCCGATGAGGCAGCTGTCTCCGAGCCTCAGTGTCCCCACTGGTAAAGCAGCTACCCTGCAGGGTGAAATTAGACAGGGATGAGAAAGAGCTTTGCAAGCTGCAGGGGCTGCAGGCATGTAGGGGATTAAGGGGTTTATACGGCCAGGGAGAAGGGATAGGAGGGGAGGGAGGTTGGGGACACCCAAGAGGCCCAGTTTGCCCTTAAGAACTCCCAGGTCTACAGGGCCCAGCTGTCAGGCAGCCTCAATCCCAGCCCAGCGCCAGGCTGGCAGGCTCCAGACAGAGCCCCCTGGCTCCAGCTGGATGCCTCAGTGAGGGTAAGGGGCCAACCTAGGGCCTGGGATCGGCTATTTTCATCCCCAGGAGGGCCAGGGAGAGCGAGCCAGCTCCCTTTTCCCCCCCTCCCCCCCACCACGGGTCCTGTCCCACTGCCTAGAGCCGTGGTCGGCAAACTGCGATTCGCGAACCACATGCGGCTCTTTGGCCCCTTGAGTGTGGCTCTTCCTAAGCCTTAGGAGTACCCTAATTAAGTTAATAACAATGTACCTACCTATATAGTTTAAGTTTAAAAACTTTGGCTCTCAAAAGAAATTTCAATCGTTGTACTGTTGATATTTGGTTCTGTTGACTCATGAGTTTGCCGACCACTGGCCTAGAGACTTCCTTTCAAACCCAGAACCACCCTGGAGGCCACAGATGCCTCGTAGCACAGCTGGGGAACCAAGGAACAGAAAGGCAAACGATTGATTTACATCACAGAAGGGCTTGAACCCAGACTTCCTCATTCCCAGGAGCCGGTTACTCCCAGCATGCCTTACACTCACTGGTTTTCACTCATTCCTTCATCCAACAAAAGTTAGGGAATACCTACTGCTCCCCCAGGGAATGGGGCAGAGCCTAAAGCATAGAAAGGCCCTGTCTCCTGGAGCTGCACTGCTAGTAAGAGACACCGACAGGACACAGATCATGTGGCCTCTGTTTGCTGTAAGTTAGGGGGTGATGTGTACTTCTCTAGCAAAAAAATAATTAATAAACCAGGGTAGGGAACTAGTGACTGTTGGATGCTGATGGTTTAGCTGGAGAGGGCAGTGAGAGGGTGGGTCAGGAAGCTCTCTCTAAGGAGGTGACGTGTGGGCAGAGACCTGAATGAAGTGAGAGAATGAGTCATGTGGACATGTGGGGCAGGATAGGTACTGGCAATGAAAACAGCCAATGCAGAGGGCCTGAAGTAGGAATGTGTCTGGTGTGTTCCTGGAACATCAAGCAAGCAGCGTGCTGTGTGGCGTGGGTAAAGGGAGGGAGGGAGCAGTAACAGGAATCCAGGTCATGAGGGCCTCCTGGAGCAGCTAGACCTCGGGGGTTTTTATTTCAGGCTGCCTGGCAAGACAGGCCTTTGAATTGTTCAGAGACTCTCATAACCCCATACGGCCCGGCTCTTATGCTCCAAGTGTCTGTTCCTAGAATGTCCTGCTCCCACCACGGAGACTTTGCACACGCTCTTTTTCGATCTGGTATCGTTTCCCATTCCTACTCCCTCTTCTCCTGGTGGACTCCTACTTATCCTTCACATCTTAGCTCAGATATCTCAGGCTTCCAGACCTCCCTGGCCAGGTCAGCAGTCCTCCCTTCCTCCCAGGACCTAATCACAGTGGCCACGAAATTCTTGGGATGGGTTTGTGTCTGTTCGAAACCTAGACTGAGCTTCCGAAGGGCAGGTGTGGGTTCATTTTGTTCACTGCCATATCCTCAGGGTGCGGCTAGTGCTTGGCACATGGTAGGCCCTAAGAAATATGCATTGCACTAATGAACAATTGAATTGCATAGGCACTTCATAAAGACCTCATTTCATGCTATTGTATCCAGGTTACAAAGCTCAGAGCGCTGGGGCACCGTGACTGAGGTCAGACAGCAAGTAAGTGGGTAGCACCAGGAAATCCAGGTCTTTCTGATTCTCAAACTGGGAATTTCCCCCCATACTTTTACTGGCACACATAAGCTGTTGTCCACTGGGAACTGGCTGTAATCATTCCTCTATGCCTGGACTCCTGCCCTTTTGCAATATGGCTGAGAGAGGGAGACTATTTCTCCATCCCTTGGATCCGACCTGGCCACGTCATGTTGTCTGGGACATTTGTAATCACCATCAAAGGCAATGGAGCTGGTCCTCTCTTGCTGAACATGGAACTCGGAGATTACCATGTGAATGAGCCCAAGCTAGCCTCCTCGAGGGGAACTGAACCTCAGCGAACAGCCTGCCAACTGCCAGGCATGCGGGGGAGGCCCTCCGAGACCACCCAGCCCCCACTGACTGCAACTACACGAGTAAGCCTAGGTAAGACCAGAAGAACTACCCAGCTGAGCCTAGATTGCCAATTCATAGAATAAATTACCTTAGGCCACTGGGTTTAGGGTGGTATTTTAAGCAGCAAAAACTAACTGATCCATATACCTTGTGAATGCACACTATGCAGACAACACCTGTGCACACATGCATATGCACATAAATGTACACAGATGGCCTTCCATTGAAACTCTGTCAGCACCCACACAGACGTTCCCACACCCCTCACGGGTCACATACACACACACCTCTTCCGAACATTCTCCTGCCTGCTCACATGTCAATGTAAATGCCAACCTGGGAGTGGGCGGGTGGACATTGCCCAAGCTCTGTGTCCCGAGCACTGGCCGGCACCGCGCAGAGCATGGAGAAGGACCCGGAAAACTTTTGTTGAATGAACAGATGAATAAAGCCAAGGGCAGTGAATGAGCCATGGGATGGCACCAGTGAGCAGACCAGTGAGGTGCTGAGGGGTTCCCCTGGGTAAATGGGGAGGCCTGGCAGCAGGGCCACAGCTTCAGCGCTCAGCCCTCGTAGGACCCGTGTGGGCAGGAACACACAGTGGTGCTCACAAACACTTACCTTACAAGTTGTCCCTGTGCTTGAGACTCTATTTGTAAACTTGGTTCCACTGTTTTTATTAAAAAGTGAAGGTTGTTAAAAAGCCCTGGAAGGGTTACCGGAAAGAAATTAGAATCAATAATTTGTCTTCTATGTGTAAATTGAGGATGTCGGAGAATTAAGGATGAGTTAAGAGGAAACTAAGGGAAGAAAAGCAAAGCAGGTAGTAGTAACTCCAGGAAAAAGCAACAACAAAGAGCTTCACAGGAAAGGAATGTAACCATAACATGTGATTTGGCTTAGCAGGAAACCATTCTTATACAGGTATAATAAAAAAAAGCACTTAGTATTCATCTAATGAAAAATTGTGACAACTATAGATTCAAAGGAAAGGAGGGTGAGAACGGTTCAATCTTCCTTGACAATAATAATGATAAAAAGAAACAGTTTTGACCACTCACTGGGTAATGTTCATTATTCTTGGCACTCTACATGTTGAATCCTCACAACAACCCAGCATCTTAAATATTCATATTACTCTCATTTTACAAATGTGGAAACTGAGGCACAAGAAGGTTAAGTCATTTGCCCAAAGTCATGGCCAGCCAGACAGTCAGGCTGCGGAAGGCATATATGAAGACATCAGACCAGAAAGGAGGTCAACACTTGCCTAAAATTAATTTAAAAAAAAAAAAAAAAGGAAAAGCATGTCACTTAGAAATACAGAGGCAAGTACCAGGAGAAATTGTTAAAAGAGTTGAATGTGGTTGCTTGGAAGAGGTGGGCTGGGAATGAGAAGGACAGGGCAAGAGAATGGTTTTTATTAGTACTATTCAACTTATACAGACACGTTGATATACCCATGAGGTGGGGACAGAGGTTAGCAGGGAAGGAACACAAGGGAACTTTCCACATTGATAGCGTTGCTCTGTATCCTGTTTGGGGATTGGGATACAGCATGTTTTTATCTGAACTCAGCAAAGGGAACCTTTAAGATCTGTGCATTTCACTGTATGTCACTCTTACCTCCCCCAACAAAGATAAAAGAACTGTAAACAAATACTTTTGAACTATAGCTAATGATATGCATGCTGAAGTGCCTTTAAGGGGAAACATACTAGTGTTTGCAACTTACTTTGAAAAGCTTCAAAAAGATAAGCTGTCGCCGAAACCGGTTTGGCTCAGTGGATAGAGCCTCGGCCTGCGGACTGAAAGGTCCCAGGTTCGATTCCGGTCAAGGGCATGTACCTGGGTTGCGGGCACATCCCCGGTGGGGGATGTGCAAGAGGCGACTGGTCGATGTTTCTCTCTCATCGATGTTTCTGACTCTCTATCTCTCTCCCTTCCTCTCTGCAAAAAATCAATAAAATATATTAAAAAAATAAAAATAAATAATAAATAATAAAAAAAGATAAGCTGTCTTAATAGATGGATAGAATGATAGATGCCTGATAAAGCAAATCTAGCAAAATATCAAGAATTGAGCCTCTGTAGGTAGGCATATGTGTTCACTGTATAATTCTTGCAAATGTTCTTTTTTTTAAAATCCTTACCTGAGGATATTTTTTCCATTTTTTTTTTTTTAAAGAGAATGGAGAAGAGGGAGAAGGGAGAAAGAGGAAGAGAGAGAGAGGAACATCAATGTGAGAGAGACACATCCACCAAGGTATGTGTCCTTGACCAAGCATCGAACCCAGGACCCTTCAGTCTGAGGGCCGACACTCTAACCACTGAGCCAAGCCAGCCAGGGCACAAATTTTCTTTTAGCTTGAAATTTTTCTTAATAAAATGTTGGAGGAAATATATGAATATGCTATCTGAAAAATAATATTAAACTTTTAAAAACCTGAATGGGGTCTTCTGTCTTGGGCCTGGATGGACCCACACAACTCTAAGCCCTCCGATGTGTATGTATGACAGCTGTTACCATGTCCCCACCTTACCTGGGATCCTGTAGCCTGATCCTCCAGTCCCTCCATACTCCCTCTGTTGTCAGGCAGGATGCAGTCGTCATTCCCCTGGTCCCCTCGAAGGCCTCAGTGGCAGAACCAGAACCATTTCACCAGGGACAGTCACAAGGCCCTCTAGCTATACCCCATCCCTTGCCAGGAGGGTAAACTGAAGTCTGGCAGGTGGCGTTGGGTGCCTTTCCCAGAGGCCCATCACACCTTCCTGACAGAAGTGAGCAGCCAAGTTGCCAGTCTCCCAAGCCCACGTGTATATAATTAGCTGGTGGGAAATAGAGCAGGGGGCAGATCTCATCTCTACCTAATTAGGGGCTAGGCAGCTGGGCCAATCTGGCCTGGGGGAGCTGCGATGGGGGAGCTGCTGTGATGGGGGTCAGGCAGCCCCAGGGGACGGGGCAGCAGCTGCAGGCCCTCGGAGGGGCTGAAAGGCTGAAAGGCAGCGGCTGCTGCTCCTTGCCCCTCACACTCCAACTGGAGGCAGAACAATAGAGGGGCTGTTTCCGCAGACCCTGAGGCAGGCAGGCTGGCAAGGCTGGTGGGCTGGTTGGGGGAAGTAGGGGGAGCCCCAGCTGTGGCTCCACAGAGCCCTACATGAGAGGGTAGTAGGCTCCAAACTCCTGGCAGAGGGAAGCCCTCCACAACTAGGAAACCTCTGCTGCAGAAGTCCAGGCTCAAACAGGCACCTTCCCCACTTTCCAAGAATCCCTCCTGCTCTCTTCCCGACAGACTCTCCCAATGCCCTTCAAGGCTACCACAGGCCCAGCTCCTGGGAACAGCTCTGGTCTTCAGGCAAAAGTCCCTAAACATACCTGCTCCACATTGTATGACTGTGTGCTTACTGTTTAGCTGCCCTTCCCTCTCCACCCCAAGGTTAAGGAGGGGCCAAGGCTCTCTTACCCACTGCTTGGCACCCAGTAGGTGCTCACTAAAGTAACCAGAAGGAAAAGCTGCCAGGATGGGGAAGAAGTGAGGCAGGTGTCAAAAGCATCAGAGTACCACTGACTGTGGGGTGTCCACAGGCCAGAGTGCAGACCTGGTCTGAGGCAGCCCACCAGCCACCATCCCTCCTGCTCTAAGACAAGAGATGACCTTCTGAGGTGACCCTTGAAGGGCCATCTTGAGGATTTAGTGACAGGACGAGTGTAAAGGGTCTGAGCCCAGCACTTAAGCCTCCTCCAGGAACAAGGGCCCTCCCAGCCTCAATTTCTTCACATGTAAAATGCAGCCAACACACTCACCTTCTTGTGTTTCTGAGGGCTGGTAGGTCACAGAAAAGGCAACTATTCTCACAAAATTCTGGCCAGGTTGCCCAGAGGTGCTCACCTTTGACCCCTCAAAGGATACCACCTCTGCAAAGCCTGCCCAGATTATCCATCTGCTCTCATCACTCCTTTAACATAGGGACCAGGAGGCCCAGCCCCTACATAATCACACCTGCTGGGCACCTGTGGGCAGGTCGCCTTCCCTGTGCCTCAGTTCTTCACCTGTATCATGCAGGGAAAGACTTCATTCTCATGGGCTCTAACAACATCCTCTTCCATACCAATTTCCCCTTGTTTCCTTGAACTGCTGGGCCTAGCCTAATCCCCCAGGGGCTGGTAGACTGTCAGAGAGACAGACAGACAGCTGGGCTGACCTGGAAGTTTGTCAATAGCCCAACGGAAATCTCCTCTTTATGCCTAAAATAAAACCGACATCAAACCTGTCACTAGGGCCCCCATTAGCGCTTCCTGTTTCTGAGTGGTGCAGCCCAGGCAGCCCGAGTGAAAGGAAGCACCACCCAGCCCCTCCCCTCTCCCACCCAAAAGCTGGCAGAGGCCACCCACGCTTTCATCCTGTGTCCTCGGCTCTAGCTCTGGCTGCTCCACCAGCCAAAGTGTGGTCTCCTAACAGGTAACTAACCTGGAGAGACAGGAAGGAGCTGGGACCTCAAAGCCGAGTGCCAGCTGCTTCCTTCCCCTTCCCCCTCAACTCAAAGAAGACTGGGCTTGTCCAGGGTCACTCAGAGTTGGAGGTAAGTCCATTCATTTTGTGCTGTCCACCCAAGTCCCTCTTCCTCTAAGAACTCCCACTTCCAACCCCCAAATCTATGGCCTATGTGACCTCAAGTTCAGGGTTTGCCCTCTCTGAGCTTCCTTCCCCCTTTGGAACTGGGCAGGGAGTGGGGGAAGTCAGAACACCCGTGATGGGGAGGGTCCGTCACCATGTTAGCCTTTCCCCGGCAGTTCCCCTTCCTGCTCCGGAGGAAGGCCCCTGTCCCAGTCCCAGCTCGCTCCCAACTCACTGGGTGCCTGGACCCAGCTTCTTCTCTGAGGGAAGTGCACCAGCCTCCCTGATGCCCCACTAGCTGCTGGGGTAAACAATTACTAGGTTTGGAAGGCCCCACCCCAAGATTTCTCCCCTCCTCTCCCCTTGTGAACACAGAAGAGTCTGGTGACCCAACCTTTAAAAAGCAAGCATTTGTGTTTATTAACCAAAGGGAGGGAAGCCAGAGCCAGAGGGGCTCCTACCAGTCCCTCCTGTAGTCTACCCACCTAGGCCAGGTTGCCAAGGCCTGGGAAGAACAGTGGCTAGACCACTCTTCCCTGCACCCACCCTAGGGTGAATTCCCAGGGAACCAGGGCCCACTGAGTGAGGAAGAGGAAGTCAGGAAAGGATAGAGGCCAAGGAAGGAAGAAAGAAACAGAGCCACGGGGTAGACAGACCTGGTAGGGATCCTTGGCCCCTCACTCAGGGGGGAGGGCTAAGTGCCCCAAGCCCATGAGAGGAACCACGCAGAGGGACAATGCTGGCAAAATCCCGACAGGTGAGGAGGAGGGAGTGGTCCAAGTCAAGAGGCCACTCTCTCCAGTGTCAGTCCTTGCCAGACGGATACTGGCCCAGCGTCAGAGCCTTTGCTTCCATGCCAGGTTCACCAAAGGCAGTGGTCTCTGGTCTGCCCCAACCAGGGAAAGGGTGAAGGAGAGCTCAAGGGCCCAGCTGCCTCTTTCAGCTCTGTCCTGTGCCGAATGCGAGTCCAGTGGAGACCTATCCCTCCACCGCCGGAGTCTCCCGCGCTTGCCGCAACCCGTACAGCCACTTGATCACACGGGCATTGCGCTCAATCACGGACACGCCATAGGGGACGCGCTCCCGGGCCCGCTCCTCAATAGTGGCCGAGCTGCGGTGGGAGCAGCCCCCCTCGGAGCTACCTGGCCCAGCACTGGGCCCCGCCAGAGACACTATGTCTGAGCTGGCTCGTGCCAGGTGGGCCACACCCAACCCCCGTGCCTCCTCTGGGTCCAGGCCGCAGAAGTTAAAAAATCGCTCCAGGTCGGCCGCTGCCCGCGAGAAGCGCTCACTCAGGTCTGACTTGGAGCGCTGCAAACCCGGGGGCCGGGCTGGACTGGAGGCGGCAGTGTCCGGTGATGGGCAGGGTTGGGCAGGTGAGGCCGGCAGGGGACGGACATCCACTCGGCGGACGGCAGCGGTACTGGGAGGTGGGCGTGGAGGGGTGGCTGGGGGGTCCTGGGGGGCTCCCTCTGCCCGCCCCGGGGTGCGGCTAGCCTCGGCAGGGGACACCGGGTTGTCACACAAGTCGATAAGGCTGCTAAGGATGTCCAGGTCCAGTTGGGGCCGGCGGCAGGGGCCCGGCAGGGCTCGGCGGCTAGGAGTGAGCACGGTGCGGCGAGTCCCAGGGCTGAAGAGCGGCTGCTTGGACAGCAGCGGCTGCACAGGTTGCTGGCGGGTGTTGGCCACCTGCAGGCTCTTGACGTACTTGGCCTTGTCGGCCTCCAGGCGCTCCACCGCACTAGGTTTCCGGGCTCCACCGTCGGCAGGCCTCCGGAGCAGGTAGCCCGGGACCTTGGTCCTCAGGCGGAAAGGCAGGGCGGGTGAGTCCCGGGCTCCAGGAGACAGCATGTCCACAGGCATGACTGTTACATACCCCAAGGCCTTCTGCACGAGGACACGGGAGAAGTGAGGAGACAGCGATCCAGGCAGAAAATTGGCAGCTGGACGCCGGCAACGGCTGCAGGGGAGGAAAGAAAGAGAAGGGCTGAGCACGCTCAGACAAAGGCTCGGCAGACTGGAAGAGGCTGAAGACGCCTTCCCCATTAAAAGTGAAGGCCACGCCTCTGGCTCACAGGAAGCCAATCAGAAGGCAGAAAGCACCAGCTGTAGGGTTTGAGGCTCCGCCCACACCCCGCCCTCCTCCGAGAACCCGGCCCAGGGGAGGCAGAGTTAAAAAAAGGTGCCAAAAAAAAGAACAGGCGCAGCCTGAGCAGAAAAGACAGGGCAAAGGAAGTAACGCGGGCTCGGAGCCCTGTGCTGGGCACCAGCCGGCTCAACCGCAGTGGGTCCTCTTACCAGTCCATTTTGCGGATGGGGAAACTGAAGCTAATTCAACAAACTGGGGGCTCTATTCCTGCCTGGAAGCAAGGAAGTGCTGCCACAGGAGCCTTGGGGCTAAAACCCAAGAGAAAGGGCTAAAACCCAATCTGGACTGCCCACAGGGAGCCTGGTACCACTTCCACCCCTTGCCTACCTGGACAGGAAGCTGCTCTGTGCCATCCACCCGCCTAAACATGCCGGGCCCCAGGCACAGCAGCAGCGGCGGCGTTTGTGGGGGAGGAGGGCAGAAAATCCCCACCCCCGCCACAGTGGAGTACAGGCACCATCAGCTTCCAGGACCGGACGCCAATGCCAGGCCCACAGTGATCCATGAGTGCCTGTCACAGGGAAACGTCAGACCTAAGCTATGCTGCTCCAAGCGGCGCTGGAAATGCCCACTATCACACCACCCTGCTTGGGGGTGTCCAGCAGACTGCCAGCACCCATAGCATAGACCCCCACAGGCAGAAGTGCCCACACCTGGGTGCAAAGTATCCACGTAATCACCTGGGCATCAGAGCCCGGTGTCCCTGTCCCTTTTTCCAAGGAAGGGCTGGAGCCTCCCTGGAGATGGGCCAGAAGAAAACCTGTAGGCCAAGTCCTGAACTTTCTCATCTGTTAATTGGGGAGGAGGACTTTGTCAAGGTGATAACCAAGAGGACTGGAGGTTCAGGCCATCTAGAGCTGTATTGTCTAAGTCAATAGCCACCAACCACAGCCTTAGTTTAAATTTAAATTTAAATTTACATTCGGTTCCTGAATCACACTAGCCACATTTCTAGGACTCGGTAGCCACAGACGCTGGTGGTCATACAATAGACGGCACAGACTGCAGCATTTCCATCTTAACAGAATGTATTGGGCAGCACCACCTACGCATCCAGAATTCCAGGAGGGAAAGTCTGGATTGGGATGGGGAGGCAGGGATCTCTATTGTGTGCTTGCTAGACATTTAACACTGTCCTCTCCTGTAATCCTCCAGCAAGCCAGGGAGATGGGTCGTTGTCACCTCATTTTACAGTTGGAGAAACTGAGACGCAGAGAAGTGACCAGCCTCGGTCCCAGAGCAGCTAAACAAGACCCAAGTCACAGGAAGCTGAATTCACTTATCTATTATGTCTGTGGTAGTTTTACCTTTTGTTGTTCCCATTCCTCTAAAATATCAACTCCACGAGGGCAGGGGGTATCTTGTTCACTGTATCTAAGTTTCACGGTATTACTCTTGACGCATAATAGGTATTCAGTACAGTTTTATTGACTTGAAATGTCTATGGGGGCCCAATGTGAATGGGCACACCCAGTCTGCTGCAGGCAATGGGTCCAAGGTGGTACATGTTGGATATTCTAGGAAGCTGGAAATCCAGAAGTGCAGGAAAACTCTGGGTTCTTAAAAATTAGCATCTTCAATAATAATAACTTTAAAAACATTGTATGTACGGGGCAAACAAAACATGCACCACACCCCCTTCCATCTGGCCCCCAGCCGGTCTGGAACCTTTGCTGCAATGGCAAGTTGAGAACAGAACCTTTGGGGCTGTTGGCCCAGAGCCAGAGCTGCTCCCCAGGTGGAAGGGATGGAGTGGGTGGGAAATGGCGGCCCCACCGAGGGCCGACCTCCAGGAGACCTCAGGAGAGAAGGGTCTGATAGGAAAGGCAGCCTTGCTGAGCCCTGTCCAAGTAGCTAGACTCTGCCCCACCCCCGGGCCTGCCGCCTCCCAAACCAGTCCAACCCGTCCGGAGACGGTGGTTCAGGGCACGATCCCACTATCGGGGAATCAGGGATGAAGGGGGTCAGATGGGCAGGGCCAGGGCAGAAGCCACGCTCGCCCCCAGTTCGGCTGGGGTCCCTACACCCTCGGGCCCGACCTGCCGGCCAGGGGCCTCCCCTGGACAGACACCTGCCTGGGCGTGGCCACCACCGGCTGCGCGCTTTGTGCAAGCAGCCGCGCCTCCTGGAGACTCCGTTTGCTTATCTGTGAAATGTGGTTAAAAATAGACCTCCAGGTCACCAGGAGGATGGAGACACAAAACAGCTCGCGGACTTTCTTCAGCATCCGGCAAAAGGCGACTCCCCATGACCCGGGCTCCTTGTTTCCCAAACTCCACAGACCTGGCTCCCTCCTTCCTCCCTCCTCCCCAACCCCCCCCACCCCCCGTCGCCCCTCGCAGGGGTCTCTAACCCGCTCAGGAAGGGGCCGCGAACAAGGGAGGTCCAGGCTGGGGCCCTGGCTTCAGTTCGCGGGCACAGGATAGAGGCTAACCCGTGAGCCATCTACGCCAGCCCCATTTCACAGGTGGGCAAACGGAGTGCGGCGGCTCCTGCGAGCTGAAGCCGGGGTCCCAGTGCCAGGTGGGACTGGTCCTCTCCGAGGCTCCGAGCCTCCTTCCATCGCCCAACGCCTCACCCACGGATTTCAAACGCCCAAAAGCGCGGCCCCGGGCCCTTCTCGTTGGCATCTCTGGGGCACTCAGTCCCACCTTGCCCCCTTCCCACCGGCTTCCCCGAGGGAGCCTCAGGAGGAGAGAGGGAGCGGGGCAGCTCGGATCCCGGTCTGGCTTCTACCCTTCCCTACTGCGGGGCAATCTTGGGAACTCCCTGCCGTGGAAGAGGCCGCGGGCCCGGCGCGCGCTGCCGACTCCGGCCGATGGTCACCGCTCTCTGAGCCCGGGTTGGCCCGGCTCTGAAATGAGGGGCCTGACGGCACGATGTCTGCGGCATCCATCCAGGCCGGAAGGTGAGCCCCCGCCCGGCCCCCGCCGTCCCGAGGAGTAAGGGGAGCGGGGCCGCCCGGGCCCTGACCAGGCGCCCACGCCCCGGCCCCGGCCCCGGCCCGCACGTACCTGGCTGCACCCGCGCCGCTACACTGCGCTCCTCCGCCCGGCCCACCTGGGCTCAGGTAACAAGCATTGCGCAACTTCCGGTGGCCGGCGGCGAGCTGGCGAACCCGTCGACCCAGGTATTACCCAAAAAAGAGTGAACGCACGCCAGGCAGCGGCCAGAACCCGAGCCCAGACGCGCTGTAGTGGGCGGGGCGCCTGGACCTGCCCCGGGACCCACTCAGGAAGCTCCCCGGGAGCCGGGCGCTCTCACAGCTGCACTGGCCCCGTCCACGCGAGTCCCCGTGGCCACTCCCGCAAGCGTGCCCACTGCGGAGACAGAGAAACTGAGTCCCCTCCCACCGCCACAGTGACCACCGTTTAAGTTCACTGTGCCACGCGTGAGAAAGTGCTTTTCCTGGTATCAATTAACCCATTTAATCTTCCCAACAACTCCTATGAGCTGAGCTCTATTATTAGCCCCACTTGACTAATAGAATTCTGAGGCTGGGACAGGCTGAATCAGCTGCCCAAGGTAACCAGAGGAGTCCAACCTGGGCACCTTCCCTCTGGACGATCCCTTTCTAGCCGTGTGTCCCTGATCCCGTTGCTTAACCTCTCTGACCCTCCAAAGAGGGGATCCCACCTTCCAGGCCGGGTCAGGGTGAGTTCTTGGGGTCTGAGAGTACCTGTAGAAGCTTTGAGCAAGCTGTAAACATTAGTAACAACAGCAATAAGAGTAATAGTGGTAACTACAATTTTTGAGTGCCAGGCACTGTACTTACTTAAATCTCTGGACAATCTCCCCACTCCCCAGACCGGGAACTATTTCATCCCCATTTTCTGAGGAGACGGTAGTAGCCCTGCTGGAAGGAAGGAATCCCGGGAGGGAGCCGATTGCTCTGCCAGCCTAAGTTAAGTCACTTCAGGTGGCACATTTGATCAGGCCAGTTTCATGGGGATCCTGAGGCCCAGAGAAGGAAGTGCCCCCCCCGCCCCGCCCCCCGACCCTGGGGAGGCTGAAGAGGTCCATGTCTGTGCCTGGAGAGGCTAAGACAGAATGGGGGGGAGGGCATGAGGAGAGAGGAAGTGACTCAGGGAACCGCTGTCTACACTGAGTGAGTCAACCCTGATGCCCCCTCCAGGCCCTGGGGCTGAATGATGGAAGAAGACCATCCTTCCCCACAGTAGCCTGCTGGCAACAAACTCCAGCTCTCGCCTAGCTCCACCAGGGATACCCTGCCTGGCCCTCCACGGCACAACAATGAGGTGGGAGAGGGTTCAGTTAGGCACTAATAGTAGTAAAAGCAAAGCAACAACAATACTTTTCAGAATAAAGTCGGTAAGAATTTTTCTGAGTGCTTTCTTCATACCTGGCACTCTTCTACACTCTATATATATGTTAACTCGTTTAATCCTCACACCCACCCTGCGGGATAGGTACTACTAGTATGCCTGTTTTACAGTTGAGAAAACTGAGGCACAGAGAGGTGGGACCACTTGCCTGAAGTCACAAAGCTGGTAATTGGCAGAGCCAGGATTTGAACCCGAATATGGGTCTTGGGGGGAGGAGTGAGAACAGGTCTCCAGTATTGGGTTCGGCCACTCACCAAGGGTCTCCTAAGGAATCGACAGCCTCCCTCTCTGGACCCCCGAGAGTGGAGCTGCTTCGGGAAGCACTCCCTGGCTATGGCTCTGGGTCCCAGTTTCCGCAACTATAAAAGAGGGGCAATAATAGCAATGTTTTCCCAACAGAGATTAGATCCCTTCACTGCTCTACCGAAAACCCGCTGTGGCTCCCCATCACCTGAAAATAGAGTCCAAACTCTCCCTGGGCCCTCAGGCCCTCCCAGATCCAGTCCCTGCCCTCCTGTCCCACCTCATCGGCACCCTTTTCTGCTCCGGCCACATAGCCCTCCCAGCTGTTCCTGCACACGCCAAGCTCTTTCCTGCCTCAGGGCCTTTGTACCATCCGTTCTCTGCCTGGAACCTCTTCTCTCATCTCCTTCAGGTCTCACTTCAAATGTCACCTCCTCAGAGAGAACGCCCTGCCCACTCTGAGGCTCCCACCAACTCTCTCACCTGGTCTGTTCCCTTCCAAGCATTCATCACACCCTGTCGTTTTAGATGTTCACTTATTTGTCACTTGTTTCCTGTTTCCTATTTGTAAAATGTATTAAGAGGGCAATTCAGGCCAGGAAGTGGGCTTGGCTGTGGAGCCAAAAAACAGAAAATAACAAGTATTGGTGATGCAGAAACTAGAACCCTTGTACACTGTTGGGAATATGTTTCCCCGCACTGGGCTGGGAACTCCATCACACTCTTCCATACTGTCCTCCTCCAGGGACCAAACACCAGAGGGGACAACACTGACCAAGGGGCAGGACTGGAACCAGGCTGCCTCAAAGGCCAAGGCCCCTCAGCACCAAGCCTCCTTCCAGCCCCCCGACTCTGCCCCAGGCCCTCCCCCACCTGCCCCACTCCTCCTCCAGCCTCAAATCACTCCCATTCAAGGTAGGCTCTGGCCACTTCTAACTGAGCCCTGTTCCGTCTCCAAACCTCCGGACACCACGTCCAAACCTCTGCACACACTGGGTCTGCTGCCAGCACCGCCCTTTTCCACTCCATCTCCCTCCAGCTCTGTAGCATGGACTCCGGAACCAGCCTGCCTGGGGCCAAGTCCCAGCTCCACCAGTGATCAGCTATTCAGCTCCTCCATGCCTCCATTTCCTCAACTGTAAAACAGGACTGCTCTCTCGTGCCCTCTCCCAGCACGAGGCTTGTGCATGACAAACGCCAGCAAAGTGTGACAGTGTGACAGTGCTCCTGGGTGAGGCCTTCGTCAGTCCAGAATGTTCACCCCTCTGTCAGAGGTTATCAATCTAAATGCAGAGTCACTTGAATAGACATTTCTCCAAAGAAGGTGAATAAACAGACAATAAGCACATGAAAAGGTGCTCGACATCACTAATCGTTAGGAAAATGTAAATCAAAACCACAATGAGATACCATGTCACATCCATTAAGATGGCCATTATAAAAAATATATACAGAAAATAACAAGTATTGGGGATGTGGAGAAACTAGGGCCCTTGTGCACAGTTCGGAATATAAATGGTGCAGCCAATGTGGGAAAAGTACGTCAGTTAGGCAAAAAACTTTAAGTAGAACTACCATAGGATTCAGCAGTTCTACTTCTCAGTATTTACCTAAAGGAACTGAAACCAGGAAGTTGAACACATATATGTACAACCATGTTCATAGTTGCATTAGTCACAATAACCAAAAGGTAGAAGCAATCCAAGTGACTATTAATGGATTAAACAAAATGTTATATATACATACAATGGAACATTATTTAGCCTTAAACAGGAATGAAATTGATACCTGCTATAACATAAGCAAGCCCTAAAGACATGCTAAGAGAAATAAACAGACCCAAAAAGACAAATATTGTGTGATGCCAGTGATCAGAGTACCTGCAGTAGTCAAATTCATAGACAGACACTACAATGGTGGTTGCCAGGGGCTAGAAGGGAGGAGAATGGAGAGTATTTAACGAATATAAAATTTCCATTTGGGAAGATGAAAAAGTTCTGGAGGTGGATAGTGGTGATGGTTGCACAATGTGAAGGTGCTCAGTGCCACTGAACTGTACACTTAAAAATGGTTAAAATAGCCCTAGCTGGTTTGGCTCAGTGGATAGAGTGTCAGCCTGTGGACTGAAGGGTCCTGGGTTCAATTCCAGTCAAGGGCACATGCTCAGGTTTCGGGCTCAGTCTCCAGTGGGGGGCGTGCAGGAGGCAGCTGATCAGTGATTCTCTCTCATCATTGTTGTTTCTATTTTTCTCTCCCTCTTCCCTTCCTCTCTGAAATCAATAAAAATATATTTTCTAAAAAAATGGTTAAAATGGTCAACTTTATCTAAATACATTTTACGAGAGAGAGAGAGAGAGAGAGAGAGAGAGAGAGAGAGAGAGAGAGAGAGAGAGAGAGAGAGAATGAACATGAATATATAGAGTCTGGAGCCAAACTTCATGCTTTTGAATTCCAGCTCTAGGTGACCTTGTACAAGTTACTAAATCTCTCTAGTGTTCAGTTTCACTTTGTAAGGTGGAAATCATAACAGTGGTAACTACCTTACATTATTGAGGGAATTAAATTAGTTCATACTTATAAAGTACTTAGCACACAGTGAGTGCTCAAGAGGTATTAGTGATTTTCATTCTTTGATGAGGGGGCAGAGGTATAGTTTCTGATGTTTATCATTTCCATGACATTCTGCACTCCCACCCCCACCCCTTCCTTCCACCTGCTTCTCTCCTCATCAGCAGAAGCCAAGCCCAGACTTGGGTGGAGACAGGGAGGCCCTCACCTGCCTTAGAGGAGGATCAGGAGGGCTCCAGCAGCAGGAAGGGGGCTGGCCAGTAGGGTAGCCCAGCTCAATTTCAGCCCAGCTGTCAGGGTCAGAGACACCCGGCTAGCTGGGCATCCCCCAGGGCCACACCAGGCCCCACGCTATTTCTGGAGTCTCCCTAGACGCTCGTGCCCTGACCTGCCTGGCGTCAGCCTTGCCCAGAGTCAGTCCTGCCTAGGGCAGACTTGCATAAGCCTCAGGAAGGCAGAGGTGAGCAGGCTGTGGGAAGGATGCGGGGGCAGTCACCTAAGGCAGCAATCTTCTATTTGGCCCAGTGAAGGCCAACTCAGTTCTCTGAGCCTCCGTTTGTACCTGAGGTTGCAAAATGGGAACAAAGGGGCTTGCAGTGGAGACAGCATGAGAGACACCAGATGCAGAGCCTTAGGGCAGGGCCCGGCACACAGGATGGGGAAGGGGGAGGTTGGGGAAGACCCACAGCCAAGCCCACTTCCCAGCCTGAATTACCCTCTCCCAGGCCTGAACTCACCATTATGGCTTCTTATCTTAGACCAGAAATGTAAAGAAACCTGTCCAAAGTCACACAGCCAGTCAGTGACAGATCACAGACAGGGCAGTGGTCTTTTGATTAAATATATAATCTAACAGATATAGATATACAATTTTTCAACCAGGTGATATATGCACATGGCTCAATTCAAGAACTATAAAGGGCAAGAAGTAAAAATAAACTCCCTCCCACTCCTGTTCCCAGCCACCCATTCCCCTCCTTGCAGGCCCCACTATCACCAGACAATGTGTCCTTCCAGGGAGATTTTAGGCAGATATAGGCAACAATGGACAGATATAGGGTGGCCCCCCCAAAATGTATACACACACTTTGAATAATTATAAAGGCCATGTTTATGAAATACATTCTGTATTCAAAATTGAGCTATCAGCTGTTAAAATGTGTATACTGTTTTTGGGGGGAATACCCTGTATTCTTTCTTTTTTACACATATGGTAACATGCTGTATATACTGTTTTCATCATGCTCTTCTTACTCAATAATACATGTTGTTCTTAATAATATGTTATTACTATATTAATTATAATATTATTAATACACTTAATAGTATATGTTGCTGCTAATATATGTTGTGCCACCTCCGTACATAAAGAGCCTATCAGCCTCTGTTGATGCAATTTAGTCTGTGTCCAGTCTCTCCCTATTACGCACCGCACTGCAGCATAACTCCGCCTACGTCACTCTGCCTGGAAGGAGGACAGGTGGCTTCAGGGATGCACTTGTAATTGTGACAGAAATGGGAGGAACTGTGTTGCATAGAGGCCATACGAGCTATCTTCAGCCAGCAGAACATACCACAAACGGTCAATAAATGTCAACTTTAGTTGCTTTGATCACAGAGTTTTGGGGCAACCCCTCAATTTCGCTTTGGAGACAAGTACCTCACTTACCTCATCCTAAACCCCCTCCTTGCATCACATGCCAGTCAGGAAAGAGAATAAACTCACTAAAAAGTGACATATATACATAGGACATCAAGTGGGGTAACTGCTACAAAATAGACAAGGGGGAGGGCAGGGCATATGAAGTCAATAAAGATTTGTTGAAAGAATGAATGAATGAATGAATGAATGAATGAATGAATGAATGACTTGTTTCCTTCTGAGTCCCCTGAGCTCCCCTCCCCAGAGCCAGGAGGAGAGAGGATACCTGCCCTTAAAGAAATCCAAGACTCTCAGATGCTATGACTCTGAGCGCCTAGAATTCTAATACTGAAGCCAGGCAGACTGGGAGCCAACGCCAGCGGTGCCAAGTCTGCTGGTGTGACTTTGGGCAAGGGGCTTATTTTCTGAGAACCTCAGTTTCCCCACCTGCGAAAGGACACCAAGAATAGCAACCTGGGGGCGGGGGCTGAGGGTGGGGGCGGCCAGGAGGCAGGACACAGTCGAGGTCAGAAGCTCACCAGGTTGCACCACCCCCAACTCCAAAGTCTCTAGTGTTTCTGGTGGCTCTGGCTTCCGCTGAGGGGCTGCCTCTATCCTCTCCCCGGGTCCCCAAGAGCACAACAGTGACTCCGGGGTCAGAGCACCTGCTGCCCACGCCGCTTCTAGCCCAGCAACGCCAGTCCCGCCCGATACTCCCGGAGCGGGCCTCTCAGAGGAACAGCGCTGTAATTCAAAACCTCGTGGGCAGAAGAACCAAGTCCAGGAGCACAGGAGCAGACAGACGCCCAGAAAAGGCACCCAAAGATGGTGTGGGAAGGGACAGAGGGGGGTGATCCAGCCAGGGCTCCATGGGCCGGGTCCCTGCTGCTAAGACCACCAGGTGCCCCTCTCACGCAGGTATGACGCGGGGAGGACACACAACGCAGGCTTTCGGTGAGCGGGGCCCCCCAGACCGAGCTCGCGCCCCAGACCACCTGCGCCCTCACCTGGAGCCCACCCTAGGCGAGTCCCGGTTCTTCCAGGTCGGGTGGTGGAGAGGCTGACAGCTCGGACCCGGGAATGGCCACGCCCAACGCCGCTCGGGGGCCAGTCCCGCGTGAGGACCCGAAGAGGGACCTCTTCGGAGCGGTCCTCCGCACCCGAGACGAGCGGGGGGGACCCGACTGTCGCAAGGCCCCCACCGGAACGAAGGTCCTGGTGCGCAGAGGAAGGGGAAGTGAGCATGCCTTCCCCCTCCACCCCCGTCACGAAAATGGTTTGCCCCGGACATCCTGATTGGTTCCTCGCTTCCGTTCGAACGCCGCGCCGCCCGTGTTGCCAGGCGACCGTTTAACTTAGGTTGGTCCGCAGAGCCGGAGCTCAGCAGCCCCGCCCCGCCCCGCCCCGCCCCGCCCCGCCCCTTCGCACCGGCCTCCTGTTCTTCCAGGGGCGGCCTTCGCCCGGTGCCTTAATGCTCAAGCTGGACTTCCTCCTGGTTCCCAGCTGCGTGAGGCACCATTTAGGGTCCCGGGGCTGGTTCCTAGTCCGGACTTCGCAGCTAACTCGCTATATGAGCCGGGGCAAACCCCTTTCCCTCTCAGTACCCTTAACAGCACCGCAGTGAGTGGGTTCGTTTTAAAATGTGCACACCCAGCAATCTTGACATTTACTAAGGAAATGACCAAAGATTTGAGCAAAGATTAATATAGCCCAGCGTTATGTATCAGAGTAAAATAATGGAAATAACCTGAATTCTCAGCGAAAGGGGATTGGTTATAAAAATCCATTCTGGTCAGTGCTCATGACATAACCCTTTGAGATGGGTACCTTTAATTAACCCCACTTACTGATGAGGAATATTATGCAGTCATTAAAAACTATGTTGTTAAAAGATCTTTAAAGAAAATGCCAAGAAAGTGTTTGTTTGTTTGTTTTAAAGTATGTTTCAACGCACCATGTACAACATATGTATTAAATACATAATCATAGCATCACATGTATAGATGTATAATCATTTATAATAACAGCAGTTAATTTTTTTTCTTTGGCTTTTGTGGATTTTCCAAATTTGCAACATTTAAACATGTCCAAAATTTTTTTAATAGGATTAGAATAAGTTAACTCAAAAGGCTCTTACAGATGAAGAGATTTCATAGCTATGAGTCACTGCTTGAGTCTAGGGCAGTGGTTCTCAACCTTCCTAATGCCGCAACCCTTTAATACAGCTCCTCATGTTGTGGTGACCCCCAACCATAAAATTATTTTCGTTGCTACTTCATAACTGTAATTTTGCTACTGTTATGAATTGTAATGTAAATATCTGATATGCAGGATGTATTTTCATTGTTACAAATTGAACATAATTAAAGCATAGTGATTGATTAATCACAAAAACAATATGTGATTATATATGTGTTTTCCGATGGTCTTAGGCGACCCCTGTGAAAGGGTCACTCGACCCCCAAAGGGGTCGCGACCCACAGGTTGAGAACCGCTGGTCTAGGGCATTGCTCAATTTAGAACCAGTTAGTGTCTTTCAAATTCTTGGATTGCCAATGATTGAGCACTTACTGTGTGTACATGCCTTGGGTACACAGGGGAGGGGACTAATAAGATACCAATAGCTAACAATGATTGGGTGTCCTGGCCTGGGCACCTACCAAATCAGAACAAATACTGTCAGAAACAGGGCATCTGACTATATCTGTGAGGACCAGCAAAACATTAAACCTGGCTCTAACTGTGCCCTCTGCCAGGTCGTGCTTGAGGCCTTATACATGTTTTCTCACTTGACTTTATTACTATCTGAGAAGATAGATCCTATTATTCCTATTTTATAGATGAGAAAACAAGGTTTGTGTGGATCCAGCAGGAGTCTTCTGAAATATTTTGTTATATCCACATGTAAATGTGCAAAACCTGTTTGGTGGTAACAGTGAGGAAAGGCAAGGAGGGTCCTGTGATCCTAAAAGACACAGAGAAAACTGAGCAGGGGCAGATCCAGCCTTTGTACTTCCCAAGGTTTATACAATTTAGGAAATCTTATTTAAGAAAAGAACTACAGCCCTGACTGGTTTGGCTAAGTGGATAGAGCATCGGCCTGCAGACTGAAGGGTCCCAGGTTTGATTCCGGTCAAGGGCACATGCCTGGGTTGCGGGATGGATCCCCAGTGTGGAACGTGCAGAAGGCAGCCAATCGATGATTCTCTCTCATCATTGATCTCTCTCTCTCTCTCTCTCTCTCTCTCTCTCTCTCTCTTCCTCTCTGAAATCAATAAAAATATATTTTTTAAAAAGAAAAAAAGGAAAAGAACTACAAAATTACAAATACAAAATTGGATAATAAAGTGATTATTAGGTTAGAAAGATAAAAGAAACCATGGCAAATGACAAGTTCCACAAACATTACCAGAAAAATAACATTACTTTTATGAATTACCTCCATAATGCTTTCCACAAACATGTAACCACTCTTACGTATAGAGATATAAACTCTGACTCGCATGTTCACATCACAGTGGCATTTGAGTCAACTCAGTGTGCTAAGTAGGGGCATTCCTGGAAGCCATTCTTATACTAGGTCAGTTGGTAATAATTTATTCATAAAAGTTACTGGAAACAACATAAATAAAACCACTAAACCCAAATGAAATGTCACGGGCATCTTAGCCAGATCCCCAAAATGCTGGCACTCACTCCAACATCATCTGACACAAGGGGAAGTAAGCCTGAAAAGAGATGGTGGTTTTAACAGAGTGAGGTTAAGATACCTTCATTTGGCAGATTTTACAAAAGCATATGACCATGTGAACATATTGCTAGGGTGCCTTCCAGACCTCAGCATCCCCATTTTAAGGTCGGGAATGACAACAATGGTGTGGTCTTCAGATCCTTCCCTAAGATTTACACCTCTGATCAGGGGTGGGGATATTTGAGATGCCTCCATACAAGCCCTGCTGGCCCTGGCATCTTCAAAGCTTGTCTCTGTCCTGCATACCCTGGATCTTAAATAAATAAAATAATACACAAAGTGTTGCTCACATGCTGAGCCTCTGCCCTGGCCAAGGTAGCTCAGTTGGTTGGAGCATCATCCCATGCACTGGGAGGTCACGGGTTTGATTCCCAGTCAGGGCACATACCTAGGTTGCAGGTATGTTTCTCTCTCTTTCCCTTCCTCCTGCTCCAAAATCATTTTTTTTTTTTAATGCAGAGCCTCATTCCCAGAGTAAGAAAGTGAGGCAAACAGAGGGCAGAGGGAACCTCCCCTGGACTCCAAGTTAGGCCTCACAAAGTGAGATTATTTGGGCAACTCAGATTCTCGAAGTCTGAGCAGCTTCACCTGCCAACAACATATTGGTGGTGCCCCTATCTTCAAGGATTTGTTAAGTACCTGGTGCCAATTCGGAGAGCTTGAGAGCATCCCAGTCCTCCCCATCCCTGACCAGGTAGGAGGGTCGGGGGGGGGAGGAGCGCCCATAAAAATAAGGTGGACAAGCTGTCATTACTGTGCCCAGATCAGAGGGAGCTGGAGGGTTATTATGACCTTATCCTGACCCAGCACGTGAGCAAATAATATCTTGCCCTGCACACAGGCCTGAAGCTGTTTCCATGCCTCCTCCAGCATCCTGACCATGGCTGTGTTTTCTTCACTCCACTCGAAACCAAGATGAAATCAGCCTCAGATGTCAGTTCCCTATCTTCTGTATTTTGTTTTTTCCATTTAAGCTAAAGGGTGTTCTCTCTATACATATTTGCTTGCTTCGGAACTTTCCTGGCAGCACCCGCCAGAAAGTAGTCCCCGTGGTGGCTACTGGGCTGGCTGGGGGACAGAATAAAAGCTTTTTAGAAAATATTCTATTTACTTTTTGGATTCTATACTTTATAAATGTATTCTCTATTTTTTAAAAATAAGTAACAGCATTTTTAAAAGCTGAGCCTCATTTTCAGAGTAAGAAAGTGAGGCAAACTGAGGGCAGAAGGAATCTCCCCTGGCCTCCAAATTAGGAGATCAGGCATCTCAAATACTCCCTGGTCACAGGTATAGACCTTAGAGACGAATCTGAGGCCCACACCATTGTTGTCATTCCCGACCTTAAAATGGGGACGCTGAGGCCTGGAAGGCACCCTTCCAACATGTTCCCATGGTCATAGGCTTTCGTAAAATCTGCCAAATTAAGGTATTTTAACCTCACTCTGTTCCCTGTGAGAGAACAAAATAAGGCAGTGAATTAAAAGACAAAGACTATACTTTCAGGGATCATTTCTATGGTTCGTTATCAGTGAAGTTTCTCTGAACGTGTAGAGCACCCGAAACCACAAGGAGGAGATGCAGCGTCCTCTCTTGAGCGTGAAGCCGGCTCTTGGTGTTGCTTCTGCAGCTGCCACTTGCCGCTGACGATTGTTCCTCCCTCTCTTGGGAGGGGAGAGGGAAAGGACGCATTCTGAGTAAAATTTTAAAAAAAAAAGAAAAGAAAGAAAAAGAAAAAGATAACTCAGCTCAGAGAGAGAAGCAGCGATGTGAAAGAGACACATTGATTGGTTGCCTACGCACCAGAGCCAGGGATCAAGCTTGCAGCCGAGGTGAGGTCCTGGGCCTGGGCCTGAACCGGCCTGTGCTGGTCCCTTACCAACGGATCCGGGACAGCCTAGATGCCATTGAGGTCGCCGGCCTGCCTGGTGCATCCTTTCCGGAAGCCCACATGCTGCCACAGCACACTGAGTGTGTCAGATCAGCTAGAGCGAGGACGGGGGGCAGGCTGGAGCCAGGAGGGGGCGTCAGCCGTGGCCCGTGTACACGGTGGACTCTGCCGGCCTGAACGTGCAGCTGCCGGGACCTCGGAGTCACTAGACCTCGGTGCTGAACCAGGACCTCACTCAGGAAGACTAAAGGAAATGTGACTTATGTACAAAGTGTATATTCGGATATGTATCGATGCCTTTTAGTTTTCCCAACGATTTTTACCCTCCATTCCTGCCACCGAGGCCTTTTTAAATAAGCAAAAAAAGAGACAACTCAGCCCAAATATGTCCCCCAAACATGGCAGGTGAGAAGGTCCACTGAGAGGTCCTTTTAGGACAGCAACATAGTCACATTTCTCAAAAGATGTTGAGAAACTTTATGCTGCACGAATAGGCCTATATTCTGATCTAGCATCTGTACTTTTAGAAATTGACCTTAGGCCCTAACTGGTTTGTCTCAGTGGATAGAGCATCGGACTGCAGACTGAAAGGTCCCGGGTTCGATTCTGGTCAAGGGCATGTACCTTGGTTGCAGGCACATCCCCAGTAGGGGGCATGCAGGAGGCAGCTGATCAATGTTTCTCTCTCATCAATCTTTCTAACTCTCTATTCCTCTCCCTTCCTCTCTGTAAAAAAAATCAATAAAATATATTTTAAAAATTATAATAAAAAAAAAAGAAATTGACCTTAGCTATATACCGAAGGAGACTCAGAAGGATTGAACAAGAATATTTATTACAGTATTGCTATTAATAGCAAAAACAAAACAAACAACAAAAGCAATCGAACTTTTTGGCCACAGAGCAATGGGAATGGTGAATGGGACTGGAATAGAATGCCATACAGCCATTAAAAATGATGGTTTTAAAGAATATTAAGTGACAGAGAAAGCTTTTTCTAAGTAATGTATCCCCCAATGCGATTATTTGTTCCAGAAATATCTTTGAGAGCTATGACATAGGTGCAAGCACATCTTTCTGAGCTTCCGTTTCCTCGCCTGTAGGTGGGATTTGTCCATGACTGTGTCGCAGGCACCCTCGTGAGAGGTACGGCACCCTGACGGACCTTCAGCGCCCTATGGCTATTGCTTCTGCTGCTGCGCTTATGTTGTCTGACAGTATAAACTCGGAAGGCAGCATGTCTTCGGGTAGCACTCTGCTGCCGAAACCCTCCCAACAAGCTCTGAATACCACAGCCTTTGGAAGCTGACTTCTGTCGACTTCGCCGCCTACCACCTTCCCCCTCCGCCCTCCTTGATCCAACCACTGGCCTCATGTTGCTTCTCAAATACACCACGCACCCTCAGGCCTCAGGGCCTTTGCATGTGCTGTTCCCTCTGCTCAGGTCTCTCTTCCCCAGACACAGCTGCTCCCGTACCTCCTTCCTTACCTCCTTCAGGTCTCTGCTCAAATGGCGCTCTCCCAGGAAACTCAGCCTCCCTCATCACTCACATTTCTCCTCCCAGCACTCCAACCTGCTGCCGCTTGTGAGTCCCTGTGCTCGTGTCTTGTCTGTCCCCTCCATTGACTGTGAGCACCCAGAAGGAGGGTCCACACTTCTCTTGCCCACTTTTCCTACAATCACTACAGTAAAGGCTCTTTACTGGTCAGAAACATTTCTTTCTCTTCGCTTGTTACTATTTCTCAAACATATTCTGTAGTGAGCGGCTATAGGGTTAAGCCTCGGACTGACCTGTTGGCAAAGCCACAAACAAGGCCCAGCTTAGAGGGCACAGCCCTCTTAGACAATGGTTGGCAAACTGCGGCTCACGAGCCACATGCAGCTCTCTGGCCCCTTCAGTGTGGCTCTTCCTAAGCCTTAGGAGTACCCTAATTAAGTTAATAACAATGTACCTACCTATAGAGTATAAGTTTAAAAAATTTGGCTCTCAAAAGAAATTTCAATCGTTGTACTGTTGCTATTTGGCTCTGTTGACTAATGAGTTTGCTGACCACTGTTTAGCATAATTAGGCTTGACCTTATGACGCTCCCTAAATCTTATCTGGGCTGTGGGAGATGCAGCAAGTGCTGCCAAAACAAGTGAAACTCGCAAGAACACTGTAACGATGGTGACCACTACCTTGTTTACCTCTGGCTATAAAATAAAGGCTTAGCTTGCCTCTGGATCTCCCTCTGTGGCCTCAGCCAGGCACAGGAAGATCCACCTAGCTAGACCCAGCTTATTCTCTTGGTCTGTCTTCATCCTTCACGGCCCCCGCTCAGGCTCCCCGAACCCTTGGCTGAGCTGGCTCGGCCCAATATTCACCCCTGCAGTCCTCTGCCCTCACAGCACACAGAAGCAGTGAAAACGCTGTCTCCAGAGGGTGGGTCTCTAGCATGTGACAAGGGACACGTCCTCCTCTGCGGGAGCCCCCTTTAAAGTGCAGGGCGCCCACAGGGGACCAGGCTGTCCAGACACAGGAACTGTCCTCAGTCTCCAGTTCCCCACGGCGCCTGCCTCTCAAACCACCCTGCTGCCTCCAGGGGGCCAGGTTCCACCTGCCCGAGCATCAGGCCCAGCTTCCTGTGGCCACGTTCCAGGCCTGAGACACACCCTGCCGGTCAGCCACACTGTTTGCTTTCCCCCAGCTGCCAGGCTGTGCGCCCCTGGGCTGGGCCCTTCTTATCTCGGAGCCTCAATTCTCCATCTGTGCAATGGAGGCACCAACACTCACTTGGAGTGTACTCAGGAAGGTGCTCTGAACACACAACCCAAGCCAGGTTCTGGGTTTCTGTCCTTGGAAAGTTCTTTTATTCTAAACCAGGCAGGGTCAGAGCGATCACAAGGTCCAAGATACTACACCCAACGGGCCCATACCCCGAGATCATGGGGCCTACTCCCCCTGGATTTGCAGGAAAAGCGTGCAGCCAGGAGACACAGCAGGGGAGGGCTCAGCTCAAGAGGACACCCTGAGACCCCAGCCCGTGGAGGAGAAATGGGACCGCTGTCTGTCCTGCAAGCTGGACCCCGGGCCAGAACAGAGGTTGCTGTCTGAAAACCCCTCTTAAAGACAGTTTGATCCCCTGGCCGGTGTGGCTCAGTGATTGAGCATCGACCTATGAACCAGGAGGTCATGGTTCGATTCCCGGTCAGGGCACATGCACAGGTTGCGGGCTCGATCCCCAGTGTGGGGTGTGCAGGAGGCAGCAGATCAATGATTCTCTCTCATCAAGTGATGTTTCTATCTCTCTCCTTCTCCCTTCATCTCTGAAATCAATAAAAACCTATTTTTTAAAAAGACGGTTTGATCATAGTTGGTGTTCATTCTGACATAAATCAGCACCGCTCCCCTGCTCCTGCCATGTGCTGGTTCTGGGCTGTTGCCTTGACCTGGTCAGGCACGTAAAGCGATGTCCATACCTGGCCATACCTGGTAGCTTTCACGTCCTGGGACCCGTGACTATTCTCCACGCCCCTGATGAGGTCCAATTTGTCTTGCAGCTCAAGACATGTCTCATATGTACGTTTCCCTTAATAAAGCCTCTTAATAACCGGAATGGAGCGGCCAGCCTCTTTCTTTCTTTGTTCCCTGCCCTCTGCTTAGGAAGGAGACTTTCGGTCTCAGGGCCTTTCTCTGGGTCTTGGTGTATGAACAGCCCCCGCAGTCACCATGCCTGACTCGCTGCCCTGTGCAGCCACCCAGCAGCGTCCAGCTGCCCCTCCACAGGGCCCCCCATTGCTGCCCTCGGTGCCCATGGCCTGCAACGCTCTCCCTGCCCTTTCTCCTCCTGGCCCGCTCCACCATGTCCTGTGGAAGGCACTTCCCCAGAGCCTTTCCTGCCCCCTCTGCAGGTGAGCCGGGGACCCTTTCCCCTGCCCCCAGTCTCCCATCATATCAAATCGTGTTGCGTGTGTCCATTTGCACGTCTCCCCACGCAGGCAACAGTGAGCATGCAGGAGGGACTGGCCTGTTCCACGTCCCACACCCCAGGGCCAGCCCAGTGCACACACAGGCACTCCGTTGACATTTGAGAATAGAACTGAGAAAGAGCCTGGAGGTCGCCTCCCACACATCCTGGTCCTCCTGGCTGCTCTCCGCCCAAGGGCTGTCAGAGGGGGACGTGGTGCAGGGGGCGGCCCTGAGGGACATGGGGTCAATGCTGTCCCACACCTCCTGCCTGGGCGGTCCTGGGGCGTGGCTCCGCCTCTCTGAGCCTCAGCTCCTCCTCTGCAGGCTGGGACTGGGGACACCGCTTCCCAGGGGTGTTATGGGGATCAAACAGGATAATGCGCACCAAGCGTCTGCATGGGGCTTGTCACGTGGTTAGTGGTCAACAAACATGATTCCCGTCACTGCTCCTATCGGAGTCGCTGTTATTGTCGCTCAGGGTGACGGGCCCGCCTGGGTCCCCAGCTCACAGAGTGCCTGCTCTGAGTCCTGGGCCGCCCCATCTACCTGGGACCAGATCAGTCCTGACCCCCTTTCTATCTTGTTGGGGAGCATTGGGGGCAGATTCTGGCTTTTATTTTTTTCCAACCTCCTGCCCCAGGAAGGGGTGAGAGTGAAGCCGGCACCTGTACAGAGACAGAAATCTGGAATCCGCCTGTTCCACCACTTGGTGTTCCATCCGCCCCTCCCCCCCACCTCAGGTCTCCGGACCTTGCAGCCTGCAGGTGTTTTATTAGGTAAATGGAGGCGTTGATGGCCCCCAGCCAACCTCGGGGTGCTCCCAGGGTGACCAGCTGAGAAAGGGCTTGGGTGTATGAAAGCAGGGCTGTCGGGGTGGGGCCATTGTCACTGAGCTGCTGCCGGGGCTGAGCATTCCTCGGCCGCTGGATTTTTTCTGGACAATTAGAAGATGGAGGCTATCCGTGTGGAGAGAGGACGTGGGCACACCCACCGCCCCTGCAGACCGTCCTCCTTCACCTCCTCTTGGCTTCTTCCGAAATGTTATCTGAGCCCCTGGTGTGCGCATTACCAGGAAGAGAGAGGGAGCCCAGGGAGTTCCAGTCTAGTGAGAGAGACAAGCCAATAGCCAAGTAAGTGTATCAAGGAGTGAGAAATGTTATACATAAAAACAAAGCAGAGTAAAACAATAGGCAAGATGCAAAGGGGCTGCTGGATATTGCGTGGCCAGGGAGGCCTGTCCTCTGAGCCGGGACGTGAGGGGTGGGAAGGAGGCAGCCATGCCGAAGCCTAGAGGCCAGCACGTAGCATGAGCAAAGGTCCTGAGGCAAGAATGAGCTGGATATCTTTAAGCCAAAGGGCCAGTGGCTGGAGTAGGGGGATGGGAAGAGACTGACCTGAAATTGCTGAGTGTCCGTAGGCCATGGGGAGGAATTTAGATTTTAAAGATAAAAAGCAGCAGTTTAAGGTCGAGGTCAGGAATTTTGGGATCAGCCTGTTAGGATTCCAATCTCAGCCCTACCAGCTGCCTGCCTTGGGAAAGTTCCTTAAACTCTGGGGTTTCAGGTATCTCACCTTTAATGGGAAGAAAGATTTCACCTACGTCGTTAAGGTGTTACCTTGAGTCCCTAGGATGATGCCGGCAAAACCCTTAGCACGGGGCCTGGCCAGCATCTGGCGTGATGACCGCGCTCTGCGCTAACGATGACATCAGAGGTTATACAGCACAACCTGGGGGCGCCTGGCAGCTCTCAGATCCTGGCGGAGGGCACACACGCTTGTGCCCGGGTCTCCTGGGGGTGAGGGACAGACCGGCGGCAGCTGAGGGAAGCAGGGAGGGACAGACAAGCCAAGGCCCATCGGCTCTCCACTCCCAGTGACCTAGAACTTTCGGTGAGGGTGAAGTGTTCTGCATTTGTCCAGTACAGTAGCCACTGGCCACATGTGGCTATTGAGACGTTGAAATGTGACTAGTACAATTGAAGAACTGACTTTTAACTGTTACCACATTTTAATGAATTTAAATGAAAATAGCCACACAAGGGTAGTGGCTACTGTATTTGATAGTGTAGCTAGAGTCCAAGCTATTTCCTCTTCGGTCCTCTCTCACTGTGTCTGGCTTCCTCCAAGAAAAGGGCCTCCTTTGGTGTTTGCCCTGCTAGTTACCTGCTCCCTGCACTTGCTCATTTCAGCCCAGAGAGGGGGAGGGGGGACTCCGACTCAGGGCTGAGCTGGAATGTGGGTTCCTTTTTAAAATTCGCCTGTGGAGGTAAATGTAAATACAATAAAACTCACCAACATCAGGTGTACATTTGGATGATTTTTGAAAACTATCTGTAGCCTGTAATCAGGACCACAATCAAGAAATAGTTGCCTGGAGCGTGGCCCGCGTGCCTGTCACAGCCGATTCCCTCCCCTCACTCTGGCCACCACTGATCCGTTCTTTTTCTCCGTCGCTTTGCCTTTTCTAGAACATCATAGACATGTGCCCCGCTTCTTCCCCTTGAAGCGAGACTAGAACTTAATGACTCTGTTTTATTCCCATTCCATTATTTTCCCCACATTTTTCTAATTGTGGCAAATGATGATGGGTTAGAGATATAGTGTGAAATTTCTTTTAAATTGAATCTGTTTAAGGAGGGTACATTCACTTAAAAAACCCTAAGTCACTAACAGAACAGGTGGGTCATGGATACGGCAACAATAAAACAAGTGGGACAGAAGTCACTGGAAAAGCCACCCGGGTCCACCTCTGCAGGTGACACCTGGGGAAACCGACTGGCCTGGATGGGATGCGGCAGGCGGCAGAAGCCCGTGGGGCCCCACAGCAGATGGCGGAGGCTGAGGGGGAGGCCGGGGTCTCCCTTAGGGTTTGGGGGCTCTCCCCTCCCCCACTCTGCAGCCTGCGCCGACTGGGCTGTCCAAGGTCAGAGGCTGGGCCTGACAGATGGGATCTGCAGAGGAAGAGGGTTCTGGGAGTGAGGGCCTTTGTCCTCCTAATGTTCCCACCCCAGATGGCAGGGCCAAGCCGGAGGGGCTGGGGGAGGGAGGGTCCCCCCTGAACTGGAAGGTCACAGCCTGGAGACAGAATCTTTGTGGAAACGTAACTGCCAAGACCCCCCACCCCAGGGGCTGGTGCAGGCCTTTCCAGCTTTCAACTTGACCGCTCCACTCCACATGCAACCAGATGCAAATGAGCCTGGCTGCTGCGGGGCTCAGCCTCCCTTGTCTCTTGCTGGGGCCCATCCCACAGGTCCAGACACCCATGAAGCCCCAGGCCCACAGCCCAGGCCCAGATCCTCAGTTCCTAGAATCTAGGGCAGAGGCATGAAACGGCTGCACCTGACTCATCTCCGCCTGGACGCTGCAGCAGACCTGGGGCCACCCCTGCTCTCTCCCCACTTCCATCCTCCTCCTCCCCTTCTCCCTCCTTCCCACTTCCCACCCTCTTCCTCCTCCCCCCAGCTCACTAGAAATTTTAATTTTCTGGTTCTCACTTGGCTCCTATGTAATATGAGACTAATTATGTCTCTCACGTTGTTGTCGTAACAAAATTCAAGCAGAACTTTTAAAGCATAAATCAGCATTACAAAGCTAATTACTATCAAAACAGTAGGGTGCTGACATCAACACACACATAGACCAGTGGAGCAGAACCGAAAGCCTAGAAATAAACCCACACAGATGTGGTCAACTGACACTTGACAAGGGGGCCCAGAACACTCGACGGGGAAAGGACAGTCTCTAACTAATGGTGTTGGTGCAATAGAGTGCACAGATGTCAAATGATAATGCTGTGCACCTGAAATTTACATAAGGTCATTACCAATGTCACCTTAATACATTTAATTACGTAAAATAAATGTTGTTGGGAACACTGGGTAACCACATGCAAAAGAATGAAATTGGACCCCATCCTACGCCACTCACAAAAACTAACTAGAAGCGGGTTGAAGACGTAAACGTAAGACCTGAAACCATTCAACTCCCAGAAGAAAGCAAGCTCCTGACATAGCTCCCGGCGATGATGCTTTACGTATGACACCAAAGCAAGGCAGCAAACGCAAAAATCAGCACGTGGGCCTACATCCAACCAAAGGCTCTCCGCAGCCGAAGAAACAAACGAGAAAATAAAAGGCCGCCTAGGGAATGGGATGAAATATCTGTAAGTCATATATCTGATAAGGGATTGATATCCGAAATACAGAAAAAAAGTACACAACTCAATAGCAAAAAGAAAACAACCCTTGAATAGACATTTCTCTAAAAAAGATATACCAATGGCCAACAGACAGATGTAGAAACGGAATGGGGGGGTGAAAATTCACGCTATCTACAACTCACATTAAGATACCTCAGAAAGAGGTCGGCGAAGTAAACGGGGAAAATGCTAATGTTAAATCTGGGGGTTGGATATCGATGTCGTAATGTTATCCTCTATTTTTCTGTGCATCTAAAATTACCCAATTCCATGTAAGCCCGTCGATTTAAAGAAAAGGCATTAAGAAGCCATCACTATGGAGGACCCTGGGAAAGGCCAATATTGTGAGCATGAAACCAGCATGGAGGAAGACGGGCGGGGCAGGGAGGGCTTTCTGGGCTGGGAAGAGCCGCCCTTCCTGTCTGAGGCCCCTCGCCTGGGACCCCTTCTCCTTCTCTGCACCTGGACTCCGAGCGGCTCTGCGACCGTGCCCCTCACCGCCCCGCTTCCTCGGCACCTCAGCTCTCGGGTCTGGGGCCCGGCAGGAGACAGCTTCACTGCCCCTCTGAGAGCCTGGCCACTCTACTCTGCCAGTGTCTGGAGTGGGAGGGGCAGAAGGACGCAGCCCCTTCACCTCAGCCCGTTCCTGGCCTGGGCCTGGGCCTAGGCATCTGTCCTCTCACTGTCTACCTCACTGGACACGTAGGGAAACTGAGCCCCAGGCCTGACGGAGGCCCCCTGTTTCCAGGGCCGACGCTCTTCCTAAGAACCAAGGACACACAATCCCGCAGAAGGAAGAGGCGAAGAGAAGGCCCAGGGCACCGAGAGGGTCAGAAGCAGGCCTCTGGCCCCCAGGGGTCAGGGCCTTCGGCAGAGGGTAGGGGACAGGAGCCCAGAAGTCTGAGATCTCTGAAGCGAGGGAATCAAGACACATAAGTGAACTATACGTAACACACCATCAGGGGCATATCAAGGAAAGAAAACTGAGGGGCATGAGGAGGCAGGGAGTGATAGCAAAGAGGCTAATTTAATAAGGGGGTCACCCTTGGGGGATGAGATTGAGCAAAGAGCTGAATACGGAGCAGGCAGAGCCATGGGGCTACGGGGTAGGGGGAGGGGCCTTGGGCAGAGGGAATGGCAAGTGCAAAGGCCCTGAGGCAGGAAGTGAGTTTGCCGCCCGGAGAGCAGCAAGGGGGGCACTGTGACTGGAGCCGCGTGTGAGTGGTGGAGGGAGGGGGACATGGTCAGGTGGAATGGGGTGCCGGTGAGGAGGAACTGAGCAGGGCCAGAGGGTTCTAAGCAGAAGCAGAACAGGCTCTAGCTTATGTGACAACAGCTTTCCTTCGGCTGAGAATGAGGTGAAGGGAGAAAGGGCGGTAGTAGAATGGCCAGTGAAGAAGCTACTGCAAAGTCTGGGCAAGACATGAAGGAGGCTGGGTGGGGTGGTGGCAGTGGAGGGGTACCGAGGTGCCCAATTCTGGACCTGCCCAGGAATCAGATGGGGGGGGGGTGGAATCGGGAGGGGAGATAACGCTATGTAAGACACCATGCTCCTTGCTGCATCCCCAGGGCACAGGACAGAGTTTATCCCAATCAATAGTTACAGAAAGCGAAAGAACAAATAAAGGAAGGAAAAAAGAATCCCAGTCTCAGGTTCTCCCTTCAGACCAGACTGGCTTTTTTTCTTTTTCAGCCCTGTCAGACGGCGACCTCTGGTGGCCCATTATTGAAACTGCAAGCCCCCACGTTGAGGGCCATAAGGAATGAAGAACGGACCCTAGAAGATCCGAGCTGGATAAAATCAGAGACCACATTCCACCCCTTAACCACTTGACAGGTGATGATACTGATGCTGGAAGCTCACCCACTGCCTTCCTATATTCCCAGGGAGCATCGTGGGCCTGCATACATCCCAGGTCTAGGTACACCCCAAATACCCATGTTAGCCCATAGCATCCCTTCTTAGGTGCATGGGAAACCTTGAAACCCTGTGGGTTAGAATCTCCACTGTCCTCCACTCCTGGGATCCTGCTCCAGAGCATTCAGCAGGAGCCCATTTCACACACACACACCTGGCACCTGCCCCCGTCCCAGCTCAGTTCCTCCAGTCCCAGTAAAGGGCATGCTCCCCCATGGGCTCCCCGTTCAAATGGCACCATGATCCCTCCTACCTTCAATTCTCCGTGTTCCTGGAGCTGTCATTGTTCTTTACACAGGACAGAACCAAGGAGATGAAAGGAGGTCCCAGGTGTGTTCTGAGCAGGGCACAGGGGACTATCACCTCCCTTGAGCTGCACGTAAGACTTCTGTTGATGCAATACAAGATGACATTTGATGTTTCTTTTATTTATTTTTCTTCATGTTTCTTTTTTTAAAATATTTTTTTATTGATTTCAGAGAGGAAGGAAGAGGGAGAGAGAGATAGAAACATCAATGATGAGAGAGAATCATTGACTGGCTGCCTCCTGCACACTCCTGACTGGGGATCGAGCCCCCAAGCCAGGCATGTGCCCTTGGCCAGAATCGAACCTGGGACCCTTCTGTCAGCAGGCCGATGCTCTATCCACTGAGCAAAACTGGCTAGGGCTTCATGTTTCTTTTTCAAAGTAATTTTTAAAGCTAAAGTCCTCTTTGATCACTCCCTATCCCCCTTCCCATTCCCAGACCCCTGAACAGAGGACAACCACTGTTGTCAATTTGAAATTTATCCTGGCAGAATTTTTCCTTTGGGTGTATATGTGGACACACACACACACACACACACACACACACACACCTAAAGAATATGTAGCATTTACTTACTAGGATTATTTTTCTATATAAGTAGAATTATGCTGTACATATTTATCGCATGAATTTTTTCTCCTCTCTGTTCTGGACTCTTGAGTTTAATTCATGGATATGAGATGGGACTCACTTTGCTGGGGAGCTGCATCGTGCTGCAAGCCCTTATGAAAAGTGAACTAGCCCCTAACTGTCTGGGCGCCCCTCGGAAGCCCCTCGAACCCTCTGCTCCCGCGTCTCCTTCCCCCCCCCCCCCCCCCCGCTCTCCTTCCTCCCACCTACCACTCTCCTCTCACCTTGGCACTTAGGTTCCACACAACCAAGCCCCTTGTGAGAAGGTCCTAAGCCACCAGATGCCCTTGAAAAGGTTCATCCCCGGAGTTTGGGGCTCCCTGCGCCGCCTGGTGGTTTCTCTAAGTAATTGCGGTAGCACCTCCAGCCCCCTATCCATTCATCCCTCAGTTCACTCGGGAACACACCTGTCTTGAACCTACCTGTGCCTGCCCTTGGGCGTGGCCACAGATGAGCTCATCTCCAGAAACTCTCCCGGTGGAATGTGAGTGCACTCATGACCTGCCAGAAGAACCTACCTGTTTGAGAGCGCTCGGGGAGGCGCTCTGTGGGAAGCTCAGGTCCTGGTGCAGAGCCTTTGGAGGACAACTGGGTGGTCCCTCTCAAGCATGTTGTAGTTCGCTGCTGGGGCTTGAGTCTCTAGTACTCTGCCACGTGAGGGGAAAAACAGATGCCAGCGTGTTTGTTGCGACATTGTTCTTTTTTTAAATTTTAAAATATATTTTTATTGATTTCAGAGAGGAAGGGAGAGGGAGAGAGAGATAGAAACATCAGTGATGAGAGGGAATCACTGAATGGCAAGCAGTTCTGGCCGTAAGCTGCAAAGGCTACACTCAAGGACGACAAGTGATAATGTGGTCCGGGCTTACTGGTCCCAGATGAGAAAGGGCGGAAATGGGAGGCCTGGGCCTTTTTCTTGACTTGATAAGCAACAGAGGAGTCTTTGTAAATTGAGAATAAAGATACAATTTTAAATTGAAATAACACAAGCAGCACCTGTGAGTTTGCTGGAGTGAGGCCCTATCAGCAGGGAGTAGCGGGTCACCCCTAAGGGAGAACTTCCTGTTGGAGGGGGGGCGCATCTCTGGGAGGAGGGACTGGAGCCCGGAGCGCCTCGCTGCTGGTGGAGGCCAAGCCTTTCAGGCTCCCTGGCAGCAAATTCCTGTGCGCCCGTGACCCAACGCGTTTGCCACCAATACCTCCTGAGCCTTCGCCAGCTGAGAGAGGGGTCCCGGGCCTGCTCACCTCTCATCCCAAGCATTCATCTGGGAGAAGGATCGCTTGGTGAGTAAATGCATGTCTCGGAGAAGGATGCAAACAGTGAGCCGGAATTATTGGTAGAAATCACAGTCAATGAGCATTGAATCTGGGTAAGGTCAGCCCTTTATCGCTCCTGTCCCTGTGATAATCAGGACTTGCCGCCCCGCTGGGCTGCTAGGGAGATTCCAGGCACACAGTAGGCTCTTGGAGGCCCTGGGAGGCCCGGCCACACACACCCCCCCCCCCGACTTTGGGGGCCAGGACAGGTTAATACTAAGCAAGCTGCCTCCCGCCCTTCCAGGCAGAGCCGCCGGAGAACTATTACTAAGAGCCTGGCACTTAGTCAGTGCTCATTGAATGTTGTTTTCTATGTAACATGAACACCGTGGGCGTGGGTTTGAATCCTGACCACCTACTGGCTTTAGCGCCTTGAGCAAGTCGCTTAACCGCTGAGTCAGTTTCCCCATCTGTAAAGTGGCACCCACTTGCTGCCTAGGATGATGGATGGGTTTAATCAGACAGGAACGATGACAGTTGGTCCAAGTAATATTTGTCACTGCGCACAGAGGCCAGCTCTGCCAGGTCTCTTGACTCCTTTGCGCTTCTGTTTCCTCATCTATAAAATGGGGACACTTATAGAATCTCCCCAAAAGGTGGTGGTGAAGATGAAGTGCATATCAAGCCGGGCCTGGCGCAGTCGGCTCAGCACACGCTGGCTGCCAGGACTTCTGCCCTATGCGGAGGGCGCTATGATTACCCCCACTTTCCAAGAGACTGGCTTAAGCGTCCGGAGTTTCTGCTCCCTGGAGCCAGGTTCCTATAGCAAAGAAAATCCAATAGCCATGGGGTGGGGCCAGAGCCAGCGACCTGGGCAGGCCCTTTGCCTTCTGGAGATCAGCCCTCGGGACATGGGAATGTCAGCAAGCACTGGGTAAGCTCAGCCCTTTATTGCTCCCGTCCCTATGATCATCGGGACTTGTGGCCCCACTGGGCTGCTAGGGAGATTCCAGGCACACAGTAGGCTCTTGGAGGCCTTGGGAGGCCTGGCCACTCCCCTCCCCACCCTCCCACTCTGGGGGCGGGGACAGGTTAATACTAAGCAAGCTGCCTCCCGCCCTCCCAGGCAGAGCTGCCTAAGAACGGGAACTAGACCTGCAGGGAGACGGGCAGAGCTGGGCAGCTCAGGACTGTGAGGGCACAGCTGCAGGTACCAGGGGCCGGTCGCTGATAGGGGGGACTTGGCACAGAGTGGAGGAGGGGCCCTCGTCTGGGGACAGAGGTGGCTCATGGCCTTTCCCCTAGTTTCAGCCTGCCTGGTGGGAGGGGAAGGAGGGAAGGAGGGAAGGAGGGAAGGAGGGAAGGAGGGAAGGAGGGCCTCCTTCTGTGCTGACCAAACCCTGGGCCCCCATGACCTCTGCCCCGCTGCAGCTCATGGGACCTCTCGACGCTGGCTCCTGCAGGCTGGGCCCGGAGCCTCACCAGCCCGGCACCAGGACTGGGGGTTGGGAGCTGGGATAGGCACTGAGGGGAGGGGAACCCAGCCAAGGCCAGGCCTGTGGGATGCCTGAAGCCAGCCCTTCCAGGCCCTGGGAGGGAGGACAGGGAGGACGGGACTCACAGTCCCAGCTGGCAGCCTGGGCTCTGTTATCTCCTTGCTTCCTCCCTGACACCCAAGCCCAGCGAGCCTGGGCATCCTCAGAGCCTTTGGTGAAACTTTAGCCCAGAGAGGGTGAGCAGCTGGCCTGAGGACACACAGCAGTAGGCACAGGCCTGGATGACTGGCGACGGGGTTGGGGGCTGGACAGGATGTGGGCAAGTTTCCCCATGTCTGTGAGAGGGGAACACTGAGTTGGCTGAGGCCCTGGGGAACTCGGGGGCGAGGAGAGGTAGAGAAGGCCTCTTGATACAAGCAGATGTGAGCTGTGAGCAGCTGGGCGGCTGCACCAGGCCAGGCCTCCACACACCCAGCTGCTCTTCTGCCTCCATCTCCTCCTCACTCCGGCGCCTCCTTTTGCCCAGCCTATGTCCCTGTCTCTTTCTGCCCATTTCTGCTTCTACTTTTGGTTCTTCGTCTCTCTGTGTCTCAGCCTCTCTCTTCCTCCATCTCTCCCTCTAGGTTTGTGGTTTTGATGCTCTCAGTCTCCCTGTTCTGTTGACTCAAAGTCATCCTGCTCCTGCCCAGACAACCTCCCCTCCACCCTTATCAGGAGGGGGTGTGGGTGGGGGCTCTGCAGGCCCTGAGGGGAGGGGCAGGTCCTGCGAGGGGGAGGGGCCTGCAGGACTCACCGAAGGCTCCGGACCAACTTCTCCAGCAGCTTGACACCTGAGACAACATTGACTCAGACCCTTGTCCAGACCTTGTCAGACCCTGGCACTGCCCGGGGCCACCCTGGCCAACTCAGCTCACATGGCGAAGGCAGGCTCGGTTGGTGGCCCAGGCATTGGCGGTCCAGATGGCCACCTGGACACTGGGGGAGAGGGCAGGGCTCTGCTCTCCTGGAGATGACACTCCATGTGGGAGGACCATCACTCATCAGGCAGACACAGATACACTCTGGTAGCAGCTGATGCACCTTTACACTGTGAAGCAGTGGTTCTCACCCTTCCTAATGCCGCGACCCTTTAATACAGTCCCTCATGTGGTGGTGACCCCCCATTTCATTGTTACAAATTGAGCATAATTAAAGCATAGTGATTAATCACAAAAACAATATGTAATTATATATGTGTTTTCCGATGGTCTTAGGCGACCGCTGTGAAAGGGCCGTTTGACCCCCAAAGGGGCCGCGACCCACAGGTTGAGAACCGCTGCTGTGAAGGAACAAAGCAGAGAGCAGGAAAGAATCCAGGAGAGGAGGCTGCAAGGGCTCTGATGGTCGAGGTCAGACGGGACCCTTCCAGCTGGTGGGGGAGGCATGTCCCAGGCACACCCTGAGGGTGCCCACGCCCTTCCTCCCTTGGGCTTTTGATGCCAGAGCGCAAAGAAGACCCCCTGCCAGGGCTCTCCTGGCTTCTCTGTTCGCCAAGAGAGTGCCTTTTAGGGGAGTGCCTTGGAGTGTCTCACTCAAAGCACAGCCTTAGGTTTCTGGTCTCCCACCATCTTGGGCAGAAGGTTCTCCAGGGCCTGCCGCCTTCCCGGCCCACGTGCTGCGGAGGCTGGGGTTAGTGAAAAGGGGTCCTGGTCAGCTTGGTCCCTGCAGCCTTCATCATGCCCTCACCCCAGGCTGGCTAAGAGGGCTGAGTCCACAGTCAGACCTGCCTGGGCTCACATCTCAGCTCCCCAGTGACCGGCTGTGTGGCCTCGGGTAAATCACTTGCCCTCTCTGTGCTTCAGTCTCGTCCTCTATAACTTGGAGATGATCACAATGCCTGCCTTAGGGCGGCTGCGAGGGTTTGATGGATAATGTGTATAAAGTGCTTAGCACAGGGCCTGGCAAAATAAGTAGCCAATAAAACTATTGCTGTCGTTGCTATTATTGTTATTGTTACTATATTATATTTTTTAATATATTTGTATTGCTTACAGAGAGGAAGGAAGAGGGAGAGATAGAAACATCAATGATGAGAGAGAATCATTGATTGACTGCCTCCTGCAGGCCCCCTGCTGGGGATTTCGCCCGCAACCCCGGCCTGTGCCCTGACTGGAATCGAATCTGGGACCCTTCAGCCCACAGGCTGATGCTCTATTCACTGAGCCAAACTGGCTAGGGCTATATTATCTTTTTTTTTTTTTTTACCTGAATTACTACACCAGCTTCCTAACAGGTTAATAGGTTTCACTTCTGCTTCCACCCTGGCCCCACATTCTGTTAAAACCTAAATTAGAGCCCAGCTGGTGTGGCTCAGTGGTTGAATATCACCTATGAACCAGGAGGTATTGGTTGATTCCCGGTCAGGGCACATGCCCAGGTTTTGGGTTCAATCCCCAGTGTGGGGTGTGCAGGAGGCAGCTGATCAATGATTCTCATCATTGATGTTTCTATCTCTCTCTCCCTCTCCCTTCCTCTCTGAAAAAAAAAATTTAAAAAAAAAATATATATATATATTAGAGGCCCGGTGCACAAAAATTTGTGCACTGGTGGGGGGGGGGTCCCTCAGCCCGGCCTGTGCCCATTCACAGTACAAGACCCCTTGGGGGATGTCCACCTGTCGACTTAGGCCCACTCCCTGGGGGATCAGGCCTAAGCTTGCAGTCAGACATCCTTCTGGCAGCCAGGGAGCCCTCGGGGGATGTCCGACTAAAGGCTTAGGCCCCCAAGGGATCAGGTCTAAACCGTATGTTGGACATTCTTAGTGCTGCCACAGAGGTGGGAGAGGCTCCTGCCACCACCACTGTGCTGGCCAGTCATGAGCCAGCTTCTGGCTGAGGTGCACTCCCCATATGGAAGTGCACTGACCACCAGGGGGCAGCTCCTGCATTGAGCATCTGCCCCCTGGTGGCCAGTGCGCATCATAGCAACTGGTCATTCTGCCGTTCAGTCAATGTGCATATTAGCCTTTTATTTTTATTATATAGAATGTCCCTATTTCCCCCCTTTTGCTCCCTCTACCCAGCTCTTGCCCCCCACTTCTCTCTGGCCATCACCATACTGTTGTCTGTGTCCATGGGTTGTGCATATATTTTCTTTGGCTAATCCCTTCTTTAAATTCACTTCTTTAAATTCTTATTTTCAGATAAGTGCTTATAACTGCACTATTATATATTTTGTATTATATCATTTAGAATTAAGATATCTTTTCATTGAACCCTGGTAAATTTTAGCACAATTTAATAAATTATGCTAGAAGCAATTAGGAGATTTTTCATATAATGCATACACATTTCAATTAATATTTTATTAATTTTTAATTTTTAAATATTTTAATTTTAAATAATCTCATACATGTAAAAAAAAAACACTATAAAATACTACAGCATATTATATGTACCCTTCACCCAATTTCTTAGGTGTTAATAATTTAAACATAACCATTATACAACTAAAAAAATTTGGAATATATTTTTCTTATAATCTCTTTAATGTTACTTAATCCATTTACTTTGTTTTTGTTAGTCTTCACCCAAGGATATTTTTCCATTGAATTTTAGAGAGAGTGAAGGGAAAGGGAGAGACACATTGATTGGTTGCCTCCTGCACATGCTTTGATAGGGACTGGGGATCAAGCCAGCAACTGAGGTACATGCCCTTGACTGGAATCTAACCTGGGACCCTTCAGTCCACGGGCTAATGCTCTATCCACTGAGCAAAACAGGCTGCAGCTTAATTCATTTACTTTTAATCTATATGTGTCTTTATATTTAAAGTGGGTTTTGTTTTTGATTCACCCTCATTATCTGTCTTTTAATTGGTGCATTTATGCCACTGACTTTCAGAGTGCTTACTGATAGAGTTACTCCCATATCAGGCGGCTTCTGGGGTGGGCCTGCCTTGCCGCCCGGGACTGGATCAGGTCCTGGGCAGCAAGGCAGGCTGGCTTCTGGGTCTTCTGGGGCCGGCCTGCCCTGGATGGCGGCAAGCTGGCGGCTTGCGCTGTCCCGCCCTGCCTGTAGTATGCAAATTAGCCACCATCTTTGTTGGCGGTTAATTTGCATATCTTGCTGATTAGCCAATGGGAGGAGTAGTGAAGGTGTGGTCAATTACCATGTTTAGCTATTAGTAGAGAGGATATATATTTTTTAAACCTCTCTGGCCCCACCTCTGCCTAGCAATGAGGATTCTGGCTCAGAGAGAACACCCGCACTCTTGCCTGCAAGGCCCGGTGTGACCAGCCCATCTCCACTCACACTGCTGCAGCTCCCGGCTCTTCTTCCAACACCACGATCTGTTTCTGGGACATGGCAGGCACGGCCCCACCGCAGGCCTCAGCTCTTGCTGTTCCCTCCCCTTGGACTCCTCTTTCCCCTCACAGGGCTCACTCCCACCTCTCCTCCATGTTCCCCCGGGCAACTCCATCTGTGATTGCAGCCAGCCTCCATGATCGCCTGCCCCTCCCAGCTTCCCCTTCCTCCACAGCCCTTATCGGTGGCTGACTAGCTTGATATTTCTGTTGATTTGCTTAGTGCCTGCTTCTCAGGCTTCCCTGAGAGCAGAGATTGTTGTCTAGCTCACAGCAAGTCCCCGACAATACCGGTTAAGTGAATGAACAAGAGCTGGAAGGTCACTATATCTAAGAAATAGAAAACAGAGATAGTTATTCAATATTCTCTGAGTATTAGTCATGCTGAGCAGCTCCTTAGTTCTCTGAAAGCGACCAGGCCTCTTGCATGCAGTTCCCTCGCCCACTGTCATCGACGTCGCCCCTCTCCTTGTCACTGATGGCTGTGTCCTTCCATCCAAAGCACATGGCACTTGGTGTGGCTGGCCGAGCGTGGGCCAAGGCAGGGGAGCCACGAAGGAGATGGGTCATGCTGGGCCCACCATTGTCCTGTTTTCCAGATAAGGAAACGGAGACTCAAAGAGCCAAATCACACAGCTGTGCGAGGGCCGAGATCAGAACCCAGAGAGCTCGGCTCTGTGGGGCATGGGGATTTAGGCTTTCAGTACAAGGGACCCATTGCCCATAAATGAAACCCAGGCTCCTGACCTTCCTGCCTGCCCCCATCGTCCCATCAAGCCCACTCCCTACTCCAGCCGTATTGGCCCAGGCTCATTTCTGCCCCAGGTCCTTTGCAAAATCTGTTATCTACATGATGTTCTCTGGGTATTTTTATTCCAGTCCTGTGCCACTTTACAGGGACATTCTGAGAAGGGTCCTTAGGCGATGTTGTTGTTACACAAACCTAGAGGGTATATATAACCTACACACCTAGGCTACAAGCCTGCTCAGTGTGTTACTGTCTAAAACCTCACTAAATTAATTCACGTACAAGAGAAGATGACGCAACCAAGCAATGAGGGAAACAAGAGATGTATGAGTTTGAGGCTGCTGCGACGTAACATGGCGTACTGCCTTACAGAAAGCTTTTGTGTTAATAAGTAGAAAGAGCACACTCCAAAGTAATACAAAGTATAGTACAGTAAATGCATAAGCCCGCAACAGTCGTTGGTGATCATGGTCAAGTACTGTGCGCTGCACACACTTGTGTGAGCCGTACTCTCCTTGGCCCGGCCGCACCAGCTTCGTTCACGCCAGCGTCGCCACAGACACACGAGGAGCGTGTCGCACTGTGACGTCACGAGGCGGCAGGAATTTTCAGCTCCTTAGAATCCCATGGGACCACCGTATTCTTTTTTTAATTTTTTAAAAAAAATTTGATCCATCTGCACTGGACTTCTTTTGGAGGGTGTGGGGTCAAGTAAGAAAGAAACCCAGCTTTATCTGCTTTTCCCGAATGGCAATGGCGACTCCATAGCAAGTCCTGCTTTCTGCAGGTGGTTCTATGCAGGAAAACTACATGTTCGTAAATGTGTAACCGGCCTCCTTGCTGAGCTCTCTCATTAGTTTAATAGCTTCTCGGATGATAAAGGTAACCGGCTCCTGGGCAGTCACCTCCGTCTTTAATTGTTTACTTATTCCTATTGATCAGGCGTAGCATTTATCGCCTCTACATCCAGCACCTTCTGCTGTCAGGGCTGGGACAGACCTTTGCCCCAAGTTTACTCCTGATCTTTTGGGGCCTCTGTAAGATGTCTCTCGATCACTGATTTTGTTTGATTTTGGTTTTTTATCAAATCCTAGTTGGGGCAGGGCCTGAGTTTCTTAGTTGGGGCATTAGCAGTAAAGGAGATAAGTACACTCGTTAAATTTTGGTCACTGTAAGTGGTCAATATACAACCTTGGGTATACCTCTCTGTACACTTAGGCAGTGTTTTGCTGTATATTAAATAAGAGTGTCAAACAAAACAGAAGCTTATTGACAGCTTACACAACATTAAATAAGCAAAATAATTCAGTGGCAGGCAGAGCGGGGTGGTGTGGCAGCTCCCGGCCACGGAGTCCAGGGGGGGTCTAGTCTCCATCCAGCCCCACACCGTCCCCCGTGGGGCAGCGTGGCTGCTGGCGTGCTGGCATCACATCCGAGTTCTAGACAGCAGGATAGCGGAAGAGAACGGCACACTCCCTTACCTCGAAGGAGAGTTCTCAAGTCCCTTACCACCACATAGTCCGGGCTTGACCACATGGCTATGCCTAGCGACCAGGGAGGCTGGGAAATGTAATCCTTTAGCTCCGTGGCTGTTTGCCCAACCAAAATCCTGGTCTCAGGAACAACTAAGGAAGAAGGAAAGATTGGCTAATGAGCATCCGGCAGCCTCCCCCTTGGACTATCACACATGCTCTACCTGTTTCTTCCTGCCATCGTGTTTCACAGACGGTCACCAGAACTCTGCCCGAGTTGGCACAGGGCAGCTTTTTTTCTATGGGACTCTGCCTGCTTTACACGCGAGTCCGGTCTCAGAAGGGGAGGGCAGCCGCGGCCTGTTTCTGGGTCTCGGACAGCACAGTGGGGAGCTGAGATGCGGCACCAGAGCTCCTGGCTTTGAGAGCTGGTTTGGAGGTTCCAGAAGGGGGGCGCAGCTACTTGTATGTCCAGGACCAAAGAGTGGCCCTCTCCTCTATCAGGGAAGGTTGTCCTCTTCGCCCGAGACCCTGCAGCTTCTGGGGGGGGGGGGGGGCATGCACATGGACCAGTGAGGGAGGATGGGGACACCCGCCTCACCAGCCAGGTCAGCTGAGTCAGCCTTGGAGATCCATGGGGTGACAGGTGTCGCAGCCAGATTGCCCTCGCACCCCAGAGCTCTTGGTCTTTGAAAGAGATCCTCTCCCTCCACCTCTCCACCGATCCTCCAGGAAGACCTGCCCCCACTTTGCAGCCATTGGGTTACCTGCCCTGGCCAAGGTAGGGTGAGACACCCCGCCCCTCCCCCCACAAACACACACACACCTACCCAGCACACCTCCACCTTAGACTTAGTGGTGGCACTTGAGTTCTGCTGCCCATACACCTCTTCCTCATACCTTTCTCTGGGGAAATCCCCTGTGGCTTTTCTGCTTTCATCTCTCAGAGCTCTGAACACGACGCAGGTGCTTAGTCATCCCTAATGGACTGGCAAAGAGGAAGTGATGACAAAATCTTGCCGCCAGGAATTACTCGTGTTGTACCCAAAAGTGTGTTCAGGGCAGTTGCCTGTTTTCAAATGCAATTCATATATTTGCTGACATATGAAAAAACAGTAATCAGAACAGTTAACGTTTCACTGAGCACTTACTCTGTGTCAGGCACTGTTCTAACACTTTGCAAGTTCGTGGTCATTACAGTCCTGATTTTGGTCTGGGAGCCTCCCCATTTTGCAGAAAGGGGTCAGGCACGGGAGGCTGGCCTTCGCTCAGCGTGGAAGGGTTGGAGCTGGGGCTTGAGCCTAGGCGTCTGGCTCCAAATTTTACTGCAAGAGAGAGCAGTAAGGTGGCTGGAGACAGTGCCTGGAGTCTGGGACTGAGAGAGAGGCCCAGGACTGGATTCCAGCCCCCAGCTTGCCCCCAGCTAGTGAGGGATCCTGGGGGCTCAGAAATAAGGGGTCCCAGGGCCTATGGGGCCAAGTGGGGCCCAGGCAAGTACCCTAAGTGAAAGAGGGCCAAGAGTGGTGGTTGCCAGTGGGCATGTAGGCCCGGTGTGGTCTTCCAGAATATTCTCAACAAACCAGACATCTTGTATTCCCCCATGGCAAGCTCTAGTCTTTATTTCCAATCTGTTGCAAACTCCTGAATTTTTACTTTTACAGTAAAAATGAATTACTAGAGCAGGGGTCCTCAAACTTTTTAAACAGGGGGCCAGTTCACTGTCCCTCAGACTGTTGGAGGGCCGGACTATAGTTTAAAAAAAAAAAACTATGAACAAATTCCTATGCACGCTGCATATATCTTATTTTGAAGTAAAAAAAACAAAACGGGAACAGATACAATATTTGTATTTGCATGTGGTCCGCGGGCCATAGTTTGAGGACCCCTGTACTAGAGAAATGAACATTTTAAAACTGACGGCATAAAATACACCTCACCCCCACCCCAGTTTTTATTGTGAGATTTGACATAACATTCCAGGGACCCAGAAATCTTGAGTTTCGTATGCCACTTCCCAACTTGCTTACCTAGAAGGTAAGTGTTTATAACAGACAGGAAACCAAAAGAGCACGTCTGCTGTCTGGCTGTGGCCAAAGGGTGACCAATTCACAAATCCTGAGCTAGGCCACCTGCAAAGTTCTGCCTTCAGAGCCAGCTCCCCAAGCAGCTCTCCGCCCCCAGGCTCCCCAGAAGTGTGCCTGGATGTGTCCACACCCGAAACCCTGACACGAAGGGCACCTGGGCCCAGGGCTGGGCATCCTGGGGACGGGGCCCTGCGGAAAGCTCCAGGCTCAGCACAGCACAGGCAAAGGGGAGCAGCTGGGCAGGCGGCCATTGCCTGGAGCTGCTCTTCTCCGTGGGCCCCTTTGGTGCCCCAGAGCCAGGCTGTCCCGGGCGGTTGGGCCAGCTTCACAGGCGAGAGACAGAGCTTATTGAGTGGCTTAGCTAAGGCCCGGACAGGAGGCGGCGGGTCGGAAGGGATTGAAAGCAGGTCAGACTGCATTCTGCTGCAGCGCTTCCCAGGGCAGAGGAGAGGCGAGCCAGAAGGGCGGACTGGGTCTCCTCCCAGGAGGAAGGAGGAAGGAGGAAGGGAGAGGGGGGCCTGAGAGTCAGTTCTGGGTGTGGAAACCTTGCTGTGGTGTCAAGACTTTCCCGAGTGAGGCAGGCCCCGAGCGACCCTCCCGCACCCTGGCCCGGGGCTCAGTTGGTTGGGCGTTGTCCCGGGCAACAAAAGGTTTCAGGTTCGATTCCGATTCCAGGTCAGGGCACATACCTAGTTGCCAGTCCATCCCCAGTCGGGGAGCCTATGGGAGGCAGCCGATCTCTGCCTCTCACAGCTCTCGCTCTCTCTCTCTCTCTCTCTCTCTCTCTCTGTCTCTCTCTCTCTCTCCTTCTCTCTCTCTCTCTGTCAGTGAAAACATAACCTCAGGTGAGGATTAAAAAGAGAGAGAGAGAGAGAGACTCCTGCACATTCTAGAAGAATAGAGACCAGGAGTTAAAGACTGACGTGTGAACTGCATAGAACCAAAGGATCAGGGGCCACCACAGGGTCATGTGGGGCGGGGGCCAAGTGCTGCAGGGGACTGGCTCCAAATCCACCTCACCTCCTGTCTCAGGAGAACCCCCCCGTCCCTGCAGACCCACCCTGCGTCCCATCTGTAAAAGGACGGATGGACTTCGGCATGTCTCTCCTCCAGGGCGGTGCATGGACCGCTGGCGATTGCATGTGGCTCCTCATGGGGAATTATTTTCCCTTTTAAATTTGAATACTCATGTGTCCAATGACGATGTCCCCAAACCTGGCATTTCACCGTAAGGAGAGCAGCTGACCCTCAGCCACTGCTTACTGGGTGGCAGGCACAGTCCGAGACAACAGCAACTCACTAACATATTAGGGTCCCGTGGATGCTGTCATCGTCCTCTGTTTACAGAGGAGGAAGATGAGGTCCTGAGAGGCGGTCACGTGCCCAAAGTCACCTTAGTGCGTGGCAGAGCTGGGTTCAGGCCCAGGCAGCTGGCTCCAGGTCTCGCTTCTGGCCTCTCCTCTATTTATTCCCCTTATACTGAGGGGAGATCAAGGAGAAGAAGCGCACGGGAGGTGTGACACAGCTCACCGGGAAGGTGGTAAGCAGGTGACAGAATGGTCCTCCCAAGGGTCAGAGTCAGGCGGTCTCCGAGGGCCTGTCCAGCTAGGGGGTTCTGTAATGTCACGAGAAAATGCCAGGCTGGAATTCTACGTTAAGTAAGCTTCTTTGTAATAGTATGTTTACATGTTTAGTTGTTTACATAGTCAACACTATACAAAAAGGTCTACACATCTTTCTTTCTAATTCTCACCTGAGAATATGTTTATTGATTTGAGAGAGAGGAAGGGAGAGAGAAACATCGATGTGAGAGAGAAGCCCACCCGTTGTCTCCCTCACGCACCCCGACCAGGGATAGAACCCACAACTGGCGACTGTGCCCTGACCGGGGATTGAACCTGCAACCTAAGTACGTGCCCTGGTGGGGAACCTAACCGCAACCTTTTGGTGGACGGTGTATGGGATGACGCTCCAGCCAACTGAGCGACCTGGCCATGGCTTTTGTTGGTTTTTTTCTTGTTTGCTTTTCTGTTTTGATATTTACCCAGTTGAATGTATCAAGCTTTTCTTTGGTGATTTCTGGCTTTACAAGTCATGGTTAAAAAGCCTTTCCTACTGGAAGGTTCGTGATAAAGGAATTTGTTCATGTTTCCTGCTTAGAAAAAAACAGCAACAAGCCCACTGTTCATGAAGGGAATGATATGAGAAAACTATGGGCCTAAAGCCCAGGCTTTTGCTACCAGGGGTGGGGAACCTTTTTTCTGCAAGGGCCCTTTGGATATTTATAACATCATTCTACAAAATTACCAGCTTAAAAATGTGCCTGCTATATTTGGTCAAACATTGAATTAACCCACCCCTAATGCCTTGTCAGGGCCAGACCACATGATTTCTCGGGCCTTATGCAGCCTGCGGGCGGGACGTTCCCCACCCCGACCTGGACGGTGAGCCTGACATCTCACCCGGTCTTTTGCTCTGTAGGCCCTGCTGCAGGCTGATCTGGGAGGTGGCAGCCTCTGACCCAGGACAGGTGTCACCATGGCCCTCCTGATACACCTGCTCGTCTGCACCTTCGGGATGGGCTCCTGGGTGGCCATCAACGGGATCTGGGTGGAGCTGCCCTTGCTGGTGACGGAGCTGCCGGAAGGCTGGTACCTGCCCTCCTACCTCACGGTGACCATCCAGCTGGCCAACATCGGGCCCCTCCTCTTCACCCTGCTCCACCACTTCCGGCCTGGCTGCGTGTCCGAGGTGCCCGTCATCTTCGCCGTGCTGGGTGTGGGCACCACTGCCTGCACCCTCTTTGCCTTCCTCTGGAATGTGACCTCCTGGGTGCAGGGAAGCCTCCGCAGCGTCACCTTCATGGTCCTCACCTTCTTCCTGGCCCTGGTGGACTGCACCTCCTCCGTCACCTTCCTGCCCTTCATGAGCCAGCTGTCCACCCACTACCTCACCACCTACTTTGTGGGTGAAGGACTCAGCGGCCTCCTGCCTGCCCTGGTGGCTCTTGCCCAGGGCTCGGGGCTCACTACCTGCGTCAACGTCACCGAGACACCTTATAACACCTCAAGCCCTAGCATCGTGAGGAAGACCGGCATCCCACAGGTACCGACCCCACCCAGAGCCGGCGCAGCGCTCAGCACTCGGTCACGGCAAGGCCATGAGAAGGGCTCGGGTTTCCGAAGTGTAGGGGGCGCCCCTTGCCCTTGACCTGGCTACACCTTAGCTTACCTGGGAGAGCTACTGAAACACACTACTGGGGCCTCCGCAGCCAGACCAATTAAATGAGACGCTGAGCATGGGGACAATGGTTTCTGAGTTAAACACCCATTGGTAGGGAGCCTTATAGAACCAGGAGGCTGTCCTGGGTTTTCCATGGCCCCGGCTATTTAATTTACAAGCGTTGTTTAACCACACAATTACCCTAGAAGTTTGTTCATTGTTTGTCTCACAATACTTCCCACGCCATTTAACATAGAAGCAGCCCTCCGAGGTGCTCCAGTGAACCTCCAGAACACTGCAGGTGTATTCCGACACAGACTAAGATTTTAACCCTTAAAACCGCAATTTCTAATGAGAACTAAGAAGTAAGCAATTAGCATTCTTTAGCTTAAATTTATGAAGATATTTTACTCTAGAAACACATTTCGTAGACATCAAATTCAGTTATTAACATAAATTTATTTTTGTAAATCCAGGTAAAATATAGGGTGCCCCCCAAAAATGTATGCACACACTCTGAATAATTCTGAAGTCAGTGTATTCATTTTCAAAATTGAGCTGTCAGCTGTTAAGTGTGTACATTTTGGGGGGATACCTTGTATAAATATTATATTTAAAATTAATAACTAAAAAAAAATGTTCTACTCAAACCAACAGACTTTAACTAACTTTTATTAACTAAGAATTAATCTTAGATCATGAGAACTTGAGAAGCATTTGATTTAGTTTCCATATTTCTGAGAATTTTAGAATACCCGATTCTTACAAGCACTTGCCTTTAATGTTAGCAATATCATCCAGAGGTAGAAAATTATTTCACATTTACAACATGCAGATATAGGCACACTAGTTTATAAAAGAACAGTTGGATCCCATTCTTTTCGGAGACATTTACAATTTATATCTGCGGTTGATGAGACATGTCCCAAATGACCTTCCCCCTTTTAGAACAAGGACGGCCATTTTTAACCTCAGAGAACTGGGTTGACGCCTAACCAACATCACAGGTGGATCCATTTATCTAAATCCTCGTTTCGAAGCTTCGAGAGACCAATTAGATGTGTTTTCCATTCATTCTGCCTCGGTTACAGCCAGCTTTTCCTCCTTGGGTGCCCCAGCGTTTAATGTCAGTCCCGAAGGCTCCTCGCCTCGGCCACCTCAGCACCAGTGGGAGGCTGGCTGTCAGGGGCTTGTTGGCCTTGGAGGTGTGGTTGCCCACGTTAATGTTAGTTTTTTCTTTGAGATCCATAGAGTCTGAACAGACTTTTGAGAAAAAAACAGCCTTTAGGTACACGCGTTCAGAGGAGCCAAATGTAGTGAATATCCCTATAGGACCGTGATGGCGAACCTAGGACACCCGTGTCAGAGGTGACACACGAACTCATTTTTTTGGTTGATTTTTCTTTGTTAAATTGCATTTAAATATATAAAATAAATATCAAAAATATAAATCTTTTTTTTGCTATGGTGGCAAAGATCAAAAAATTTCTATGTGACACGGCACCAGAGTTAAGTTAGGGTTTTTCAAAATGCTGACACGCCGAGCTCAAAAGATTCGCCATCACTGCTATAGGATATCCCTACATCCCTGTAGGAAATTTTCTTCCGGCCACCCCACAAGATTCTTAGTCGCCTAGGAATACCTGAGCAAGGGCCCACAAGGGCCTACCAGGCACCACCAGGACCGCGCCACTCCAAGGCCCAGACCCCCTCTCGGTGTGAACCCATTCTAAGGCCTCCTGCCCTCCTCCTGGGGCTCCCACCAGCTTCCCCCGAACCGGCTGCCCTTCCACACAGAACGGCCCCTGGTGCCCCTCTCTACCCCTGCGGATTCGGGGTCTGCACCAGCTATTGTCACCCCATTGGCTATTCAGGTTGGGGATGCAAGTATCCTTTCTCTTTCTATCCTTTCTCTTTTTTAACCAAAGAGAGTTCAGGGTCTCATTTAACCAGCCAAGATTTTGTTCAGACTGTCGGTGAGCAATCCAGTTAAAAGCCAAAATTAGAAGTAGCAACAACCTTTCTTTGCTCTTTCCCTGGGTTACCTCAACCTTTATCCACCTGGAGGATTTTCTAAGAATAGCTCTTTTTTTAATATATATATTTTTATTGATTTCAGAGAGGAAGGGAGAGGGAGAGAGATATAGAAACATCAATGATGTGAGAGAATCATTGATTGGTTGCTTCCTGCATGTCCTCCACTGGGGATCGAGCCCACAACCCAGGCATGTGCCCTTGACCAGAATTGAACCCAGGACCCTTCAGTCCGCAGGCCAACACTCTATTCACTGAGCCAAACCAGCTAGGGCTGGTAGCTCTTTAAAAAAAAAAAAAAAAAAAAATATATATATATATATATATATATATATATATATATATATATTTTTTTTTTTTTTTTTTTACTGGTTTCAGAGAGCAAGAGAGAGGGAGAGAGAGCTAGAAACATCAATGATGTGAGAGAATCATTGAACAGTTGCTTCCTGCCTGCCCCACTATGGGAATGGAGCCCACAACCCAGGCATGTGCCCTGGCCTGGAATCGAACTGTGACCTCCTGGTTCGCAGGTCAATGCTCAACCACTGAGCCACACCAGGCCACATCACCACAGAGTGAGTCAGGGGGGTGGGGGGCTGCTCTCCCACTGGCTGGTCCCCAGCCCGCCCTCCTCTGAACATATATGTAGTTGCCAGCCTTGGAGGGCTGTAGAGTAGGAAGAGGCAGCGCTGAGTCAGAAAGAACCAAGTGGGCTGGTTTTGCCACATACTCCCGTGACCCTCAGGTAAGACGAATCTGTTCTGACACCTCTGTGCCTTGTAAAGCCGGGGTACTGGTCCCCAGGGCACAGGGCTGTTAGGAGGTGCACACCAGCTGGTGCATGCGAGGTGTGGTGCCCAGTAAGCAGCCGGTCAATATGAGCATTGGTTATCATGACTCCGTTGTGTGTGTATATTAGTCATCACATACTAGTGAATAATAATGCATCAAATTGGTTGTGTATTATCATTATTAATGATTTCCCCTGTGTCCCAGCATCACCCAGGGGTCCGATAACCCTTGCTTTGTCTCCCCAGGGAAATGACAGCACTCCTGTGCCTGGCCTCACGGGGACGGCGCCCACCATGGTCCATCTGGAAAGCCGCTACCTCCCTGCCCACTTCTCGCCCTTGGTCTTCTTCCTGCTGCTCTCCTTCATGATGACCTGCTCCCTCCTTGCCTTCTTCCTCCTCCAGCGCCACCCCAGGCGCTGTAAGAGCTCCACAGAAGACCTCCTCACCTCCCAGGTCACCCTCTACTCTATCCGGCCACTGAAAGAGGACCTGAGCCCCTCGGGCCCGGCGGACAGCAGTATGAGCCAGGAGCCCGCGGAGGAGAAAGCGGCCTCCCGCTACCCAGCCCACCTGCTCTTCATCTACGGGCTGGTGGCCTTTGTGAACGCACTCACCAACGGCGTGCTGCCCTCCGTGCAGACGTACTCCTGCCTGTCCTACGGGCCCGTAGCCTACCACCTGTCCGCCACCCTCAGCTCCATGGCCAACCCTCTGGCCTGCTTCCTCTCCATGTTCCTGCCGAACAGGTCTGCCGCCTGCTGGCCCGGGGAGCTCTGGTTGGGGGTGCACTTCATTTCAAAAACCAGAATTCCAGGCCCCACCGTCAGCTAGAGTGGTTAATAGTGTAGTGGTTAATAATATGGCTTCTGGAGCCAGATGGCCTGGGTTCAAATTCCAGCTCTGCCCCTAATTAGCTGTGCGATATTGGACAAGTCACTCCACCCCTCTGTGCCTCAGGGATTCTTATCTGAAAAATGGGGATAATAATTGTTCTACCTCCGAGGTGGCCGGGAGCAGGAGATGAGCTGATTTTGTAAAGCTCGGAGCACGGCAGGTCCAGTGTGTCCGCCTTCACTGCCATTGGCCCCTGAGAAGCAGGGACCAGGCAGGAAGTGAGGTTCCATTGACGAATGGGACCCCTGAGGCTCAGAGAAAGGCGGGCCTGCTTAACTGCTAGGATTTCAGCCCTGCCCCCCTGCCTCCAGCCCAGGCTGGTTCCTTACAGCCGCAGCTCTAAAGAATAGCGGGCAGACTGGTGGAATGCAGACTGAGCCAGCCTAGATAGCACCGGGGATTTCAGATTCTAATGAGCAACTCGAGTGGTTCTGACGCAAAGGCTTCAGGCCCACCTGGGAGAAAAGCTCACCTTGGTGTCTGGAAACCTTAGGTCCCACAGCCTCCCATCTACCCCTCTGCCCTGCATGCCCTCACTGGCCTCAGACCTGCACACCCCACCTCCCCCAGCCCTGCCCACCCCCACCTGCCACACCCACCTCCCCCAGCCCTGCCCACCCCCACCTGCCACACCCACCTCCCCCAGCCCTGCCCACCCCCACCTGCCACACCCACCTCCCCCAGCCCTGCCCACCCCCACCTGCCACCCCCACCTCCCACAGCCCTGCCCACCCCCACCTGCCACCCCCACCTCCCCAGCCCTGCCCACCCCCACCTCCCCAGTCCTGCCCACCCCCACCTGCCACCCCCACCTCCCCCAGCCCTGCCCACCCCCACCTGCCACACCCACCTCCCCCAGCCCTGCCCACCCCCACCTGCCACCCCCACCTCCCCAGCCCTGCCCACCTCCACCTGCCACACCCACCTCCCCAGCCCTTCTCACCCCCACCTGCCACAGGAGAAAGAATGAGTACAGGAGAGTTAAGACAGAAAATGTCATTTTGCCAGAAAGCTGAATTGTCTTCCCTGGGGCTTAAAAACTGATGGAGGCCCGAGATTTCTGGGGAAGCAGGACCAGAGCTGTGGAACCTGAGACGCCCAGAATGTTAGCAATACAGAATCTGAGAGTCAAGGAATCCAAGAATCCTGGAGCAGAAAGAGTCCTCAGGGGCAGCGGCAGACCCTCGCTCTCACCCGCACGGGGCAGCCTTGGTGTTCTGAACACGGAGCCCAGGGGCAAGACCTCCAATGAAGGAAGGACAGGGTCCTCAATGTCAGACCTGGACCCGGAATGGAAGGCATCCAAGCTGGCCCAGGGCCCCCAGATCCGGCAGGCCTCCGTTATAGACGGTAGCTGAGGCCAGAAGAGAGGGATTCCCGAGGTCACACCCCACACCTGCAGTGCCAGAGCCCTGACCAGAGCCACCTCCTCTCTAGCCCAGCTTCCTGCCTAAGGCTGGGGGTGTTGCGGGAGGAAGTGGCAGCCGGTGATATATTAGGTAGGGCCCGTGGCCAGGGCCAGACACTGCACGCTCTGCTCCCACGGGTCCCCCAAGGCTCGTTTCCCAGGTGAGGACACTGAGGCTCAGGGACCAATCTTCCAGCCTAAATGGTGGAACCGGGATTAGAACCAGGTCCGTGTAGCGCCAGAGTCATTCCGCCTCTCCTGCTGGGATGCTGGGCCTGCCACGAACGCTCAGGGTGACTTGTCCCTCAGGAGCTCACTGACCCACGGGAGCCTGGTGGCCTGGAAGTTTCAGCCTCTAACCCTGGAGATGCTGACCATTCCATGTGGCTCCAGGGGTGGGGGGGGGGGGGCGGGGGGGTAGAGGTCAGGCTTTTCACAACTTCACTCGCCTCCCCGCTCTGCCCTAGGTCTCTGCTCTTCCTGGGGGTCCTCACCGTACTTGGGACCGGCTTCGGGGCCTACAACATGGCGATGGCGGTGATGAGCCCCTGCCCCCTCATGCAGGGCCACTGGAGTGGAGAAGTCGCCATCGTAAGTATCTGCTCCCACAGGTGCCCTCACCCAGCCGGGCCTGGGAGGCACGGGGCATAGCCCTTTCTACTGAGCAGAGTCTCTGGTCGCTCCCTCGGGAAGCCCCAGGGGGTGGGGGTGGGGGTGGGGGTGGGGGTGGTGAGGGGCTGCTTCTCATTTGGGAGAGGAGACTTGGGAAGCCGAGGTGGGCGGTCCAGGGTAATGGCTCAGCCTCTCCTAGGAAAGCCACACTCCTCCCACCTCGTCTTTGTCAGCAGTGGCTTTCTCCCACAGGCCCTTGACTTGAGCGTGAGGGAGGGAAAACCACTGGGCTCCCCTTTGCCCTTGGGGAGGGGTCAAATCATGGGGTTCCCTTAGCCCTATTAGGTCATCCTACACCTTTGGCCCCTAGGGGTCGCCCCAAAGCCCCCTGCACTCAGCATCTCTCCCACCCTGTCCCTGCAGGTGGCCTCGTGGGTGCTTTTCATTGGCTGCCTGAGCTATGTCAAGGTGATGCTGGGCGTGATCCTGCGCGACCGTAGCCGCAGCGCCCTCTTGTGGTGTGGGGCGGCGGTGCAGCTGGGCTCGCTGCTCGGAGCTCTGCTCATGTTCCCGCTGGTCAACGTGTGGCGGTTCTTCTCCTCGGCGGACTTCTGCAGCCTGCAGTGCTCCGCCTAGGGCCTAGGCCAACTGAAAACTGGGGCCCAGGGAGACAAGGCAAGGGCCCAAGGTCACTGGGAAAGTGTTGGGGTGAGGGGGTGGTCCCTGAGGCAGCGCCTGAGGACTTGAACCATCAACACAAACCCCCCTCCTTAAGGTGGCTGATGCCACAGGCCTCCCAGGGAGCCTGGAAATGCAGAGCACAGCCCTCCCCAGCTCTGAGTCAGGTGCTTGCAATTCCACTCTCCCAGGGCCTCCTTCCCTCACGCTTGGGAGGGAACTGACTTGGGGCACCCAGCTGCAGGCGGGCTCTGACCAGCTGTGCGACCTTGGGGAGTCACCTGACTTTTGTGTGCCTATGTTTCCTCATCCATCAAACGGGGATGGTAATACATAGCACCTACCTCATACAGCTGACAGAGGGCTGAAAGGGAGACGCCCGTGTGTGGCAAAACCGCCTGGGCCACTTCCTGATCTGACGCCCAACAGTAATGAGAAGAGTGACCACAGTGGCCAGGGCTTGAGAGATGACCCCTGCCCCATTCCCTTCCCCACTGTCCTCGGAGGAGCTTCTGGAAGACACGGCTAATGGGGGAATCTCGGGGAAGGGGTCCCTGTTCCCAGTATGGAGGGACACTGTACCCCACTCACCCCTTCCCATCATCCCTCCTGACCCATGACCTCCTGAGAGGCAGAGAGAGGTGATGGGGGAGGGGCGGCACCAAGTGCCCACCCCCAGCTCAGCAAGGCTGACCACTGGACCCCGAGGACCCCGGGAGGCAGGTCTGCCGCCTGGAGGGAGGAGGAGGATGGGGGGGGGGCGTTAGTTACCTGACTGTTGTTTTACCTGATTGTTGTTTTTTATTTTACTTTTTGTGTGTTTTTTAAAATAAAGGCATTCCCTGCTTTTACACTAAGGTCAGCCTTCCAAGAAAAAGCCCACCTTAACCCTGAAAATGTATCAATATAATTCGAGTTCAGTTGGCTTCAAGGTCAAGACTGAGCTCAGAAACGAACAGAATCAAATGCTTAGAGAATGTCTGCATCTGGGATTTCTTTCCTTCGTGGTTGGTTTCGTTGGCTTGCTACCACCCCTTCCTTTTATTTTTAATAGATAGTATAGTCACATGTTTCGAAAATCAGAAAATATACAATGGTGCTCAGCAAAAAAATCCATCCCTCTCCTCTCCCATCCGCCCAGTTCCTCTTAACACACATGAGCAGTTTTTCTTCGTCCCTTCATTACTCTTCCAGAACTCATGCCAATGTAAGGAAATACAGACAGAGTCTTTACAGAAAAAAATATGAACTGCTTTGAAGCTTGCACTCTGACTCAGCAGTGACAGCGAAGAGAGCATTTTTTGTTCTTTGTCAGGACGGCATAGTATTTCCTGTGTGGAGATGCCACATTCGCTTAGCCAGCCCTCTGCAGGAAGATGTTTGAAGGTGCTGGAGACAAAATTCATTTTAACACGTTAAACGCCAGGTCCGTCACCGGTGACGGACACCATACTTTCCGTCTGGACCGGTCGGTCACGGGTGCCGACAGGGTATCGGTGAAATCGGATATCGAGGGCTCAACGGAAAGGAAGGCAAAACAGGCGTGGCGCTTAACGTGTTAAAGTCTCCCACTAACCCAGAAAGCCTCTCCACAAAAGTAGAAGAGAAAGAAAACAGTTTTATTACTGAATAAGCATTAAACCGATTGTGGTGCACATCACAGGCAGTCCGCCCATGACATGCAAAGGCGGGGAGGAACCCCTGTCTTTTCTATACAAGCAAATACAACTGATTACACCTGCGGGAGGGCCAGGCAGCACCAGTTGTCACAGTTCATCCTGAATTCACCTGTTTGGGGTGGCTCTGTGTTAGCTGTCCTTATCCACAGGGGAAAAGAAACTCGTATCTTTATGGGGGAGGTTGTTTTGCACTGGAAGACTAGCGCTGCAGGGGAGAGGGTGCTGGCTCTTCTACAGTAAATGCTCTAGAAAAGGGAGAAGGGATGTCTCCCTCCTCAGCTCAGGGAGAAGTTCTCCCATTCCTGTTCGCCTCCACCAGGGCGTGCGAGTGGTTTCAGGGCAGTCCCTCCCAGAAAGAGGGCTGGAGTCGATAATGAGCAAGACGTTCTCTGCTGACGCAGGCAGATGCTCCAAGATTAATGACACACACGGAGAGCCGACGCAGAGGAGTGCGTACAGTACAGAGCTGGTCACACTCACATCCGCTGCCAAGGACGAGGTGGGAAGGCGAGCGGTAGGATATGGAAAAGGCGCCTTCGTTTCACGCCCCTCTCTGTGGTTTTGCTTTCTCTCACCATCCGTGGGGGTCTTGATGGCCATACAACCTTTCAGTTAGCCTGGTCTCCTCCTCTGTACAGTGGGGTGATAAAAGCACCGCCCCCCCCATTTTGTCAGGCCTTTTTGTTTGTCAGTGAGCATCTTCTAATGCTTCAGACATAGGGCCTGCGCCTCTGTGTGTGTCCCAGGCCCTGCAAATGGGGTCATGTGCTAGCAGTGGTCCAGGTGGGGAATGACCCAGCCAGAGCCCCCCGAAAAATGGACCACAGACCCCTCGCTCTGAAGCCAGGGTTCTTTCTAATGAACTGATGGCATAGGACCAAGGTGCCACACTGCACATTTATCCTGGAGGAAGTGGCCCAGGAACTTGGAAATGGAAAATCAGGCCGGGACTTTAAGGAGAGGCCCTCAGAGTCATCGGAAAGAGAATCCATAGGGATTACACCACACGCTTCCTCGGGGTTGGTCAGCACGGGAATGCCTCCCAAAAAGGGAGCATCTACCCTTCATCCTCACTGATGTCCACCACGGTGACCGTCAACCTGATAGCCCTAAGGAGCCTTCCCACTGCCGCCCTTCCTGGTTGGCCAGATGCCAGGCCGGGGGTGGGGGATTCCTGTGGCCATCTGCTGCGGAAGGGCCTCCCCAAGCCCCGGGTTCTTCCTGAGACTTTACTGAATTAATCTCACAGGAGCCCTAAAAGTGCTTTCTATTACTACGAGCACTATTTTGCAAATGAAGAAACTGAGGCACAGAGAGGTTAAGTGTCTTGGCTGAGGTCACACAGCCAGTGAGTGGCAGAACCAGGCCTTGGACCCAGGCCACCTAGGCTCTGTATTACTTGATATTTCTGTGTCAGAGGCATGAGTCTCAAAGCATGTGAACTAGCCAAGAAAACCTTGGCTTCAGATGGAGATAAAGGGCCTCCCCTGGCTCATTGTCTTCTGGTTTGAAATAAAAATAGAAAACTTCACCCCGGTTGGGTAGCTCGCTTGGTTAGAGCATGGTCTTGATATGCCAACGCCGTGGGTTTGATCCCCAGTCAGGGCACATGCAAAAATCAACCGATGAATGCATAAATAAGTGGAACAACAAATCGATGTTTCTCTCTCTCTCTCTCTCTCTCTCTCTCTCTCTCTCCCTCCCTCTCTCTCTCTCCCCCCCCCTTCCTCTTTCTAAAATGAATAAATTTAAAGAAAGAGAAAGAGATAAATAGAAAACTTCAATCCAGTCCTATGGTCTCCACTCCATAACACACACACACTCAAATTCCTCTGGAAGTGAAAAGAAGGAATGAGAAACTAGTGCTTTTGTGGCAGGATGTGACTTACACACACACAGTCTAATGTATCACTTTAAGAATGACTAGCAGAGGGGCTGAAACTCGCTCACCAGACAAGGTCTGTCACACACCTTGTCTTGCAATTCTGGTTTTGCAATGGGATGGCCTTTTCTGATTCTCTCAATATATTTATCAAAGGTCAAATCTGGGGGGAGTGCCCTGGCAAACGAAATGCCTTTCATTTGGAAATTGCTGGGAGCAGCTGGCTCCTGGGTGTGCCTTAAGAAAGTTGCTCTATTACAACTTGTAGTTTGGCCTGGGGGAAGGAGGGTTTGTTCTCGCACAGGGTTCAATGGTTAGAATGAAAGATAAGATACAGAACTTTCTCTTTTGCTGAGGAAAGATATTATTATTGAGAGAATGAGGCCCTGCTAGTTGCTATAAAGTCCACTTTCCTGTTTCTTTATAGTCATAGAGCCCCTGACGTTTAGCTGGCACATGGGAGCCCAGAGTAAAGAACACATTTCCTGGGATTCCCTGTGGCTATCAACGGCCATGTGTTTACATTCAGACAGACATTGCCAAGAATAACGTGAATGACTTCCAGGTTGTGTACCTAAAAGGCAGAAGCAGGACTCCATTTCCCATTTACCCCTTCGTGCTGGTGGGAATGCAGATGTGATGGCTGGAGCTGGAGCAACTGTCTTAGACTATGAGGAGGAAGCCAGAGGTCGAGAATAATAAAACATAGTAAGAGCCTGAAATCATGACTTGTGAGCCACCATTCCTACTGGGACCCGGATTTCATGTGACAGAGAAATAAGCTTCTACGTGGTTTAACAGCAGAATTCTCATATCCTTAAACGTGCGTTCCTCTATATGTATATAGAGGTGCACACACACACTCACACACATACGATCACACTGGAAGGGGACTGGAATGATATATATAAAAACGTTAGCCCAGTGAATCCGGAGAGAGGGATATCTGTGGTTTTCTTTTTTTCTTCTTGACACTTCGCTGTGCTCTCCAAGCGTGTGTTATTTTAAAGCTCAATAAAGTCTAAAGAAAGGAAGGCTCCTATAAATAGATCATTGTTTAAAATCACCTTCATTTGCTTCATATTCCAAAGATCACACACACACACACACACACCCCTAGATCTTACGGAATAGTTGGCTTTGTTCCCTGTGGGTTATAGAACTTTTTTTCAGATGTTCTTTCTACTGAACAAAATGTCTTAGGGGATGGTTCCGTGTCCCTGTGTATAGGGTGACCTTATTTCTTGTAACCACCACAAAGCCCTTTCTGAATGGCCTTTACTGAATGGTTTCCGTTGATGGAAATCTATACTGTTTCCAATTTTAAGCTACTGAAAACACACACACACACACACGCAGTAATGCAAGTCCTCAGACCTGCCTCTCTGCATCTATGCAGGGCTTTGAAGTCTCACAAACTTGGGTTTTAATCTGTGTGACCTCAACTCACTGTGCATCCGCGTCTCCGGCCCCTCCGCTGTAGAACAGGGAAAGGATGAAGCTTGCGCCGTGCAGTTATTGTGAGGATAGTAACGAATAAAATGTATCGTGTGATTCCTGTACGTCAGGCACTTTTCTAAATGCTTCCCGTGGGTTAGCTAAGTTCATGCTCACCAGGGTGAGGGTGAAAGGTGTCCCGAACGTTTTCTAGAAGCTTCCAGCTTTCACACAACCAGCAGGAAACCCTCTGGCTAAAGCTTCACATGGAGCCCTTGCACAGTCTTCTTCGAAGTGGTGGTTAGAGCAGATACTTGTATGGTTTCAACCTTTTCAAGTTTATCGAGATCCATTCTGTGGCCTATCAAATGGCCGACCCTGGAGAATTTTCCATGTGCATGTGGGAAGCAGGTGTATTCTGCTGTCGCTGGGTGGAGTGTTCAATAGCCTTTCAGGTTTAGTTGCTGACAGTGTTGTTCAAGCCTTCTATTTCCTTCTGGATCCTCTGCTTAGATGTTCTTTCCGTTATTGAAAGTGGAATGTCAATGTGCCCGCCTATTACTGAGTTCTCTGGCTCTCCTTTCAATTCTGCCCATTTTTGCTCCATATACTTTGGGGCTCTGTTGTGAGGTGCATACATGTTTATGCTTTTTACATCATCCTGATGGATTGACCCTTTGAACATTAGAAAATATCCTTCTTTATCTCTTGTAACATATTTTGTTTTAAGGTCTGTTTTTTAGACACAGACAACAGTGTGGTGAATGCCAGGGGAAGGGGTGGTGCTTAGGGTATAGGGAGGGATACATGGTGATGGAGGGAGACTTGACTTGGGGAGGTGAACACACAATACAGTGTACAGATGACGTGCTGTAGAACTGTGCACCTGAAACCTGTATAATTTTGTTAACCAGTGTCACCCCAATAAATTCAAAAAAAGGAAAGTCTATTTTCTCTGATGTCAATATGGCCAATCCAGCTTTCTTATAATTGCTATTTGGATAATATATGTTTTCCCATCCTTTAACTCTCAACTTATTTGTATCTTTGAATCTAGCGTGTCTCTTAGAGACAGCAGTTGGAGCTTTGGTCTCTTATCAACTCAGAAAATCTCTGCCTTTGGATTGGTTCCATTCACACTTAATACTATTAATAAGCAGAGCTGGACTTACGCCCATCATTTTACTTTATGTTTTCTATATATCTTGTGTCTATTTCCCCCTCCTTTTTTCCCCTTACAGATTTCTTTTACATTAAATGAGTACTTTCTAGTGTAACATTTTAATTTTTTAAGTTTTTTCTCACTTTTTAAAATGAATGCTCTGTACTTATCATATGCATCTTCATTTATCAGAATCTATTTCAGATTTATACTAACTTAATTACAGTGAGATAGAGAAATGTCGCTCCTATATAGCTCTATGCTTTCTTCTCTCTATTGGTAGTACTCTTGTTATATGTGTTACATCTCATGTTACAAACCCCACAGCACTCCTCTGGGTGTGCTCACTAGCGAGAAGAGGGGAGGGGAGAGCAGCAGGAATCATGGGTTAGATCACCAGCTTCCTCCAAGATCTCTTCCGGGGTCCATGGCTAACTAACAGCAGCCTTCCCTCTGAGGAACTGGAGGAGGCCCCTTATCCCCAAACATCAGGCACACAGTCCATGACTCATAGAGATCTGGCCTGCCAGTGCTCCAAACAGCCTTCACTGGGGCCTTGACCTTGGTTACACATTGTCCCTGCTGAGGGTCCTCTGTGACATTGCAAGTCCCGTTCCCATCACCACCTTTTCTAGCATGTGGAGACAAGAGAGTTTCCCCCTCTCCTAGCTTGATATATAACACTAATCAGTATTGAGAGAGCATTTGTATGGACAATCACTTGGAATCCCTAATGAAATAGGTAATCTTCTTATGAACGAGACTAATGAGGCTCAGAGAGGTTAAGTACCTGAGCCAGGTCACACAGTAAGTGATAGGGCTGGAGCTTGAACCCAGGAAGTCTGGCTCCAGAGCCAATAGGCAGGATCACTCCACTGTACTGCTGCCTGAAGGCGATCAATAGAGGATCTATTTTCTCCTGGTAGTGGTAAATGTTTAACATCTATAAAGGAAAAAACCTCCTGTTTCCATTGCCCATTTCCATGGTGTAAATATTCTCATGGTTGCTGATTTCAAGCTACAAACATGATGGTACTGGATGCAAAGGTGGGAAAAGATGTGCACAATCAGCTCTCCTGAGCTGGTGCAGCCACTAAATTGGGCAAAGGTGAACAGGATGTGGGTAAGGGACAACCAAGGGTCTTTAACAAGAGCTTTCTCACCTAAGATCTCACTGGGGTGATCTGAAGTGCTATTATTCCTGTCTTTCAGATGAAGGACCTGGGGCTCAGCAAGCCTCATGCTTTGTTCAAACACAATTACTGAGCACACAGCCCGAGTGGGCCCTGGATGAAAGGACCGGTATTTGGGATGCAAAGATGACCCAGACCAGATTCTGGCCTGCCTAACGGGGCATGTGGGCTTACAGTGAACACACAGACACATACCGTGGCTCCCGTGGCGCCTCCATTCAAGTGGGTAGCATCCTGTCTGAGAGTGTGAGTTCTGGTCTCAGACTCCCCAGTTTCAAGCCCAGGCTCTACCATTCACTAGCTGTGTGACCTTGGATTAGCTGCTTAACCTCTCAGTTTCCTCATCTGTAATAACACTACCTACCTCATAGCACTGTGAGGAGGATGACACAAATGAATGCAAGTAGAGAGCTCAGAAGAGTGCCCAGAATAGTGCATAACAAATGCTCCAGGAATACTAGCTGTTTTTATTATGTAACTTCAGAAATGCAGCCACGTGTGCCCAGAGAGAGAGAGGGGAGAGAACGATATACACGGCGTGGGTGTAGCGTTGGCGCTGCCTGGACAGGAGCCAGCTGTGGGCGAGAAGCAGGGAGTGGAGGGGCCCTCTGTTCACAATCCCACACATCTGAGTGAGAGCTGAACCTAAAATTACAGCCATCTATGCAACTGCTACCACACACTGCCCCTCTTTATGTTCGTGTATTTATTACTGCAAAGGATGATGTTCAGAAAACTGCCTGTACTGTACTTTATGGGCGATTCAAAGATTTTGTTTTTTTAATTGTTTATTTTGCCCTAACCCAGTGGTTCTCAACCTTCTGGCCCTTTAAATACAGGTCCTCATGTTGTGACCCAACCGTAAAATTATTTTCGTTGCTACTTCATAACTGTCATGTTGCTACTGTTATGAATCGTCATGTAAATATCGGATATGCAGGATGGTCTTAGGCGACCCCTGTGAAAGGGTCATTCGACCGCCAAAGGGGTCACGACCCACAGGTTGAGAACCGCTGCAACCGGTTTGGCTCAGTGGAGCGTCGGCCTGTGGACTGTAGGGTCCCAGGTTCGATTCCCATCAAGGGCATGTACCTTGGTTGCGGGCACATCCCCAGTAGGGGGTGTGCAGGAGGGAGCTGATCGATGCTTCTCTCTCAGTGATGTTTCTAACTCTTTATCCCTCTCCCTTCCTCTCTGTAAAAAAATCAATAAAATACATATTTTTAAAAATTGTTTATTTTTATGAGTTTCTCCTCACATTAGAGCCCAACACCCACATGAAGTGTTCTCTCCACAGTGTCTATATTCCAAGATGATAAATGCTAGAATAAATCGTACATACATACATACATACATAAAGTAAGCATTTTCCAAAGGTTGTTCAGCTGATGGCTGGGTGAGCCAGAGGGGAGACCCCAGCCGGGGGACTCTCAGTCCAGCGCTCTTTCGTCTGCAATCTTGACCTTGGGGACAACCCTGACATTCTCCCAAAGACCCCTGACCTCCGCTCCTGGCTCCCCTCTGAGTAGAGGGAAGGGCCAGTTTAACCCAGAACTTGAACTCGCCCTAGGAGGGTGTTTGGAGTGGGGGGAGATGGAATGTGGATTCAAACCCAGCTCTCAGCTGGCTCTGTGTGACCTCCCTGAGGCTCCGTCTCTATAAAATAGAGGCATAAATATGTTTCATACTCTGCACCCAGCAGGCGCTCAAGTGTAGATTCCCTTCCCTATAACCGAGTTATGCAGGCAACGGGCTCCAGGTGCCATATAGCTTTGGGCCAGCAGGTGACACTGCGGCCCAAGAAGCAGGAAAAGGGAGCCAAGAAAGGGGGGGTGCCTGGAGGGTTGATCGCTAGGATCCTGCAGGCGAGGAGGGGCAGCATTCAGAGGGAAGGCAAGAATCCATGTGTGCCTCCCGTGCCCACATATGCAGATACGTGCATAACCAAGGACTAATCTTGAACCAGAACAAGTCCTTCCCATACACCATCTCCTTGAATCCTCTTTCTGTCCTACGGATAGTGCCAAGAAGAACCCATTGTACAGGTGAAGAAACTGAGCCCAAAGAGGCAAAGTGACCTGTACCATGGCAGAGCTGGGATTACCAATGCCCATAATAATAACCACCACCAACCCTTGGCAGAGCTGGGATTACCAATGCCCATAATAATAACCACCACCAACCCTTGGCAGAGCTGGGATTACCAATGCCCATAATAATAATCACCACCAACCCTTGGCAGAGCTGGGATTACCAATGCCCATAATAATAACCACCAACCCTTCCTGCTAATATTGCCCCCAGGCCTTCCGCATGTATTAACTCATTAATTCCTCCTAAGAGTCCTATGAGGTAGGTATTAATACTTTTAGTCTCGCCCTAGCCAGTTTGGCTCAGTGGATAGAGCGTCAGCCTGTGGACTGAAGGGTCCCAGGTTCGATTCTGGCCAAGGGCACATGCCTGGGTTTCAGGCTCAATCCCCAGTAGGGCGTGCAGGAGGCAGCCAATCAATGATTCTCTTTATCATTGATGTTTCTATCTCTCTCGCCCTCTTCCTTCCTCTCTGAAATCAATAAAGAAATATATTTAAAAATTTTTTTAGTCTCAAGTTATGAGGTTAGGCAACTTGCCCAAGGCCACACAGCTAGAGTGCGACCGGAGCACAAGAGCTGGGATTTTTAACTCCAGAGTCTCTGCTCTAAACCACCACACTCGTCTGCTGCTTGGGGCCTGCCGGGAACAGACATACAGGTTTGCACAGGAACACCCACTCTCACACTCACATGCTCAGCCACGGCAGCTCCTGCCTGTACAGAGGGAGGTCCCCAGGGTGCTGGGAGTGCAGAGGGCCACAGGCACACTCCTCCTGGCCCCGACACCACCCTCTGACTGGCCATCTCAGGAGCCGTTCCTCTGGGAAAGGGAGGAGAAGACTTCCCCTCTCACAGCCCCCAGCGGCCAGGGAAGCTAACAGAATTTGATGTGTGGGTGTGAGAGAAATTGTTACGTGCAATAAAATATACAGTTGACCCTAGAACAAAACAGGTTTGAACTGTGTGGGTCCACTTATACACAGAAAATTTTTAAAAAATACAGTTGGCCCTCTGTGTCCGCCTGTGGTTGTTTCCATCTGTGGTTGGGTATCCGTGAATGCAGAGCCACCTGTATGCATTGTTCCACGTCATTTTATCAAAGAGAGACTTGAGCATCTGCGGATTTTGGTATCTGCTGGGGGTGGGAGGGAGGTATCGGGGAACCAACCCCCTGCAGATACTGAGACACACAAGATTACACGATTCTTAATAATTCTAATAAGATCATTAGTTATCAAGTGCTGCATAACAAATGAACTGGAAACAGTGGCTTAGGAGGACAATAAGCATGTATGTCACAAACCATTTCTGTGGGAGTTCAGGAGTAGCTTAGCGGGGTGGCTCAGGCTAAAATTTTTCGTGAAGTCCAGCCTGGAGAGGGCCGGAGGACTCGCCTCCAGGAGGGCTCACTCAAGTGCTCACTCAAGGTCATTATCGAAGAGCGGCAGTTCCTGTCCGTGGGCTACTTGGGTGTCCTCATGGCCTGGTGGCTGCCTGCCCCCCGAGACTGGACAAGATGGAAGCTGCAGTGCCTTTTATAACCCAGCCTCAGACAAGACATTGTCTCGTTTCTACGCTATCCTGCCAGTTCCACAAGGAAGCCCAATCAGGGACAGGGTATCATTGAGGGCATGGTGGCAGGAGGCACGGATCACTGGGGCCATCTTGGAGAAAATTTTTCTTTCTTTTTGTTTTACTTTTAAATTGTGGTAAAATACAGATAACATAAAAGTTACTGATTTCATTTTTTAAAAAAATATTTTTTAATGACTTCAGAGAGGAAGGGAGAGAGAGAGAGAGAATCATTGATCAGCTGTCTCCTGCATGTTCCCCATTGGGGATCGAGCAACCTGGGCATGTGCCCTGACCGGGAATCAAACCATGACCTCCTGGTTCATAGATCCACACTCAACCACTGAGCCATGCCAGCTGGGCGAGTTCCCAGCATTTAAAACAATTGGCAGACAACATCAAAATGAAGATTTACAGCTACTTTTAAAAAATAAAAGCTCTGGCCACTGGGCCTGCTTTCCCAGCTGGTGGATGTCACCTGGATCAAGCCCCCAGCATCCGCATGCCTTCAGTGTTGGCTGCTGATGGCTCAAGTGAGAGGCTGCGGCTGCTGTGCCAAGATTACATCTCTCTCAAGACAGTCATTCCAAAGACTGGTCAGTGAGCAGCACAGAGGCCTGACCTGCCTGTTCAGAACGTGACATCTCCGCAGGCTGTCCCAGCTCCCGAGCTCCTGATGGGACTGCCCGAGGCCTCTGTTGCAACTGCCTGACCCTGCTTTCCTCACTCCCCCCAGATCTCAAGAGCATTCCCTCGAAAACCACCTGACACCCAAGTCTCCAGCTCATGGTCTATTTCCCAGGGACTATGACCTTCAAGAAGAGCATGTGCTTGCCAGCCCCCCAAGGCCCCCAAATGGCCCACCTGGCATTTGAGATTCCCACAGCTGGCTATGTCCTAGCCTCCCAGAGGGATAACAAAAAGGAGGCTAACACTTCCAAGGCAGTGGCCACATGTTAATGTGCTGGGCATTATTCTCAGCAATAGGTTTATTTAATCCTCCCAATAAAATCCCAAGACTCTATGATCGCTATATACTTATTAAAAAGACCAAATTAAAACACAAACAGACACACACACACACACACACACACACCTGGACAATACTCAGTGCTCGTGGGAATGCAAAATGGTACAGTCACATCTGAAAACAGGTCTCTTACAGAATTATAGAAACGCCTACAGTATGACCCAGTGATCACACTCCTAGGTATATATATATATACCTTAGGAAAATGACAACTATGTCCACACAAACACCTGTAGGCACACGTTCATAGCAGCGTTATTTATAATCACCAAAAACAGAAAATGACCCAATACTTTTCAACTGATCAATCCTATCTAATAAAAGGCTAATATGCAAATCGATCGAACGGCAGAACAATCAGTCGCTATGGCACGCACGGACCACCAGGGGGCAGACGCTCAACACAGGAGCTGCCCCATGGTGATCAGTGCACTCCCACAGGGGGAGTGCCGCCCAGCCAGAAGCCAGGCTCACAGCTGGTGAGCGCAGCGGCGGAGGTGGGGAGCAGGCCTAAGCCGTCAGTCGGACATCCCCCAAGGGATCCTGGACTGTGAGGAGCACAGGCCAGGCTGAGGAACCCCTCCCCCACAAAGTGAACGATTTTCGTGCACCAGGCCTCTAGTAGATAAATAAGCCATGGTGTATCCACACACTGGAATACTACTCGGCAATAGAAAGGAACAGACTTCAGATCAATGGAACAATACGGATGAATCTCAAATGAGTTATGCTGCGTGAAAGAAGCCAGACTCAAAAGGCTACATACTGCAGGATTCCATTTATCTAACCTTCTTGCAAAGGCAAAACTACACAGACAGACCACAGGTCATGGTTGTCAGGTGTGTTCATTTCCTAGAGCTACTATAACAACGTAACAAAATCAGGATGGCTTAAAATACAGACATTTGTTTTTATACCATCCCCAGCCCCGAAGTCTGCAATAAAGGTGTCAGGAGGGCCACACTCCCTCCCCAGGCTCCAGGAGAGAAGCCCTTGTTGCCCCTTCCAGCTTCTGGTGGCACCAGCATTCCTTGGCTGCGGCCACATCACTCCAGTCTCTGCCTCTGCCGTGACATCGCCTCCTCCTCGCGTATTGGACTCTCTCTATAAGAACACTGTGATGGCCTTCAGGGTGCACCTGCATAATCAACTAATCTCCATCTGAAGATCCTCAATTTAATCACTGCTGCAAAAATCCTTTGTCCAAATAAGATAAAATTTACAAAATTGAGGGATTAGAACTCGATATCTTTAGGGGACCATTGTTCAATCTACTACACCAGAGGTTAGCGGGGAGGATACTGACCACAAAGGGGCATTGGGAGGTTTGGGGGGTGTTGGAGATGTTCTACATATCAATTGTGGTGGTGGTTACATAGTTTATACATTTGTCAAGAGTCTCCCAAGGTGCCCAGCTTTTTTTTTTTTTTCTTTAAGGTTTTTTTTAATGCTTTTATTGATTTCAGAGAGAGGAAGGGAGAGGGAGAGTTGAAAACATCCATGATGAGAGAGAATCATTGATCAGCTGCCTCCTGCATGCCCCCTTACTGGGGGGATAGAGCCCACAACCCCGGCGTGTGCCCTGACCAGGAATCGAACCATGACCTCCTGGTTCATGGGTCGACGCTCAACCACTGAGCCACACTGGCCAGGCAGGTGCCCCAGTTTTAAGGAGCAGAACTGGGGATGAAGGAGACAGGCTGGCACCCAGTCTGTTCTGAGTGTAATCAATGCACTATTTATTATTGGAGGACAGAGTGAGGTGGGGGTGGGGCTCCTGGGTTTCACTGCTAATAATTAAGCAAACAAGTCTGAAAATGACAGGAATAGATGAGCTCCCCGACAGCCCTGACATTTCAGGATTCCGCAGTTCCTTGGCGTTCAGACTCGACTTCAGAATTCCGTGGGGCTGGAGATGCTGCCCTCGCTGGAGCCAAGAGGGCAGTCGTCTGGGATGCTCTGGCTGGACGGGGGAGGGGAGAAGCTGATGGGGATGGATGGAAATAATAGCAGGGGGGAGGGTTCTGACCCCTCTCCCGGAGAGCACTCACGCCCAGTCCCCGGGGACCAGGCCTCTGTCCCCTCCATTCACTCACCCCAGCTGATGCCACACACCCCCACCAGAGGCCTCCCCACCCCCTCTCATTGTCTGAAGGGCTCAGATGGAGGGGCAGCCCATTAACCCCTTCCTGGCCTCATTGCTTCACTCCGCAGCTGTCACACCCGCAGCCTCAGGCCTGCGCAGGGAAGAGGACCCGGTAGTTAATCACAATTACAGCTCAGAGTGTCAGCTGCGAAGCTGGCCTCCGCCGCCAGCCCATCGGCTGCCAGCCGGCCGGGCTGACGGACCCGCATCAGCCATCCAGCAGGTTCTGAGGCCTTAGGGAGGCGGAGAGAGAACAGTCCCTTCCTGGGCCACTCCTGGGGACTTCCACAGAGATGCCCGCCAAGTGTCCTTCTCTGTCAGAGCTGCGTCCAGGAGCTTTCAAACATGACAAGCCCATTGGTCCCCCTGCCCCCAGCACCTCTGCCTCATCCTCGTGGGGCAGGCTCCTCATTCTGCAGGTCTCCACGGAAACGTCACCTCCTCCAAGAGGCCTTCCCTGACCACCCTGGCTTATGTGAAGCTGTTCCCGGTCATTCTCCACCACAGGCCCTGTTTTCCTTCATGCTTTGTTTTATTTTTCAAAGCGCTTGTCACCACCTAGAATTCTCTCAGGTGCTGACTGGTTTAGTGAATGTATTCACTTCCTAGAGCTGAAGGAACAAATGACCACAGACTGGGTGGCTAAGGCCACAGGGTCAACGTCTCAGTCTGGAGCCTCGAAGTTCAATATCAAGGTGTCAGCAAGGCCATGCTCTCTTCAAAGGCTCCAGGAAAGGATGCCCGTTGCGCCTTCCTCGCTGGGAGGGCTGCCTACAGTCCTCGGCGCTCCTGGGCTTGAAGACGCATCGCTCCAATCCCAGCTTTGTCGTCGCCTGGACTTCCTCCTTCTTGTGTCTGTGACGGTGTCCCAATTTCCCTCTTCTTATGATCAGTCATCGGATCAGGGCCCTCCTTCATCCAGTACGATCTCAGGGTTGATTCCATCTGCAAAGGCCCCATTTCCACAGCGGGTCACGTTCACAGGCACCAGGGGTGGGAACTGAACACATCACACAATCCCAGGACTGTGTGCTTTTCTGTGTGTTCTAAGAGTGCCGGGCCAGGAGCAGACAAGGAGGCAGGTCCGACGCTAAAGATGGCTTCCATCCATCTCCAGGGTCCCTGGAGCCCAGCGCACGGCAGCATCAGTAAACGTGTGGTCTGAACAGATGAGGAAGTGGAGAGGGCATGGTGCAGCGGCACCACGAAAGCCAGAGGAACCAACTCAGACTGGAGACTGGTGAGAGCGTGACCAGGCAGCTCAGCCTCACGGGAGAGGAGTGGCTGAGGAAACGGCGTCGGCACTGTGGTCTTGGGAGCCTGGGCACTGAGCTGGCGGCCAGTGGGTGCCCAGTACCACAGAGGATGCTGCCTGGATGGGGCCAGAGAAGCAGGAACAGCTGAGAGTCTGAGCTCCGCCCTGATGGTGATGGGATGCCACTGAAACTCTTAAAGCAGAGGTGTGTTGCCCTAGCTGGTTTGGCTCAGTGGATAGAGCATCGGCCTGTGGACTGGAGGGTCCCAGGTTCGATATCAGTCAAGGGCACGTACCTCGGTTGCAGGCTCCTTCCCGGCCTGGGGCCATGGTCGGGGCTGGTGCAGGAGGCACCCAATCGATGTGTTTCTCTCACATCGATGTGTCTCTTTGTCTTTCCCTCTCTCTTCTACTCGCTCTAAAAATCAACGGAAAAATACCTTCTGGTGAAGATTTTTTAAAAAACCACAGAAAATAAATAAATAAAGCAGGGGTGTGTTGGTGTGAATTTGCATGTAACTGATCCCTTCATTTTTTATTTTTATCAGGTAGTACATGCACCTATGTCTTTAAGAGTCAACAGTTGCAAAGGAAATCGGCAAAAGCCTTCCTCTTCCTCAGCCCCCAGTCCAGCAGGCAGCCACTGTGACCGGCCTCGTCCAGAGACTCTATGCCAGTGGTTCTCAACCTTCCTAATGCCGCGACACTTTAATACAGTTCCTCATGTTGTGGTGACCCCCAACCATAAAATTATTTTCGTTGCTACTTCATAACTGTAATGTTGCTACTGTTATGAATCGTAATGTAAATATCTGATATGCAGGATGGTCTTAGGCGACCCCTGTGAAAGGGTTGTTCGACCCCCAAAGGGGTCGCGACCCACAGGTTGAGAACCGCTGCTCTATGCAGCTACAAACAATTCTCTTTCCTTTTGAACATAAAGGGTAGCATAACCCACACTCTGTTCTGCACCTAGCTTTTTAAGAAGATTGAGGTATAATTTGCACGCAGTGGAACCAACACCCAATCATAAAACAAAACATTTGCAGCACCCCACCAAGTCCTTTCATGCCCCTTCCGAATCAATCCCCCATCCCAGGGGAAGCCACTGGTCGGTTTCTAGCACCCCGGATTCATCAGTTTCACCTGTTCTAGAATGTCGTCTCAACGGCATCGTTACGGCCAGCTGGTCTTCGTGTCCAGCTTGTTTCTGCTCAGCATGTTTTGAGATTCTTCCATGTGTTGTAGGTATCACTAGTTCACGCATTTATACTGCAGTGTAGTATTCCATCGTATGGACTCACCCATTTGTTACCTAATCACCAGTTGGTGGACACGGAGCTGTTTCCTATTGTTGTCTATTACAAATTAAACTGTTGTGAACATTTGTATAAAGTCCATGTAGTCCTTGAAATTATTGATTTCAGAGAGGAAGGGAGAGGGAGAGAAACATCAATGATGAGAGAGAATCATTGATTGGCTGCCTCCTGCATGCCCGCTAATGGGAATTGAGCCTGCAACCCGGGCATGTGCCCCGACCTGGAATGGAACTGTGAGCTGCGGTTCACAGGTCGACACTCCACCACTGAGCACACTGGCCGGGCTTCCCTCCCTTCCTGACTCCTTTCTCCTGTCTAATGGCTGGAAGACTCCCCATTTGGGATGTAGCTGTGATGACTGGTGTTTGAGCGGTTTTATTGGGCTGTGAAGTAGAAGACATATACTGAGGGTGGTGCAAATAGGATAGAAGGAGTCTAGTTCCATGAACTATGGAGTGCCATGCAGCCCTAGCCTGCCTGCCTTCGGAGAAATGCCTTACTTTACTTACGCCACTATTACTATGTGTTTTCTGTCATGCGGCTATTGGGTTACAGATCCTATGCATCTGTAGTTTTGAAAAAGTAGTGCCACATAACTCGGCTTATAGAAAAGTCATTTGGGGTGTAGTGAGGGGGGGGTGCAGACAGACTAAAGGGCAAAGTAAAGGGAGACAACTGGACAGTGGTCAAGGGGGAAGAATGATAAGGCCTGAACCCACTTGGGAGCAATTTTGGTGGAGGTGGGGGCGGCCAACTTCTTTCCAAACCTAAGGAAGAGAATGTTAAACTGGAAATGGTCTGAGGGGTGTACCCACCCTGCCCCAACCACAGCCCACACTTTCATCTGGCCCCGCCCACTTCTCCAGCTCATTGCTCACCTCCTTCCTTTGCACCAAGCATGTCAAACTCAAAGGCTAACACGGGCCACATAAACAAGGTTTAAGTTTATGTGGGCCACAAAAAAACAAAAGCTCCAACTTTCATAGAAACGTAAGTTTATTTCGATAGAGACATGCTGAATACAAAGGGCTGAAACAAATGAGTCATCGTGAACATAAAAGAATAGAACATTTTAATAAAAACTAATATTTTTTCTTGAACATTAACTTACCGGACACTGAATAACTGCACAAATTAATAAGTGTAACACAAATAAACCTATCCTTCTTTTTCTCCAAAAGCAAAATATTTCCTGTTGCGCACACCAAACAAGTCAGTTCAAGACTAATGTCATGGCCATCAGCTGCTAAAATATTCGCTGCTAGTATCAGTGGAGAGAAATGGTGCACCTGCGTGTAAGGCACATAAGGGAAATGAATGCAACACAATTATAGTCATCAGTCATTAGCGAACGTTGTAGTTCGTTATTAATAATTATGTATAACAGGATATTGTAAAAATTAAGTTACAAAATTTTTATTAAAACGTTTCTTACAGCCCTGGCCAGTGTTGCTCAGTGGATAGAGCGCCGGCCTGCAGACCAAAGGGTCCCGGGTTCGATTCTGGTCAAGGGCACGTACTTTGGTTGCAGGCTCGCCCCAGCCGGGGCCCTGGTCGGGGCCGTGCAAGAGGCAACCAATCGATGTGTTTCTCTCACATCGATGTTTCTCTCTGTCTTTCCTTCTCTCTTCCACTCTCCCTAAAATCAATGGAAAAATATCCTCGGGTGAGAATTAAAAAACAAACAAACAAACAAACAAAAACACGTTTCTTACATACCGTTATATCAGCTGGCTGCAAAAGTATCCGTTGTGGGCCGCATGCAGCCTGCGGACCACGAGTTTGACATGTTTGCTTTGCACAGTAAGTCCCAGGACCCTGCCCAACTAAGGGATGCTGCTCTCCCCAGAGTGGACCGTGCTTGCTCTTACTGCAACCCCTCTGCACCTGCTTTTCTGGAAAGGTCTGAATCTCCCATGGCCCTGGCTAATTTCCAACCTCTCTTAGGTCGTATCTCAGACTGGGCCTCCTCGGGTGAGTCCTCTTGGACTCTCCCTTCTCCCCCGGGGTCCTCTTCTGGGCCCTCCGTGCCCTGTTGCTGCCCTTACTCTAGCCTTTGCCAGGCTGCATTGTAATTGTAAGTCGACCTGCAGCACTAGGCTGACAGCTCTGCGCTGGTGAGGATGGGGACCAAGGCGCCCAGCCCCGGATGCGGCGTTTAAAAAGGTGACCCGTTTGCCAGGCCCTGTTCTCAGCCCTTATCGCACAGAAATTCTGAAGGGGTGAGTGAACAAATGAATGAGTGAATGAATGAGGTGCCCACCAGGGGGCGATGGCGCTCGCCAAGGAATCTGGGACCGGGGAAAGCCGCCCTCCCACCGCTCCCGCCCCCTCCTCGGGTCTCAATCCCTCCCGAACCTCCCTCCCCGCCCCACGAGGGACTTCCCTGGCCCCGCCCACCCCCACCCGCTGCAGATAATTAACTCGAACCAATAAAACGCTGATTGCGGCGCCTTTGTACGCGCCGCCGCGGCATTGTCATGGAAAGCGGGGTCTCCTCCCGATCCGGGCTGCTCTCCCCGCCCGGCCCCCGCAGCTGAAATGGTCTCACGCCACCTGGACGGGACCGGGGGACCCCGAGCCGTCCGGCGCCTCGTCCATCTGCTCCCCATCCCCACCCGCCCGGTCAGCTGCGGACCCGATCCAGCCCGGAGGCCCCGGGAGCTCCCAGGGAAGCCCGCACCTCTTCCCTCCACTCCGCCCCGCGGGACCCCAGGGAGCAGGCGGCCGGGATCCCCGCAAGCCAGCCTGGGTCTGTCCCCAGAGATGGCGGGTGGAGGTGCGTTCATGACAGAAATGACAACTACGCTGGGAAGCCAGAGTACAGGAGGGAAACGGTGAAACACCCACCCCCCATCCCCAGTCCCCTGAGAAAACCTCCCAGAAATCATCTATCAAATATCTGCACATACAGGAACATATTTTAAAGAGGGTATGAGTCACGCAGGAAAAGGAGCTGGAGGTACCCAATTTAAACACTGCTGTGGGTTTTACAGGGTGGCTCCCCCTTCGTCCTCGGCCGCCGCCCCCCCCCCGCCCCCCCCCCCCCCACACACACACTCACCACTGTCAGTTTGGGGGAATTTCTCCAAAGAGCTTTCTCTGTGCGCACACTCCTAAGTGTACCTGCGCGCGCGCACACACACACGTGTTGGCGAAATGGAATCACCGCTACCTATTATCTATGGGTTCCTTTATTTTCTTTGACAAGTAATGTGGTAGAGATCTGTTCACCGCATGGGTGTTTGCAAAACAACCTTGCCACGGCCCCTCCTGTCGGCTCCCACCCCACCCCCTCCAGCTGGGCGATCCGCTGTCTGGCCTGCGTGTGCCGGGACTGCCATTTGTTACCCAAGGCTCTGCCCTAGCATCGCCCTGTGAGGGGGGGTGGGGAGAGGGGGGGGGTCTGTGTGTTCCTGGGTTTCTGGGAGCTGCCTTTCAGCAGAGAGAAATGGAATAATAATAATAACAAAACAACAACAGCTGTAAAGATAAAAGTATCCAAAACCTGGAAATAAGACAAAAGGAAGTCTGTGTGTCCTTTCAATGTCATATTAAGGCACTGCCTGATCCGCCTGCCTGAGTCACCTGACTCTAGCCAACGCACCTTTGTTTGACTTTGCCCTTTATTACTGATCAGAGTCCCAACTCAGTGAAGTTCCACGTTAACTTGTAAAAGACGCACAGTTGCAAGTTATTTCTGCCCTGAAGTAAAAATAACGCGAAGGCTGTGGTTTTGCTGCCCCGTTAAGACACGAACCAGTTTTGCACCTAACTTCTCCATCAGACCAGCTTTTCCATCTTGCTGGTTCCGTCGCGAATGAGTTAAATAAGCCTTTGACATGTGCTCACTGTATATTTGTACAAGATTCATGTTTTCAACTTTCTGAAAATAACTTTGACTCAGTTAACGTTTCTGGAAGGCTCACTCTGTGCCAGGCAGCATCTACACACGCTCCACACGGAGAAGAGGGGGAGAGGTGGGCTCTGGAGTAAGACAGCTCTGGGTGGGAACTCCCCCTCTGCCACTCACCGGCTGTGAGACCTCTAGTAATAATAATAATAATGACAATAGCAGCTGTAAAGATTAAAACATATCCAAACTTGGCCTGGCTCAGTGGGTTGACATGTCGTCCCATACACTACAAGGTTGCAGGTTCAATCCCCGGTAGGGGCAAATACTGGAGGCAACTGATCAATGTTTCTCTCTCTCCCCCCACCCTTTCTCTCTCTCTAAAACAAACAAAGAACAATAAAAACATATTCTTGGGTGAGGATAAAAAGAAAAAACCAAAAACTTGGAAATAAGACAAAAGGAAGTCTGTGTGCCCTTCAATGTCATATTAAAGCACTGTTTGATCAGCCTGCCTGAGGCACCTGCCTCTATTAAGCACCAACTGTGTACCAGGCCCATTCACATTCTTATCTCTTATTCAGTTCAAATTGCACAGCACTGTAAGATGAGATTTGCATTTACATTTTTCCAGTTTTTGTGTGTCCTTCTGCACGTGTCCCTCTGGGAGTCCCTTCCCCTTCTGAGCCTCAGGGTCTTGGACTGTGAGTGGGAGTGGTGACAGCTGCCCCCAGGACTGTGTGGAAATAGGTGTAGTGTAATCATGGAACAGCCTGTTACTTGTGGTTCCGCAGCAGAACACTCAGGGTTGGGGAGTAAGGAACCCAAAGTCGCACGGTCCCAGAGGCTGGGCTGTCGCTGCTGCTGCCTCCATCACTTAATGCCTCAGACCTCCCATTTCTACGTCTGTAAAATGGGAATAACAGCTGACAGCAGACTGTCTGGCAGAGGGGTCAGCTGTGGTGGCAGCTGCAAACTGTCCGCCTTGTGGTTGCATGATGCACGCACGTGTCGCGCATCAGGGGCTGCTGTTGAGATACCATTTTGGTCCTTCCTTTTAGAAGTGGCACCGGAGAGAAGTATTTTTCTTGCTTCCACCCCCAACAAGCTGAATTCGTGCCCTGAGCTCCAAGCTCTTGCTGGGGCGTCCTGAGCAGCTTCTTTGTGTGTCTATGGTTTTCTTTCCTGGGATGGACCCCGCACAGAATTGGGGTCAAAGATGGCAGCTCCCCAAACCTCAGGCTTAGGCTGTGTGTTGGTTTTCTGGGGCTGCTGCAACAAAGTACTGCAAACTGCCCTAACCGGTTTGGCTCAGTGGATAGAGCATCAGCCTGCGGACTGAAGGGTCCCAGGTTCGATTCCGGTCAAGGGCATGTACCTTGGTTGCGGGCACATCCCCAGTAGGGAGTGTGCAGGAGGCAGCTGATCAATGTTTCTCTCTCATCGATGTTTCTAACTCTCTATCCCTCTCCCTTCCTCTCTGTAAAAAATCAATAAAATATATTTAAAAAAATAAATAAAATAAAGTACTGCAAACTGAGTGGATCCAAAGGACAGAAATGTGTCATCTCACAATCTGGAGACGAGAAGTCTGAAGTAGAGGTGTCGGCAGGGCCTGTGCTCCGGGGGCTGAGGGAGAACCTCCACGTCTCTCCCCGAGCCTCTGAGGTTGCCCACAACCTTTGGTGTTCCTTGGCTCATAGCCGCATCACTCCAACCTCTGCCTCCATCATCACAGGAAGCTCTCCCTTCTTGTGTCTGTATCCAAATTTGCCTCTTCTTATAAGGACCCTAGCCATCTTAACTTGATTACATCTGCAAAGACCCTATTTCTCAGTAAGGTCACATTCTCGGGTTTCGAGTAAACAGGAATTTGGGGCAGTGGAGAAGGGGGATGCTATTCAACTCAGTACAGACAAACATCTAGCTGATGATCCTGCAAAAACCCCGGGATCTCCTCTGGCTGAGCTCTGTCAGGCGGCGTCTGTCCATCCTCGCAGCAGGCAGCTAGGACACAGTTCATTGAGAGCACTGCATTTCCTCTTATTGGACAAGTAAAGCACAGGCGTGTCTCTGCTCAAAGCTGCACACGTGAGTGCTGAGCTCGGAGCTGCCAGCGAGCCAACCTCGCCTCTGTGGTCTACTCGTTCCTCCTCTGTCAGGTGGGCGCAGTGAATACAACTGCACTTAGATGAATTCCGAGAACAAGCAACATTTATGGTGATAAAAATCAGGGTAGTGGTTACCTGAGGGGTGGGCAAGAGGGCGTTGTTGGGGGTGGAAATGGTCTATATCTCGATCTGAGTGGTAGTTACACAGTATGTACAAATTTACTGAAATGCACACTTTAGATGTGTGTGCCCTAGGTACTTTATTGTGTGCATTTTATGTATTAATAAAAGGGTAGAAAGAAAATAAAAGGCAGGAAAGAAGGGGGGAAGGGAAGAAGGGAGGGAGGGGTAGAGAGAAAGATGAGCACCGTGATCCCTGTCCAGCTTGGCTTCCAGGAAAAAGTGAAGAGGCTGTGCTGTGCGCGCCCAGGTCTTCTGCAAACAGTGGGCAGAGGGGCACCAAGATGTAGCTCTGAAAGCAGAAATGGAACGGAGGGGCACGTCCCTCTCTCTCTGCCTCCCACCCAGGCCTCCCCGCTGGAACAAAGTGGGACGTTGGAGTCACACTACTGGCTGTGTGACCTTGGGCATGTGGCTAGCCTCCTCTGGGCCGCAGGCTTCTCACCTGGAACAGAGGACTAATGCTCTCAATGAACCGTGGAGAGGGCTAGACGCCAGCTGAACCACCCTTAGCGCGGCGGTGCTGCCTCCGGTCAGCTGCCCTTCCTGGCCCAGGCCCAGTTGGCGAGGAAGGTGTGCCCGAGGACCAGCCACACTGCCCTGATGGTGGTTACAGACAGGTAAGAGGCAGCGTTCTTCCCCGGTCAAGCCCCGTGTGACCGTAGGCCAGTCATTTGTCTTGGTTCCCTCCTCCTAAGGTTGTTGTTTCACTCACTCCTTCAACCCTGGGCCATTTCCCACACTTTTCTGTGGCTCAATCTGCTCACCTCTAGGATGAGGGTAAGAAGAGTCCCCACAGCAGAGAGTTGCTGGGAAGATAAAAAGAATGTGCGGACAGCAGTGACTGGCACCAAGCTTTACCCTCCATGACCACCCTCTGAGGGAGCGCCCGCTGTGTGTGGGCACCATGCTAGGCACAGGGTCCCGGGAACACCTTCCTCTAAGCTCATGCAGGTAGATGACAAGGACACCCCGAGCACCCCGCTTTCCAAGGCCCCTGCCTCCCAGGCGAGCGCTTCAGCTGTGCCCGGGCCAGATGCCCGGTTCTGCCAAACGAGGCGCCAAGAGAGGCTGTCACCCGGTGGCACAAAGGCGCTCACTCGTTGTGGGCGGAGCCCAGGGAAGAGCTCCAACCACCTGGCTCTGCAACTGCTCCTGGGGCAGCCTGGCCTCCAGCCTGGGCTCCCCTGCTCCGTGTGCAGTGAGAGGAGGGGCAGTGGGATGGCAGGGGCAGCAGACAGGCCCAAGATGTCTGGCAGAGAAGGGGTACGAGCAGGAGCACTGGGCCCTGAGGGAGTGAGGGGCGGAGGAAAGGAGACCACACAGACAGTGAGGAGACGAGGAGTGGATAGAAGATCATGAATGGTGAGCAGCTAAAACGCCCCTAGCTACCCACTGGGCCCAGCCCTGGTCTAAGTTATTCCTCATAACAACTTTCAAGAAAGATACTGTCCCGATCCCATTTTACGGCTCAGGAAACGAAAGCACAGAGAGATGAAGTAACTTGCCAGTATGTGACAGAGCTGGGATTCGAACCCAAGGCCGCCAGAGTCCATGTTCTTAATCATTATGAAGAAGAGGAGGGAAAGGAGGGGGGAGGAAGAAGACCAGACAAAAGAAAGGTGGCGAGAAGATGAAAGGGTGGGGGGTGAGAAAAGAGAGGAAGGAGTAAAAGAAAAGGGAGAAAAGATGGAAGGAGAGAGGAAGAGGAGAGAAGGAGGAAGAAGAGAGCCACGGACAAAGCTGAGGAGGGAGCAGTGAACGTTCAGGAGGGACGGGGGCCTATCCGGTGGGGAGTCTGGGGGAGAAGAGCTGCCCTGTGTCCTGTCCCTCCCCGCCCCCACCGACACTGCTGTCCTCAGTCTCACACCAGGCCCCTGGGACAGCCCTGAGGTCACACCAGCAGAGATGGCGCTCTGGAAGCAGTGGCCTCCCTGAGAGGCTGGTAGAGCTGGAGAGGGGAGGTCACGACCACAGACCAGGAGGGCCTGCCAGCGAGGAGCCCCTGCTGTGTGCCCGGCTGGAGGGCTGGTTTCCACTCCACTGACACCCCTCACGGGGGGCTGGGGGGGGAGGGCTTTTCTCCAGCTCGAAGTTGAAGAAGCCCAGGTCGGCAAGGCCAGGGAAGCCCCCCAGGTCACACGGCTGGTGAGCCAGGGCAGGGCCGAGTCGCTGCCTGGCTCAGAGGCTTCCCTCAGCCTCGACTCTCCACCCTCTGTCCGGGGCGAGGCAAGCAGAGCTCGCTGGAGAAGCCGGCCTGGGCACAAATGGGCTCTCACCTCTTCCCCTTAAACTGTCTACTCGGTCAACTGCAGGCCATGTACCCGCGTCTGCCTGCCCCAGGCACCGTAAGTGTCCTGGGTTGAGGCTGACCCACCCGGCCCATGGCTGTGTGCCACAGGCATGAACGATGGATGGGAAACACCCACATACAACAGGAGCCCGTTTGGAACACAGAGAGGCACTGCGGCAGGGCTGAGGGCCTCCCTGGGCCTCGGTGTCCCCACTGGTCAAATTCCAGGGAGGCCTCTTCCAGCCCCAAGATTCTGCTGTCACATCCCCCAGAAGTAGTCAAGAGCCAACACCTGGAAAGTAGAAGAGATGGGCCCTGGCCCGCGTGACTCAGAGTGTTTTCCATGCACCAAAGGGTCCCAGGTTCGATTCCAGTCAAGGGCACATACCTCAGTTGCAGGCTGGATCCCCAGGCCTGGTCCAGACACATGTGGGAGGCAACCAATTGATGTGTCTCTCTCACATCAGTGTTTCTCTCGGTCTCTCCCCGACCCTTCCAATCTCTCTAAAAATCAATGGAAAAATATCCTCTGGTGAGGATTAACGGGGCGGGGGGGGGGGGGTGTCCCCAGAACCAGCAGCATCAACATCACCTGGGAACCTATATAATATGCACATTCTCAGGCCCCACCCCAGACCTGGGACTGGGGCCCAGCCATCATACTCAACTTTTAGAATTGCTATCATACAAGGGAGCTATCCTAGTAGCAATGTGTCTAGGGGTGTGTTTTGTTGGAAGGGGGAATGTTTATCACAGTCTTAGCCATTCCCCACCACTAAGTCCCTCCTTCATTTATTCCAAGAATACAGCAAGGTGACCCAACAAGCCTTCCTCCCCACCCCACTCAGGGGAAGGATCCACTCCCAGCCTCTAGCTAGAGACTGCAGGCCTGGGTTTGTGAGGCTGCACACAGCCCTGCCTTCTTCCCTCTGCTCCTTGCCCCTCCACCTCCCTCCGTCCCCAGGGGCACCCGGCCACACCCACCTGCCTCCCCTTTGTCGGCCAATCTGTCTCCATTCCAGGATGAGCCCCTGCTTCCACCAACCAGTCTGCGCTCCACCTTCAGGACCCAGAGAGGGCGGCCTCTATGCTCCCGACTGTTTCTCATTTTCTTGGGGAGAGGTCCAGGAGGATGGTTCATGCTACGGGCTCCCTGTCCCGGGGGGGGGGGGGGGGGGACAACAGGGGCCCCTCCTCACCAGGATCAATCTCTCCCTCTAAGACAGTGATGGCGAACCTTTTGAGCTCGGCGTGTCAGCATTTGGAAAAACCCTAACTTAACTCTGGTGCCGTGTCACATATAGAAATTTTTTGATATTGGCAACCATAGTAAAACAAAGGCTTATATTTTTGATATTTATTTTATATATTTAAATGCCATTTAACAAAGAAAAATCAACCAAAAAAAATGAGTTCGCGTGTCACCTCTGACATGCGTGTCATAGGTTCGCCATCACTGCTCTAAGATGCTCAAAGCTTCACCACTGACAAGTGAGAAAGTGGGGGACAGAAAGGCGCAGAGGCTTGCCTGAGGTCACCCCGCAAGAGGGGGGCACAGCCAGGATTGGGACCTTGCTCTCTCTTCCCCCCTCAGTCACCCAGGCCCAGGCCCCAGCAGGTGGCAGGTGACAATTTTTTTGTGGTGACGTGTGGTAGGGACATAGTTGACCCTGGAAGATCCGAGGCCCTCAAGGACTCACTAAAGCAGCCACGGCCCATCACGGTGCCACGGTGTTCGCCTTTCTCCAGGGGCGTGATCCCCGTCCTCCTTGCTGATGCCGCAGCCCATCAGCTAACGCTCAGAGTCAGGCGGACACTAGCCAGGGGTCACATAGCTGCCTGTGCTTTCCTAAACTGGCAGTAGGGTGATAACATTAGCACCTTCCTTCATGGGTGCCCAGCTCATCCCTGTCCAGCCCCACCTTAGGGACCCCTGGAATGTCAGGCCAGAATAAGTGGCAATGACAACAGGCATGTGTATTGAGCACTCACTCTGTGACAGGCATGGCGGTACCTGCTCTGCAGACACTGTCCCATGGCATCCTCACCAGGAGCCCACTCCCCGGATAAGGGCATGGGACTCAGAGGCTAAGTGCCTTAATCCTGACGGGCCTAGACCACCCCCTCCCTCCATTCTTACAGAGAGGCGACACCATTTCCTCACAGACACACAACTGGTGAGTGTCAGAGTCAGCTGTCCCTCGTGGAAGTAATCACAGTTCATTCTACGGCACTTTACCACTCGTCAAGCTCTCCTCTCGGGAAGGCAAGGGTTTCCTTTGTGTGATGGTTACCATCTTGGGGAGCTTATGTGCTGTCCCAATATGGTCCTAAAGGCTTTATAAATACGAGCCCGTTTAATGCTCACAATTACAAGGCAGATACATTTATTATCCCCACGTCGCAAGTGAGGAAACTGAGGCACAGAGAGCTCAAGTAATCTGCCCAAGTCACACAGCCAGGATTCAAATGCAGGCTCCCTGATGTTCTAAGCACTAGAATGGCCTATTTTTGTAGCCGAAAAACCTGAGGCTCAAAGAGAGGACATGACTTCCTGAAGGCCACACAACTGTAAGGGGGGCGATGGTGATGGTGTTCACCACACAGCTCGGATCTCCTGCCTCCAAGGCCATTGCTGGCTCCCCTCCCCGTCGATGATCTTTCTCCCTCGTGATTAGAAAACACTGACTGGAGCCTTCTTTGCCAGAACAACCCCCACAGTGTCCCTGCCCAAACGGCGAGGCAGACAGGAAACAGACACCCCGACAGAGAAGGATGAACAGGTTCACGGAGGTACCAGGGGCAGCTGTGGGGGCACCTGGAAGGTCACTGCCCACCCTGGGAATAAGGGAAGGTCTGGAAGTCTGATCCTTGAGTCAAGACTTTAAGTTCAAGCAGGAAATTTTCCAGAAGGACAGGGTAGAGCCGGGCATCCCAAACTGAGGAAACAGCGTGTGCAAAGGCCAGCAGTGTGAAAGAGAATGTCAATTGTTGTGAAGAGTTCTGTTCGGGCCCAGCCAGTGTGGCTCAGTGGTTGAGCATCAACCTGTAAACTCTTCCTGGTCAAGGGCACATGCCAGGGTTGAGGGCTCGATCCCCAGTAGGGGGTGTGCAGGAGGCAGCCAATTAGTGATTCTCTCTCATCATTGATGTTTCTATCCCTCTCTCCCTCTCCCTTCCTCTCTCTGAAATCACTAAAAACATATTTTTTTTAAAAAAGAGTTCTATGAGTGAGGGTGTGGACAGAAAAAGCTGAATAGGGAGGATCATGGAAGGCCCCTGAGGGAGTCAGGACACTGCAGTCCTGGCCACGTATCAGCCCATCTCACAGAGTGACCTCAATGTTCCCATCTGTAAAATGGGAGTGAGGGGGAAGGGTTGGTGTCTAAGGGCCCTGCCAGCACTAACTTTCACCTGGTGGAGTCAGAATGGATTTGGACAGGAGGACAGTTTTGATGTGAGGGTAAAAGGCAAGGGAAAGAGGGGTACGCTAAAAAAGAGGACCCACAGTAGCAAAGGTTCAGAGAAAAGAAAGTTCAGGACAAGAGTTAAAAATGAGAAGGAGAGGATATGGCTTCAGGTCCCTGGGATGATGTAGCCAGAGGAAAGCACGTGAGGAAGTTGTACCAGTGGGGATATTTTAGTTAGAAGTGAAAGAAAGCTGGGGAAATGGGCTATTGCTTTATATAACTGAGAAGCCCAGGGTATTGACTTCAGGTATGGCTAGATCGAGGAGCTGACATGTTATTGTGAGGACCCTGCCTCTCCCTCTATCTTGGCTTTGATTTCTTCATCACTGATTTCACTCTCGAGGAGGCTCTATAACCTCATGAGGCAAAGGTGGCCACCAGTTGCTCTAGAATCCATCACACAAACTATACTCCTGAAGGCAAAGAAAGATCCTCAAACCCTCACATGCCATTACCCTGGACCTTTTTCTTTTCCTCACACCTAACATTAGGTCTATCCTCAAATCTTGTTGAATATTCCTATAGAAGAGATCTGGAATCTACCCACTTCTCCTCACTCCCACTGATAACAGCCTGATCCAAGTCATCCTCATCTCTGCATTTTTTGTTTTTATTTTTTGAGGCACTACATTCATGTAGATGAACACAACTGGATGTGTAAATCCAGCTTAATGAATCTTCACACAGTGAGTGAGCACATGATGTAACTTCCACCCAGATCAAGACATAGAACACTGACAGCTCCCCCGCCCCCCTCAACCCCCCTACTAGTTAATAACCCCCTTAACAGTACATCCTCTTATGTGAGTCAGTCACCATCCTCTCTCTCCTGGTTTAGTACACTGGTTCCCTGCTGTCTCAAGCTTTCACTCTTGCTCCTTTCAGTTAATTCAGTCGATTTAGAGATCCTATAAAAGGTAAATAAAAGCTATCCTTCCTCTGCCCCAAACCCTCCCATAGCTCCCATTTCATTTGGTCTAAAAGACTTTGTGTTGGCTTGCAAAATCCTGACAAACTGGCACCTCATCCCCTCTACCCCTCCTTTCCCCAGAAACTCCTGCTCCAGCCATACGGGCTCTCTTCAGTTCCTCAAACACTCTTAGGCGCACTTGCACCGGGCCGTGGTACTTGCTGTTCCTGTTGCCTGGTATCCTCTCCCCGCCCCCCCCCCCCCCATACCCTCACGGTTCACTCTATCACCCCCTTCAAGTCTGTGTTCTTTTTTTTTTTTTTAAATATATTTTATTGATTTTTTACAGAGAGGAAGGGAGAGGGATAGAGAGTTAGAAATATCGACGAGAGAGAAACATTGAACGGCTGCCTCCTGCACACTCCCCACTGGGGATGTGCCCACAACCAAGGTACATGCCCTTGACCAGAATCGAACCTGGGACCTTTCAGTCTGCAGGCCGACGCTCTATCCACTGAGCCAAACCGGTTTCGGCAAGTCTGTGTTCTAATGTCTCTGAGGTGAGCCCTAGAATTGCCCTAGCTACAACCTGGAAGGAGGTTCCAGATCCTGGTGCCGGAAGCGAGCCCAGGGGAAGCCCAGCAGACTCCCTGAGCTAAGGAGATGGGCTGAGGGTCCAGGGAGACCAAGGAGAGCAGAGTTTGCAGGACAGAATATCCAGGAGGAAGGATCTGCACCGAGAGAGGATTCCAGAGATCTGCAGAAAGTCTCCCTGGAGCATTATGCTAAGCACTAGTTGGCACTTGTGTGTGACACAATTATTCTGGGCTAGAAAAAAACCATGGGGAGAGATTAGAAAACAGTGCCCAGCACTCACACAGGACCAAAATGGTGCCAAAATAGAAAACATTTCATTAATTCATGGCACACTGGTTGGAGTACGGTAGTCCCCCCCCTCCCCCTTATCCATGGAGGATCCGTTCCAAGGCTCCCAAGGGATGCCTGAAACTGCAGAGTAGCTGAACCCCATGTATACTATGTTTTTTCCTAAACACACATGCCTTTTCACTTAAAGAAAGCCCTTCCTGGCTCTTCTTTGTCATATCTAAATTGCCATCATCGCTACTCTCCCACTTGGGGGCCATTATTAAGTAAACTAAGGGTTATTTGAATACAAGCACTTCAGTTCCGAGAGAGTCGATCTGATAACCCAGATGGCTACTAAGTGACAAACCAATGGGGTGGGGGGGTGTAGGGGTGGGGACATATACAGCACAGATACAGGTACACCAGACAGAGCAGGACAGCTCGAGATGTCATCATGCTACTCAGAACAGCACACAATTTAAAACTGACGAATTGTTTATTTCTGGAATTTTTCATTTAATATTTAAGACCATGGTCGATCGCTGGTAGTGGAAACTGAAAAGTGAACTTGTGGATAAGGGTGGACTGCTGTACTCAGGAAGATCTATTGGTAAAGAATTAGCTCTCTACAGAACACTGCTCTGGACCCAACAAATCATAAAAGCAAGACTTGAAAGGATCAGATGGTTTCCAAGTAATCTCATTGACTCTCAGCAAAACTCGAGGATTTATAGAAATACAGTTATAAAAATATACAGCACCCAACAAAGGTAAAAGTCACAATGTCTGGTATCCAAATAAAGATTACGAGCTATACAAAGAAGCAAGGAAATAATGGCCCATAATAAAGAAAATAGTGAATCAACTGAAATTGACCCAGAACTGACACAGAAGTAGTGAATAAGAATAATAAAATAATTATTAACACTGTATTCTATACGTTTAAAAGTTGAAGAGACAGCCTGGCCAGTGTGGCTCAATGGTTGAGCATCGACCTGTGAATCAGGAGGTCATGGTTTCAGGTTCAATTCCTGGTAGAGGGAGTGCAGGAAGCAGCCAATCAATTATTCTCTCTTATCATTGATATTTCTCTTTCTCTCTCCCTCTCCCTTCCTCTCTGAAATCAATAAAAATATACATATTTTAAAAATTAAAGAGACACATGGAAGATATAAAAAAGATCCAATTGAACGTCTAGAAATGAAAGCTACAATGTCTGAAGTGAAAAATATGCTAGGATTAATGTCTGACTAAAAGCAGCAAGAAAAAAGGATAAGTGAATCTAAAGACAGCAAATAGAAACTATCCAAATTGGAACACATAAAGCAAAAAATAATTTAAAAGAAAAAACAAGAAGAGTATCAAGAGCTGTACAACAACTTCAAGCAGCCTAATAGATGTGTAAAGTCCCCAAAGGAAAGGATATATCTGGGGAGGCTGGGAGCTGAAAATGTTCCAAATCTGATGAAAACTATAAACTCACAAATCCAAGAAGCTTAACAAACCTCAAGCACAAAACACAGGAAGAAAATTACTCATCATGATCAAATTGCTCAAAACTGGTGACAAAAAGGAAAATATTTTTTAAAACAGTCATAAAAAAAAGACTTGTTAAGTACAGAGGAACAAGGATAAGGATAATGACATTTCATGTTCGACATGATATAAAGAATAAAATAGTTGACAAGATCTTTTAACTTACTGAAAGAAAAAAAATGTGTCGATGAAGAATTCTATACCCATTTAAAATACCATTCAAAAAATGAAGGCGAAATAAAGATGTTTTTAGACATACAAAAGCTGAAAGAATTATTCACCAACAGACCTGCACTATAAGAAATGACAAATGAAATCCTTCAGGCAGAAGGAAAATGATATCAGATGGAAATCTGGATCCACACAAAGGAATAAAGAGCACTGAAAATGTTAACTACCTAAGTAAATATATAAGATTTTTTTCTTATCATTTAAATGTCTTTCAAAGATAATTTATTGTTTAAACTCAAATAATGATAATATTTTATGGAGTTTAACATTTACATAAGCATGGCAATAATAGCATCACAATCAGGAAGACAGAAATAAAAGTACAGTGGGGCCTTGACTGACGAGTGTCCCGACTAACGAGTTTTTTGAGATATGAGCCGTCTCTCGGCCGATTTTTTGCTTTGAGTTGCGAGCTAAAATTCGGGTTTCGAGCCAGCTTCAGATACCCCACCGCTAGTTGGCACAGCGAACGTCACAGTGAACGCCACAACATCAGCCCAGCATTTCAATTCATTGTAATGGTGAAAATTGATTTGACATACGAGTAATTTGAGTTATGAGCTCCGTCACGGAACGAATTAAACTTGTAAGTCAAGGCCCCACTGTACACTATTGTAAAGTTCTTACACTACATATAAAGTGATATACTATCACTTGACAATAGACTGTGATAAGTTAGAGATACATGCTATAAATCCCAATGCAACCACAAAATAACAAAAGGAAGAATTATAACTAATAAACCAACAAAGGAGTTAAAATGGAATTGTAAAAAATGCTCAATTAATCAGAAAAAGGAAAAAAAGGAATCAGAGAGTAGATGGGACAAAGAGAAAACAAATCACAAGATGATAGATTAAAACTAACCATCAATAATCACATTAAATGTAAATGATCTAAACACCCCCATTAAAAAGCAGAGATTTTCAGATTGGATTTTTTTTTAAAGACCCAACTACATGCCAACTACAAAAAGCATACTTTAAATATAAAGACACAAGTTAACAGTACAAGGATAGAAAAAGACAGACCACACTAATCTAAAGAACACAGGAGTGGCTAGTTTAATATCAGACAAAGTTCATTTCAGAGCAAAGAATCTTACCAAGAATAGATACGGTCATTTCATAATGATTAAGAGGTCAAATAACCAAGAACATATAACAGTTTTCAATGTTTATTCCCCTAATGGCAGACACTTAAAATACATGAAGCAAAAAACTGATAGATCTGCAAAGAGAAATAAATCCACAATTATAAATTGAGATTTCAAATCTCAGCAATTGAAAGACTGAAAATCACATGTGCTGGGGGAATGGGTGTGGCCAGGGAGAGGTCAATGGGGAGAAAAGGAGGCATATGTAATACTTTAAACAATAAAAAATTTAAATTAAAAAAAAAAGACTGAAAATCAAATGTCACCTTCTTAGTGCATCCTACCTTGGCCATCAATTTTAATTGCACTTCTTATTCCCTACCCCTTTCTCCTGCACACACCAACTTCTAACAAAATATTTATTTATTTATGTTAATTCATATCCTATATAATAAAAGGCTAATATGCAAATTAACCAAATGGCAGAACAGCCGGATGCTATGATGTACACTGACCACCAGGGGGTACATGCTCAACACAGTAGCTTCCCCCTGGTGGTCAGTGCGCTCCCATAGGGGAGCGCCACTCAGCCAGAAGCCGGGCTCATGGCTGGCCAGCGCAGCAGCAGTGGCAGGAGCCTCTCCCGCCTCTGTGGCAGTGCTAAGGATGTCCAACTGGCAGCTTAGGCCAGCTCCCCACATGGGCCTAAGCCATCAGTTGGACATACCATGAGGGCTCCTGGACTGTGAGAGGGCACAGGCAAGTTGAGGAAACCCCCCCACCCCCGCCCAGTGCACGAATTTCGTGCACCGGGCCTCTAGTATTTGTATAATGCCTAGAATAGTCTGGTACTTAGAAGATTCTCAAAAAGAAAAATACTTACATAAAAACATGATTGAAAGTCTGTTCATTGCTGTTATTATGACTTCTATTATGTGACTCTGCATGTAGTCTTTCTCTATTGCCATTTCAAGGCACAGACCCCCAACAAAATCAATACAGGAGACCCAGAATTCTGGAACATAAGGGTAGAAATCATAGAAATGTAGAATGTTTGTATAAGATGCATGGGATGTTAATAGTCTGAAGCCTACAATGTTAGAATTCTGGGATGTTTAAAGCCAGAACTTTAGAATCAGGTAGCATAATTGACGAGGGATTTAAACCTGGAGGTTGTTAGAGGGTGGGGGAGTTCAGTTAAACAGTACTTTTTAAAATTCCACCTGCTGGTCCTGGTGTTCCCTATCTTTAATACCCATAGGGAGGTTTACACCCAGCCAAGTAACTCAGCTCAGCAAGGCAAAGGGACTGCGAAACTATTCACCCATGGCCTCAGGGGCTGGGAATGAGGGGAGTGAGGAGTGGATGAGGGGGGAGGGAGGCTGTATTTCTCCATTTTAATTCAGCTCCCGCTGACAGGGCCCCTTCTGGACGGTGGGCCCATAAGGCCTTTCTGTCATGCAAGACTGGAGGTTGTCATTATCAGAAGGAACCACCACCACCTCCACAGGAATAAGGGGGAGAAGCCACCGCCGCCTGAGGCCTGCCCGTCACCCCAGGGACCCCATGGCCATGGAACTGGCCGGGCTGGGTCCTAGGGAGTGTGGAGATAGGCTGCCCATAATCAGGGTGGCTTCCGTCTCTGGGCCCAGGAGTGTAACCTTCGCTGCTCTGACAATGGGGCTTCCTGGTGGGGGTGAGGGTGGGGATGTCTACCAAGTGGGGCACACACCTAATCCGTTGTCCTGGTTTGTTTCATCTACAGCTCTTACCATCCACTGAACCCCATGTCTTATGTTGATCTTCTCGTCCATCTCCCAAACTAGACTGTGAGTCTGTGTGGGCATCCAACAGCTTCTACTTGGCTCATGCTGTCCCAAGTGGTGCTACTGCGGAGACTCACAAGGGAGTGTTCAGTGTTGGTGGACTGAACCTGTACACAAAGATTCTGGGCACACACTGGGCCACGCCCCTCTCATGAGAACTACTGAAGGCTGTCAACTCCCTACCCAAAACTCACGCCCCTCAGACGCTGGTGCAGACACTTCCCAAGGACCACACACTCACACACACCAGCCCCGAGGCCTGCACAGCCCACGCCCCAGCACCATTCTATTCCACTGGCTCAGGAGTAGAATGAAACGCAAGGGCTCATTCCCAGCACCATCTTACATGCATCCGTTTTCAGCCCTGGCCCGATCTTGGGAAAACCACAGAAACTACCAAGAACCAACACTTGTGAGTACATGCTGCACCAAGGTGGTCTCAGCCCATCACTTCCGCCACCCAGGCACAGAGCTGTCACCCAACACACAACCCCTCACAGTAAGGGGGGGGGGGGGGCACTTTCTGAACCTCTTTCTGAACACCCTGTTATTGGCCTCTACAATAGCCCCGGTTTGACCCTCCATTTAGGACTCAGGTTCTCAACACTACAGGAATCACAGGCTGCCTTTCTGAGGCTGGGTCAGCTGCTGACAAAACCCCAGAAAAACTGCACAAAGAGGCACGAATTATCAGCCAAATTCCCAGGGACACTCCCTCCCTCCTCTCCATCCCTCTTCCCATCACCACCACCACAGTCCTTGGAGCCTGACGACCCCCAAGCCAGGAACCAGGCATTACACACCTGGGGGTACAGGATGGGTGGCCGGATCCCCTCTTTTGGGGCACTGCTGGGAAGCCCACCTCCCCATTCCTCAGACTGCTGCCGCTGTGCTTGCCCCCCACCCCCTTCTTAATTAGCTCGACGCTGCTTAATTGGGCAAAGGGCGCGCGCGCGTGCGCGCGTGTGTCAGAGGGGGTGGGGTGGGGTTCACTCCTCACACATGGGGCGCCGGGTGGAGGGGGTGCTGGCTTCCTGCCCAAGAGCGAGCCCCCTCCCCCAGCCCCAGCCGCTGGAGGATTGTGAGCTCAAACAGATGGACCGAGCCGGAGGGGCGGGGGCGCGCTGATGGGGTGCGAGACGGCAGCGCGCTGGCCGGGCCTAGCGGCGCCCTGACAAAGGCGGGGGCCGGGCGGCGAGGGGCGCCTTATCAGCGCTAGCAGACCGCTGGGTCGGGCGGGCGCCCGCAGCCCGCGATCGGGCTCACAAAGGCCCGGGCCGGGCGGTGGGGTGGGGGCGCGAAGATTAATTGCCCAATCAAGTTGTCGGCGCGGGGCGGGGGCGGGACCGCGGCCCCGGGGGACGCGGGGCGGCGCATAATGAAGTGTGCAAAAAGTTAATTTGCTCCGCGACTCGCTGCTCGCCACAATCAAAGGCGGGCGGCGGGGAGGGGAGGAGTGGGGATTGTGCCCCCCGCCCCAGCTTGCGATCCACGGGGGGTATGATGTGGGGACACGGAGCACCCCCAGCGCCAGAGGGGGCGGAGGTCTCCAGACGAACCTTCACCCCCCACTTCCTCCCGCCGTGTGCCTCCCCACCCCCAAACCCCATCCCCGCCGCAGGTCCCGTCCAGTTTCCTCTCCTCCTGCACGCACAATGGTTGACATTTCTGGAGCGCTCGCCCTGGGCCGGGCTCTGCGCCAAGCGTTTTCTGGCGTTATCTCCTCTGGTCGCAACCTGAGGAGGTAGGGCCAGTGAGCATCCCGCTGTTGCAGAGGAGGTGCCGCGTTGCAGAGATGCTCAGGAAGTGCTCCAAGGTCAAACACAGGGCCCTCACACAGCCCCAGGGCCTTAGGGGGCAAATGGCACGGTGGGATGTGTCAAAGGCAAAAAATAAAAATACGTCCAACAATGGGGAAGATGATTGTATTCAAGCTCTTGCAATAGGGGAGCAACCTGGGTCCCCAGATCGGAGATTGTGGGTGGAGTAGGTCTGCATTAGTCTTTCACAGGGAGGTGCAGACAGGTTACAGGCGGGGGAGTTTAGCGTTGGGATTGTCTGGCAATGGGGAGTCTGGTCAGCCAGTGGCACAGGAAATGTTTATCTCAGCGTCTAGTTTCAGATGGGACAAACAGTTCTAATCTCAGCCAATCAACCATGAGACAAAGAATAGGAAGTGGGAGTGTCTGTCTGGTCTTATCGGCAGGTTCAGGCAAAAGGGGAAAGGTCACAGGCAAACAATAGAGTCATCCCTGAGCCTTACTGGGAGTCCAGAGAAAGACAGTCTTATCTAAGTGACATGGGGAAGGTGGTTCCTTGCGGTCAGCCATTTATTTCCCTGAACACAAAATGGTACGGGCAATTCAAAAAAAGGTTGGGGGATTTCTTAACCATCATTTTTCCAGGAGCCAAGTTTAAACATTGTCAAAAGGCTAGCTGATCGCAAGGGTAGAAGCCCAGGTACCCTGTAACGGCAGCTTTCCTCTGTGGCTTAAGGTCACTGCCTAGTGAGGAGCTCATCCTTAGTAACTATAAATGCCCCTTAGGCATCCCCCCCCCCATGTCACCTTGGGCAAGTCATTTAACCTGTCCTCCATAATATGGAAGCAATAATGAGACCTTATAGGATACTGTTATCAGTGAGAGCATACACGGCAAGCACAAAGCAAGCACAGTGAACATGGTAGGTGCTATGAGAATTCATTTTTTTTCTCAGAAAGTAGTGGTGTCAGGATTTGAATTCAAGCTGCATGGTTTCAGAGCCTGCACACTCACCCCCAGGTGCACTGCCAGATCTCCGTGTGTGGATTCAGTTCTCCAACACCAAACACAATCCAAACCTGTGTCCCAGGCCCTGGGTGTCCCACAAGAAAAGGAACAGGCCCTGCCCTCCCTGAGCAGTTCATCCGGCGAGGCAGGCCAGTCCTAAAGGACAATGGCACAGAAGCCACAGTGGCCCTGGGAGCTCGGAGGAAGTGCCGGACCTGAGGTTAAGGACAGCGTTTGGGAAGCCTGGCGGTCATGTTCCAGACGCCCATGGGCCAGTTGACACAGAATAGCACCTGCCCTGATCCCCAGTCCCATCAGACTCTTGCCAAGAAGCAGCTTCCAGGACAGGCTCAGCTCCTCGCACTGACTGACGGCTCCCGAGTCCTGGTTCTCTGACCCACTGTCCAGGCTTGTCTCTGGGCCCAGACAGGACCAGGGAACTGGAGAGGGAGCCCTTGAGCGTGACAAGAACTAGGCTTGCAAAAAAGGGTGGGATCACAGCCAAACCAAGATTTATGGGCCCAATCATAATAATGAAAGAAAGAAAGAAAAAAGGGATGCGTGTTCGGCAATGCCCAGGGACTAGGACTGCTGCCCTATTACCAAAAATGTCGCTCTCGACTCTGCAAATTAGCATAAAACATGCTGTTTTGCATTCGTTTGCATGTCATTTGCATGCTAATGAGTTGACACCACAATGTACCCAGTCCCCTAAGCGGCTTCTGGTCTTTGCTTTTCTCCCAGCCCTGCCCATTGTCTGGCATTGAGAAAACCAGGAGATCTGGGTTCTAGGATAGGCTGAGCTACTCACTCCCTGTGGGCCCCGGTCCCTGCCTTTCTCTGAGTCTCAGTTTCCCTAACTGTGAGCGAAGGAGTCAAACTGGCAGGAGTTTTCATATCATGCTTCAGTAGCCCCCTTGGGGACTACTGCCATAGAGATGGGAGAGCAGGTGGGGCAGACGCCCCCCTTCCGTCCCCTCCTAACAGCTGGGGCTCTGAGTAAAATTTCTCTTGAGCAATGCGGAGCTTCTCTGTTAAAACCAAAGACAAAAAGTTTGCAAATGGACCCAGTTATCCCCGCTGTCTTTCCAGTTCTCTAAGGACTTGGATAATAATAAAAATTAGAGTTAAAATATAGCACTTACCACAGGGCAGGCACTGTTCTAAGCAGCAGATACACATAACTCAATCTTCACACGACCCTTGAAATAAGGGCTATTATACTTCCCGTTTTATAAATGGGTAAACTGAGGCACTGAAAGTAACGTAGCTAGGTTCAAACAGCCACCACATGGTAGAGTGAAGAAATTCAGATGGTCTGGCTCTAGAGCAAGCATGTCAAACTCGCAGCCCAAAGGCCATATGTGGCCCACAACGAGTATCTTTGCGGCCCAGCCAATATAACAGTATGTAAGAAACGTTTTAATAAAAATGTCATAACTTAATTTTTACAATATCCTGTCATACATAATTATTAATAGCGAACTACAACATTCGCTAATGACTGATGACTATAACCGTGTTGCATTCATTTCCCTTACACACCTTACACGCAGGCGTACCATTTCTCTCCACTAATACTAGCAGTGAATATTTTAGCAGCCGATTGCCACGTCATTAGTCTTGGACTGACTTGTTTGGTGTGCACAACAGGAAATATTTCGCTTTCGGAGAACAAGAAGAATAGGTTTATTTGCGTTACGCTTATGAATCTGTGCAGTTATTCAGTGTCTGGTAAGTTAATGTGCAAGACAAAATATTAATTTTTGTTAAAATGTTCTATTATTTTATGTTCACGATGACTCATTTATTTCAGCCCTTCGTATTCAGCATGTCTCTATCAAAATAAACCTACGTTTCTATGAAAATTGGAGCTTTTGTTTTTTTGCGGCCCACATGAACTTAAACCTTGTTTATTTGGCCCGTGTTAGCCTTTGAGTTTGACATGCTTGCTCTAGAGGCGATACCATGAGTTTAGCTAGGCCAATTACCCGTTATACAGAGAAGGAAGCTGAGACCCAGAGAGGGAGAGAGGCATTCGAAGCGCAGCAGCTCAACTTGAACTTTGCTTTCTACCTGAGTCCCTGCTCTCTGCCACCAGGGAAGGATGGCCAAAAAGGGAGGTCTGGGGTTTCCGAGATGCTCAGGAAACCTCTCTCGGTCCAATGGGCTCCAGGGTGAGGGGTGCTCCTTCCCTGGCCACCAGAGCCTGCTTCCTCCCCTCAGCCAGCCTAGTCGCAGCTGGTGGACTTCAGGAACAGGCTCCGGGACCAGCCAGAACGACCCCCTAAATCAGGACAGCCAGCAGGCTGGTGAGAACACCAGGTGTGCCATCAGAGCCAGCACACAATGCCCTGCCCGGCGGTGCAGGTGGAGGCATGTGGAGGGGGCTCCACTGCAGGGGGCCGGGGGCCTTTATCTGCACAGAGGCAGGCTGTGCCAGGCCAGCAGGTGTTGGGCCCCTGCCCCTCGGGGGTCTGGCTGGGAAACCCCCAGATGCAGGGATGACGGGCCTCCCTTATCCCTTCTCTATTCAGTGCCCCTCAATGGCACCTTGGCCCTTCCTAAGCCCCTTCCCTCCTGTCAGTCTTCCCCTCTGAACTGTCCCCCCTCACCCTGCTCCAGCTACCCTGGCCCTTCTCTCAGTTCCTTCCACACCCCAAGCTCAGAACTGCCTCCGCACCTTTGCACTTCCTGTTCCCTCCACTTAACCTTGTTTGCTTCTCAGTCTTATTACAATCTGAATTAATCTTGTTTATTGATGTGTCTCCTCATTTAGTGCCTGTCTCCACTGCTAGAGCCAGGACCATGTCTGTCTTATAGAAATATAGTTCTCAATAAATATTTGTTGAAGGAAAGAAATAAAAAGGGAAGGCAGCAGCTGTTGATGATTTATTTAGTTAGAGTCTGTTTCCCTCTCCCCTCCCTACCCCTAGAACAGCAGCTCCACACTTACCACTGTGATCACTAGCACAGTGCCTGGCACACATTAGGTGCTCAATACATAGTTGTTGCATAAATGAACCAAGTGTGCAAGATCTCTGCACTGGGAGTCAGCAGACCGGGGTCCCTTCCCAGCGGCATCCCTGGTGGTATATAGGACGCTGGGCAAGTTCCCTCTGGGGGAAGGAACTTCCGTTTCCTCATCTGAAAGCTGGACTTTGGAATCCCTGCCACATTCATCAGGACTATCAAAGCCCAAGAGTGGCCCATCCTCACTCACGCCCCAGGGGAGGCAAGTGGGGCAGCTGCCAGGAGGCAAAGGGCAGGCAAACCTGGGTTCCAAGCAGGAGGCAGCTACCACCCTGTCCCTGTCAGAGCCTCCATTTCCTTATTTGCAAAAGGGCCACAGAAACTGTGGGGACTACATCAGACGATAAAGGGAAATAACAAAGTGCAGGCTGTGACACGCCGTGCCCACAGAGGTCATTCTCACCAGCAGAGCAGTGCAGCAAGGCGGTCACAACATGGCTCAGTCCAGCCTGTTTCTGTTTATCTGTTAAAGGGGCCCTGGATCATACCAACCTCAAGGGGCTGTTGTGAGAATTAAAATGAGAAAATGTATGTATGTGCCTGGCACATAGTAAGGGCTCTGTGACCACAGGAACCCCAAAGTTGCTGGGCACATGGACACCCAGAACGGAGATCACACTCACTGGCCTCTGGAAGTTACGTGTGGCCATGTGTCTCCATTCTGGCCAAGAGGAGGGAAGTCGTATCACATTCATTTTGTAGGACAGCGGTCACCAACCGTGGCCCGCAGACCACTGGTGGTCCGTGAGGTCCCAAAGGTTGGCGACCGCTGCTCCGGAAGAAGTCCTTAAAGAGTGGGAAAACATTCTTTACCGCTTCCTCCTTCCCTCTGGGCGGGGGTGAACAGGATGGCTGGAGAGCGAGCAGCCAATTGGAACCACCAGGTGTTGAGGAGGATGAAACAGCAAGATAGAAGGAGGCTGGGCCTTTGGAGGTCAAGGAGCGACCTTGCTGGCCTAGAACTGCCTGCCTCCAGACTGATTATAAGAAAGAGAAATCAGTATTTGTCTCGTTTAAGTCACTCTTCTTTTGGGCTCTCTGCCACTCACGGTCAACCCAACACAAACAGGTCCAGTTGGTACAGATGACCATGGTTGGAGCTCTGTGGCCCACCTTGACGTGTGAGGGCAGAGGACTCTCCTGGTACATCTTCCTGCTCACACTGGTCCGGAAGCTGCTGGCCTTTACCACCCAGCTCTGCCATCTGAGGGCAAAACCCAGGTTAGCCCAATTGGCTGGTGTCCCTGGCTGGGCCAAACGGTGACAGGTGCAAAGCGCATGGGGGCCTAAGACCAGGGCTCCTGCTGCTGCCTTTGCAGCTCTGAGAGGCAGGGAAGAGAGAGGAGAGTGGACAACGGCAGGATGGCACTGTCCGTTCTCGTGGGCCACCTCCAGCCCCTGCTCACCCCCCTCCCTGTGGCACCCAAGAGAGCTTCTGGCCTCACAAATCCCACGTCGGTGCCCTCCCGCAGCCCCCGGGGTCCTCAAATGGACATCCAATCACCTCTTTGGCCCCTCAGGTCCCGTAGGATGGGGCTGACTCTTCAACACCCAGCGTCAAGCACACCCACGAACACAGATTCCAGCTCCTATGAGCTCTGTGACTTCGGGCAACTTGCTACAGCATTCTGGGCCTTCATTTCCCCTTCTGTGGAATGGAGATGACTGTAACAACTACTGCGTACATGAAGCCTCAGTGAGTGCGCGTGGAGATGCCAGTGACTGCTGTACAGCAAACCACCCAAACACAGTGCCGCTAAACACCGCCTTATGCTCACAGATTCCTACGGGTCAGGATTCAGACAGAGCACATGGCAATGGCTTCCTTCTGCTCTACAACGTCTGGGGCCTCCGCTGAAGAGTCGAAGGCTGGGGGCTGGAATCATCTCGAGATGTCTTCCCCTGCGTGTCTGGCAGTCAAGACTAGTTCGGCTGAGGCTGCAGGCCAGACCACCCCTGTGGCTTGGGTGCTGGGCTTCCTCACAGCGTGGTGGCAGGATGCCAAGCGTGAGTGGCCCCTGAGACCCAAGCAGAAGTGGCTTGGCCACTTTTAACCTATTCTCAGAAGTCACACAATGTCACTTCTGCCCCCTTTTATTCCTGGAATCAATCACAGGAGGGGACCTAAACCCTACCTCTTGGCAGGAGGAGTGTTAAGGAATTTGGGGTCAGAATTTAAAACGGGCTTGAACAATGGCTGAGTCACCATAAACACTCATTAAATGTTAGCTGGGAGAAAGCAATAGAACAATAGCAACAGGGTTCCATCTTGTATGTATTGGAACAGTCTTATCAGGTGACACTAGGCATAAAGGGGTTAATGGAGGAGGCACAAGGGCAGGTCCCTGGAGCCTGACATCCCCACTACACTAGAAGAGGCACTGAAAGATAGAACTTAGATAAAAAGAGCTAATATGCCTTGAGTGCTTACTAGAGGCCAGGCACCGAGCCAAGCACTCTATGCATGATCTTATATAATCCACACAATAATCCAAGAGGCAGGTCTCATCATTATGCCCATTTACTGATGAGAAGCCAAAGGCTCAGAGAGGCAGAGGATCTTGCCTTAGGCCACACAGCTAGGAAGAGGCACAGGCAGGATGAGAACCTAAGCAGTGGGTTTCAGAGCTGGTCCTCACTTCCTAAGACTAAGCTGGGCAACAGCCAGCCCGCCAGGTGGGACAGGACATCCTGACTGTTTGGTGACAGACAGGGAGGGCTTGTACTGCAGGACGGAGAGCCAGGGCCAGGAGGTGTGCCGGCTGCAAGCCCACAGCCACAGGCTGGGGGAATGGGGCCAAGCCCTCCGTCTGGTGGGATGGGGGAGGGCGAGAGTGAAGAGAACCCAGAGAGCAAGGCAGAGCCCCCCCCCCAGAGGCAGCTAAGCACTGAGGGATGGAGACACGGCCTGGTCACCAGTCACCTTGAAATGAGCTCTAGGATCAAGGAGGGGCCCTGGCCTCTGCTCCTTGGAGCCCCTACCAGGCCATCAGTGCTCCAGCACATGGAGCAGGGTGTTCCTGGTGATCAGGAGGACAGGGGGGGGGGGGCACCAATCCATATCACAGCCAGGAAGGATCACAGAGGGTATGCCCAACAGCACCAGGTCCTAAGGGCAACCCGCACACTTGCACCCTCTGCCCTGGACTTTTCTCCTACTCTCTACCACTCCCTTTCCCTTCCTGACCTCCTTCCTTCCATCCATCCCCTCCTTCCATTCCTTCCCCGTTATGAAGTCTCGCAGGGAGAAGCTGCGTTCCCCAAAGGCAGGAGAAGCCTGGTCATGACCGTGGACTTCATCAAGTGAAACATGATTCCTCAGCCATCACAAAACCAGTCCTGACAGTGTCGTGAGTCTGTGAGGAGTGCCTTCGACTCTCAGATGTAATAGGGTGTCAACTCCTCTGTGCCCCAAACGGAGAGGGTGTCTCCTAGGTGCCACTGGGAGGCAGCTCCGGGGGGCACTGGATAATGAGCCCATCGCCTTGGACCCGCTGCTAAGCCCCCCTGAGCCCTGGTCTTCTTGGCTGAAACACCTGCCCGGGTGGAGGGGAGGGAAGATGGACGGCACACAGTTGCACGCAGTGTGTGCTCTGCCTTGCCCGGTCCCTTGCTGGCACGGGCCTCTGACCTTTCTCCTAGGCCCGTGGGGCAGAGCCAACTCTCAGCTGATGTTGGCAAGCGGCGGGGAGGGTGGACGGGCAGGCTGTCAGGGCCGGCCTTGTGCCCAGAGAACCTTCTGTGCCACTGTTCCTCGGCCAGGCAGGCCCAGCCCACCGGCCACTTCCCGTGCCCCTGGCAGGACAGGGCTGTAGGCCCCTCCTCTCCTGCATCTTGCTCAGCTGACCGAAGTGGCCACCTCCTCCCCACGGGCCCTAGAAACAGAAGTCTCCAATATAAATGCAAATGCGCTGCAGTCCCCAGTCTCAGGCTGGCCGCTCCAGCCTGTGCTGCCGGCTGGGGACATGAGCTGACACTGGCCCAGAGAGATAAGGCGTTTCTGGGCCACCCCCACCCCTGGCCCTGCCCCCTCCTCATACCGTCAGCTCCACAAAGACCCCAGGGAGTCCAGCCCTTCCTCTTTGCTGCCCATAAGGCCTGTGATGGACCCACGAAGGTCCCCTTGCTACAGTTACGGAGGGCCGCAATCCTCGGTGGTGATCCTCACCCTCCTACCCTCCTGGGCTGGCAGGACAAAGCCAGGAGGCAGATAGGAAAGGGCAGGCGGCCTGGGGGCCAATCTCTACCACATCCTCCACCAGGCTCCAGGCTGCTACTGGCCCAGAGAATTCTGCTGTGTGCATCAGGAATAGGCACCCCTTCTTCCTGGTGCAAGGCAGCCTCTTAGCCCCCAGCTGGACACCCGAGCCCAGCACAACGCGCACTGTAAGCCACAGCTCTTGGCAGCCAGTCTCCCCTTCGGGACTCGGTTTCCCCTCTGGCCAGGGGAACCACCTCGAGAGACCTCCAAGTACCGCACAACTGGTCTGCTTAGGCCAAGAACAGAGGGCTCTGGAGCTGGCCAGGGCAGCCCCCAGGGTGAGACCTCCTCTGGCTCATATATCCTACCATCCTTCCATTCCTCAGCCCCAGACATTCCCACCCTTAAGCCACGACTCCGGGATTCTTAAGAAGGGAGCAAGATATCTCTGGCCGAAGCATTCTGTGACAGAGGTGGAGTAGGTTCGGGGTCACAGGCAGAGCTCTGGAATGGCCCAGGTTCAAATCCAATACATTCCTGGCTCCAGCTCTAATGGCGCCTCCTCAAAGAACCCTCCCCTGATGGTCTCCTATTGGAGCAGTCCCTTCCCTGCTGCCAGAGACCAGGTCATATTGCCCTGTTGCTTTTCTTCACGGCATTTAGCGTTAACGTGAAATTATCCCATTTATTTATGTCTTCCTGTGGTTATTTTCTGTCTCCCCTCTCCCATATTGGAATGCAAGTTTCTACAAGGGCAGGCACCATGAATCAATAACTCCTCCCTCGACACTTTCTGGGAGATAATGACGGATGCCCTGCCATAGGGTTAGTGTAGAGCCTTCATCGAGAAAGCCAAATTTGCTTAGCAGAGAGCCAGCACACAGTAAGCGCTCAATAAATGCTAATGGGTTTGCTGTTATTGTCCTCCATGAAAGGGCTGGTGTCCTGGTGCCAGGAGTCCAACTCGGGACACACTCCTCCACAAATTCCAAACCCAACACCGGGGTCAAGTCCTCCTTCCCCCTGACTCCCGCCATGACCACGCTGCAAATGCCGCTTCTCTCTATCCTTCTGTAAGTGATGGGCTGGCTCCTCACTGCCTGAAACTTCACAGAGCTGTTATGAGTGTCAAGTGACATAACGAGGAAGACACTTTTTAGTTCCTAAATATGATTTCAATAATACAAATAACTCTGCACGCGTCTCCCGATGGCCTGCCCCCCCCCCCCCCCAATGGGACATTACTCCTTGCCTACCACTCCCTTTCCCTTCCCTCCCTCCTTCCTGCCATCCATCTCTCCTCCCATTTCTACCATCCTTCCCAGGGCCCTGCTGCTTCCTGACCCAACCCAGCCATATCTTAGGCTTCTTCCAGGACGAGGTCTCCATTGAGGAAGGTTTCTCGAAGTTTTGACATAATCATACCACCTCCTCCGCCCACTCCCATTTGCAGTCTGTCTGTATATACACTAATAAAAGGGTAATATGCAAATTAACCGCCACTCCACAACAAAGATGGCAGCGCCCATAGCCACAAAGATGGTGGCGCCGGCCGGAGCGGGCAGGACTCTTGGTTTCCTTCATTGTCCCAGTGACGAAGGAAGCCAAGCCTTCTGCAAATCCCGGCCAGCCGCCGAGGGCCGGCCTCTGGGCGGCGACCACGGAGCTGGCCGGAACGGGTGGGAGGCGGCTCAGGCCTGGAGCAAAGGCGGGAGGCAGCAGCCAAAGCGAAGGCCCAGGTCCCAGGTGCTGGAGGGAAGCCGGTGCCAGCAGCCAGGAGAAGGAAGGCCTATTCTTGCACTAATCTTCATGCATTGGGCCCCTAGTTTCATTATAAGTAATATTTTCTTTAAATGGCCTCATTTAAAAAAAGAAAGTCAATTCATGCTAATGGGAGGCTTTACTCCACTGCCATACGTTAAAATTATTATCAACTGCTATAAAAAAATATATGCTTTTATTCCCTAAAATAAATGCCTAAGTATTAAAAGTCTGATGCCCCCCGCATGGTTTTCAAGTTCTCAGCCTGAGAGTTCTCTGGGGAACTTTTTAAAATTCCTTCATTCACTGGACAAACATTTCATGAGAACCTTACTAGTCTGTGCCCAGCCCAGGTGGCAGCAGCCGTACGTGACCCCATTTCCAGCCCTCAACACAGAGGACCTCGTTGAGGCGGCAACTGACGCCCTTCAAAATACAATTAATTAGCAGACAATCATCACCCACACCGGCCTCACTGGGCATTTCTTGGTTCTTGCCTCTCAACACTACTCAATAAAGGTGTCTTACCAGTGGGGGCTGGGAAGGAAGAGAGTGGGAAAGGTCTTCATCGGTCAGCGTGACCACACATGCATGTGCAATCAAACGTGCCTGCGACAAACGCAGGCTCCAGGACCCCTATCCAATGCCATCCATCCATTTTGCCGATTCCCGACTCTTGGGAAGGGCAATTCAACACAATGGCATACTGTTTCCAGGAAAGGTATCAAAAGGGAGACCCCTGAAAATTTGGTAAACTGTATCAGAAACCTTTAATTGGGTAGGCAGTTTCTCTCCTAAGACTTTATCTAAAAGAAATCATCATGAATGTGAACCACAATAGCTGCAGCATCGCTGATAACAGTGAAAAGTTTAAAACCTAAATGTTCATCAACAGGGAATTCAGTAAATAGTATATCCCATACAATAAAACGTATGCAACCATTTGCCAAAGGTGCTGCCGAATATTTTGACATGAGAAAATGTTCATGTTATATTGTTAGGTAGAAAAATAGCTACAAAATAGATTGCATAATATCACTACATACACATATAAATGAAAACTGGGATGGATTTGAGTTGCAGAGAATTTCTTAAGCAAGAAATGAAAGGCCAAACCATAAAGGCAAATATTAATAACTTAATCTACCTTAGAATTATGACTCTGTTCAAAGTTCACCACGGAAAAAATAAAGAGATAAGCCACAAGCTAGGAAATGTTTGCAACAATCTAGCAAAAGTTAGTACTCAAAATATATAAAGAGCTCCTACAGATCAATAAAACAAAGACTAACAATCAAAAAGAAAAATAGTCTGAAGATTTGAACAGACATAAAGGATAGAAAACATGAACAGCCAATAAGCATATAAATAGATGCTTAACCTCTTAGCAATTAGGGAAATCCTCATTAAAAGCTCATTTTATGTCCGTTAGATCGGCAAAACCTAAAAGCTGCACAAATTTAAATATAACCACTTGTGTGGAACAAGAAGGATTCTGTGACACTGGTGATGGGAGGTCACTTTGGACAACCACTTTGGAGAACAACTTGCCATTATTTTGCACTTACCATACTCTGCAACCCAGCAATCCCCTTCCTGGAGACATTCTAGAGCAGCCGTTCTCAACCTTCTGGCCCTTTAAATACAGGTCCTCATGTTGTGACCCAATCATAAAATTATTTTCGTTGCTATTTCATAACTGTAGTGTTGATACTGTTATGAATCGTAATGTAAATATCTGATATGCAGGAGGGTCTTGTCTTAGGCGACCCCTGTGAAAGGGTCGTCTGACCGCCAAAGGGGTTGCCACCCACAGGTTGAGAACCGCTGTTCTAGAGAAACGCGCATAAGCACAAAAGGTGTGGGCAACGATGTTTATATTGGCAGGACTCAGCCCTTGCCTCAGTCCCTGATAAATCCGCCTTCCTGTCACTGTGTCTTTAACTTTCATTGGGCAATGTTCGCAGTTCAGGGGAGGGCACCTGTCCAGCTCACTCCTGCCCTGTGAACATGACGGCGCTTACCGCTGTGATTAGATCACGGTATGTAGCACAGGTTACTGCGCCAGACTTGTGACTTTCAGGCCTGGGACTTTAACTCTCCCACACTCTGGGAGAGGGGACCCAGCCCTGCAGGGCAGCCACTGGCCGAGCCAGATCCCACGCTCATCATTTGAGTGGAAACAGCAGGATGAGCTAGAGCTTCAGTGACTGTCCCGGGGCCAGGGAGAGGCCAGGAGTGCTCAGGTATTAGGAGAAGAGGTGGCAGGGTTGCAGGTAGGGCTAGTTCATAAGTGACAGTTCGTCCACATAACAGACTGCTCTGCTGCAGTGAAAAGGAATGGCGGCTCCATAGGAGCCAATCCGAACATCTCCAAGATCCATTGCCAAGGGGAAAAAAGCAGCTGAGCCGCGACCACTGTGAAAACGGTGGGGGAGGAGAAGCTAAGTGTATATATATACCTGGACGTGCATACATACATCTGAGCACAAGAAACTCACCTCAGGGGTGGGAGAGTCTTTTCACTGCATCCCCTTTTGTACCTTTTTATTTTGTACACTGCATGTGGCACTATGGAAAAACAGTTATTAAAAAATGGAAACAAAATACAGTCCCATTAGCTATAACACACGTATAACTACTATGAGGGTTGAATCAGTTACTGGTCACCAGTTGGCATAATGCTACTTTGTAGACAATTAAATCATATTGCTTTCAACTCTGGTAAGTCATTTTGTTTTCCAGCCAGCATTTTTTAGGTTTCAGACTTTTCCACAGACCCTTGAAGAGCCTGTGACTTCCTGCACTGTGCCTGCAGGGCCACTGTGCCCACAGGGCCACGTGCGTGTCATCACCCATGCCCTGCAGCCCACAGATTCCCCACGGGCTACGCGCAGGTAGGCGTTCTGTTGACTTAAATCATCTCTAGGGTTCTACCCTGGGAATGCTCTTTAATTCAAGTGAGTCCATGGGACATCAGCAGGGATCCTCCCCGCACTCAGGAGCCAAAAATGCACAAGGTCACTCCTAGGGGGTTAGATAGCTCTACTTAGGTTACTCTGCTCTCTCCTACCCCTCACTCCTTTGCTCATTCTCCTCCAGTTACACTGGCTTCCACGTTCTTCAAACCCCCTCTCCGTGGCAGGCAGAACTCTAAGATGACCCCCGAGATTTCCAGTTCCCCCAACCCCTTCCCCAGGTGTACCTGCCTGACACACTCCCCGGAACTGCGAACATGATGGCCTTTGCTGATGTGATTAGGTTATGTTATATAGCACAGGTTACTGTGCCAGACTTGTGACTTACAGAACTGGGAGCTAAGTGGGTGTTGTTTTGAGCCACCAAGTGTGTGGTAATTTATTACATGGTAATAGAAAGTAATACACGTGCTAAGCAGGCTCCACTTTGGGCCTTTTCTCTGATGGGAACTTCAGCCTGGAAGGCTCTCTCCCCAGATATCCACAGGACTCACTCCATCCCTTCACCCAGGTCTCGGCTCAAATGTCCCTTCCCCGAGAGGCCTGCCTGACCACACCACCTAGAATACCACCACCCCTTCATCTGCTATTCCCTTGCCCACTTCATTTTTCTATATATCACTTATCACTGCCTGACATTATATGATTTAAGTATCATCTGAATAACTTTTAAACTTTATTTTGAAATAATTTTAAGCTTACAGAAGAGTTGCAAACACTGTACAAAGAATTCCCATCTATCCTTCACCCAGAATCCCCAAATGTTGACATGTAAACACATTTGCTTTATCATTCTCTCTTTGTATAGAGAGATTATTTTTCTGAGCCATTTGTTAAGTTGCTGATCCAACGCACGTGACCACTGCCATACTTTAGTCCGTATTTTCTACAAACAAGGAAATTCTCTTACATATTAATCACAATAAAATCATCCAAATCAGGACACTGACATTGATACATTGCTATCACCTAATCTTCAGATGCCAGTCAAAGATTGTCAATTGTCCCACTCATAACGTCCTTTGTAATAAGCCAAAAGATCCGTCCAGAAATACTCATGTACTTAGCTGTCTTATCTCTTTCATCTCCTTTCATCTGGAACAGTCCCTCAGTTTTTCTCTTGCCTTTCATTATCTTGACAGTTACCAAGATTATGGGCCAGTTATTCCGTAGAAGGTTCCTCAATTGGAGTTTATCTGATGGAGCCTCATGATTAGGTGTAGGTTTTGCATCTTCGGCAGGGACATCACAGAAGTGATTCTTTGTGTAGCCTACCAGGAGGCACAAGCCAGTGTGTCCCATAACAGGCGAAGTTGCCGTGGATCACTTGATTAAGGTCGTATCTGCTCTCTTTCTCCAAAGTTACTCTCCTTCCCTCTATAATTAATACGTTATCTGTAGTGAAATACTTTAAGGCTATGGAAATATCCTGTCCCCCAACACATGTCACACAATGGCTTTCATTTAGCATCCAGTGATGATTCTTGCCAGAATCAATTATCATATTTCCATCCTCCCTTCTAGCTTCGTTATTAGACATTCTACTGTCAGAAAGAGAGCTCTTTCTTCATGCATATGCATGACACATGGATGGATGTCTGATCTACTCCCTGCTATTTCCCCAGCACCAGAAACCATCAGACTATGGGAGGCACTCAATAAAATGTAGTCACTAAACGAGCCAATGACCAATGCTCTCTGATCCTGACCTTGACTGTCTCGAGCGTGTACATCAAGCATGTCAAACTCATGGCCCACAACGAATATTTCTGCAGCCCAGCCAATATAACAGTATGTAAGAAACGTTTTATTTGTTTTGTTTTGTTTTTTTAAAATATATTTTATTGATTTTTTACAGAGAGGAAGGGAGAGAGATAGAGAGTTAGAAACATCGATGAGAGAGAAGCATCGATCAGCTGCCTCCTGCACATCTCCTACTGGGGATGTGCCCACAACCCAGGTACATGCCCTTGACCAGAATCGAACCCGGTACCTTTCAGTCCGCAAGCCGACGCTCTATCCACTGAACCAAACTGGTTTTGGCGGCAGTATGTAAGAAACATTTTAATAAAAATTTCATAACTTAATTTTTACAATATCCTGTTATACATAATTATTAATAACAAATGACAACATTCGCTAATGACTGATGACTATAATCGTGTTGCATTCATTTCCCTTACACGCCTTACGCGCAGGCACTCCATTTCTCTCCACTAATACTAGCAGCAAATATTTTAGCAGCCGATTGCCACGTCATTAGTCTTGAACTGACTTGTTTGGTGTGCACAACAGGAAATATTTCGCTTTCGGAGAACAAGAAGAATAGGTTTATTTGCGTTACGCTTATTAATTTGTGCAGTTATTCAGTGTCCGGTAAGTTAATGTTCAAGAAAAAATATTAATTTTTATTAAAATGTTCTATTATTTTATGTCAACGATGACTCATTTATTTCAGCCCTTCGTATTCAGCATGTCTCTATCGAAATAAACCTACGTTTCTATGAAAATTGGAGCTTCAGTGTTTTTGTGGCCCACATGAACTTAAGCCTTTTTTTTTCTTTTAAATACATTTTATTGATTTTTTACAGAGAGGAAGGGAGAGGGATAGAGAGTTAGAAACACAGATGAGAGAGAAACATCGACCAGCCGCCTCCTGCACACCTCCTACTGGGGATATGCCCGCAACCGAGGTACGTGCCCTTGACCGGAATCGAACCCGGGACCTTTCAGTCCGCAGGCCGACGCTCTATCCACTGTGTTAGCCTTTGAGTCTGACAGGCTTGGTGTACACAGTGCTCACTGTGTGCTAGGTGCTAGGCCTCTTCTTGCCAATCCTCCAAACTCCCCCGTGAGGTAGGGACTGTTTTGACAGCATCACTTTAAAGATGAGAGCCCAGAGGCCCAGAGAGGGAGCACTGATGTCATGCAGCTAGCCAAGGCCACGCCTCAGTTCCCACCCACTGAGTCAGACTCCAGCCACTAACCACCGCACCTACTGATCTCAACACATTTCTTCTCTCCCCACACACAGCTCAGTCTCCCAGCCCTTCACGGACCCCTCATCTTGCCTGTCACACTTTCATGGCCTTATCCACTTCTTCTCAGCCTCACCCCCAGCCAAAGGAGCCTGCTCCCCACCCTCAGCCAACACAGGACAGGACCAAGAAGAGGAGCTGTCATTTCCATACAGCTGTCCCCAGGAGCCCGGCCCTGCCTGAGCCCCTCCATTTTCCCTGAAAAGGCTGAATTGTCTTGGCCGTTTGGGGGGCACCTCTCGGCACAGGCTGGGCTGCCTGGGCAGGGCCTGGCTGAGCTATTATCCCACATTATCTCACTCCCCTGCTCCTGAAAAGAACCAGTGACTGCTCGCCCCCCTCAGCCCTCCCCTGCCCACTCCTGTCTTTTACACTTAATTACCTCACTCATTACCCCAAAGCCTGCAGAGGCCGGACCACAACTGGGGCATGAGTAATCTCCGCATCACACACCCAGCCAGCCGGCCAGCCAGGAGCAAATTGCTCACACAGCCCATCAATAAAGGAACAGGGCCCACTCCAGCCTTCGCAGCAGAAGGACCTTCGTGGCACTGCCATGAGGCAGGCACGGGTCCCAGCTTCCCAGTTGGCCAGCCCAATGAGATGGTCTCCACCCCAGACAGTGACCTTGAACTTCCCCAGGCCACTGAAGTCACAGCTCAGTGCCACTGACAGATGGGGCAGCAGGGGCCCGCCCCACTTCCTTACCACAGCCAGGGAACTGCCCAAGCATGGCTTCCAGGCTTCCTGTGTAACCCCTCCAGCCATCTCTCACCACTTCCACTCCCTAATTGAATGTTTTGCAAATCCCCTATCTGCTCTTCCTTCCCCAGCTTCTTTGCACATGCTGCCATTCCTGCTTCCAGAACTCTCTTCCTGAGCACCCAAGGGCCTGGTTAATTGCTACACATTTGAGAGGTCAGCTCCTCTGGGGAGCCCTCCCTGATCCCCTCTGGGCCGGGTTAGGGACCTCACGCACTTTCTCCTTTGAAAGCATCAAGCCTTTATGTTGTCATTGCCTTTTTGCTTGCGTCTTTTGAAGGAACAACTGAGGCTTACACATCTTCCTTTGCCTAGAGCCCAGCCCAGGCCCCGACACATCACTAGGCCATTTACTAGGGACTGAATGAATGAATAAGTGAGTGAATGAGCGATGACTGTTAAGCTGCATATGTGGGACGAAGGGGTTTAAGACCTCCTTTTCCCATGGGCCTCCTCCTTCCCATGCAACAGGCTCCTGCAGGGCAGGGCCTCTGAGCTCAGAAGGGAGGCCTCCTTGGGGCTAAAACTTCCCTCGGACCTCGAGGAGGTCAGGCTCAGCCTCCTTCCTTTTTGTCACCTTTGGAAACACCAACTTCTCAACTCTGTCATGAGATAATCCAGCCCTGGCCAAGAAGTAGTCTGCACAACCTCTTTTCCATCAACTTCAAGGCTTCTGCTGGCCCATCACCTCCCATATCACCTCAGGGCAGCTGGCACAGAAGCTGGCTGTGTAGTCAGCTTCTCTCAGTCTGGCAGACCTCATCTCATCCTCCTGCTCCCCTCCCTGATCCGTGATAAGGAAGGGAAGTTGGAAAAGGGGTGGGGAGGGAGCTCCTCAAGCCTGATAGGCCAGAGTTCATGGAACTCTTGTCTGCTGAAGCCTATGGACCCTTTCTCAGAACAATGTTCTTAAATTAATAAAATAAAATGCAGCCCTTGCCAGTTTTGTTCAGTGGTTAGAGCGGGGGGGGGTTCCTCAAACTTTTTAAACAGGGGGCCAGTTCACTGTCCCTCAGACCATTGGAGGGCCGGACTATAGTTAAAAAAAAAAACTAGGAACAAATTCAGCAACAGGCAGCAGCGGCAAAAACACCCAGCGGGCCGGATAAATGTTTTCGGCGGGCCACATGTGGCCCGAGGGCCGTAGTTTGAGGACCCCTGGGTTAGAGTGTTGGCCCGCAGACTAACGGGTCGTGGGTTCGATTCAGGTCAAGAAAGGCACATACCTCGGTTGCAGGCTCGATTCCCACCCTGGTCGTGGTGCATGTAGAAGTCAACCAATCGAAGTGTCTCTCTCACATCCATGTTTCTGTCTCTCCCCCTCCTTTCCACTCTCTCTAAAAAAGAAAAATCAATGGGGAAAAATATCCTCGGGTAAGAATTAACAAAATAAATAAATAAGTAAATAAATAAATAAATAGTTTACAAAGGAAACCAATTATATTTAAGCAGTTATCAAAATATTAAAAACAAATTTACATTACAATAATACATGTGCTTCTTTATTATAATTATAACACAAGTTTAGCTAATAACTTCTAATTTCTAAATCATCATGAGTGTAAATGACATCTCAAGATATCTGGAACATCTGTAATATGATAAGGAAATATCTGTGATTTCTATTGGTGACAAAGTCACAGATCCTGCTAAAACCACTGTGGTCTGTTGCCTGTATTCATCATTGAAGGAAAGTTACATTTCAGAGAGAGGCTACTGAAATTAAAGACATAATACTTTTCTTATTCGAGTTAATGTTGGAGCCCCTGAATTCTTTCTATGGACCCCAGGTTAGGAACACCCGTGACAGGGAATAACAAGTACATTAGGAGTGTACAAGCCTTCCTTTCCTGTATCTCGGCAGGCATCATTCATCAATTACAGCAGTCTTTCCCACCGAGCCCAAGCTCAGCTCCAGAATCCATCTCAACACCATGTTCCAGGCAACTGAGACCAACCAATCAACATGGGCTCTCTCACTAGTAAGCTGTAATCAATGTGTCATTTCTGGGGCGTTGGGGATGTGGGCAATGCCATACTGAGAGTGGGATTATGGGAGAAGTGTGGTAAAATGAGGTTTAGCAACAACATAGGAGGGGGCCTAAACACAGAACACTCGATGGAAGCTTAATGTATATCAGGACACACAGTTACCAATGAGCTTTTGAAATGTCTGGTCATGTTATTAGAAACCAATATCTAGGGTGAAGGAAGTGACAGTCCCTTTCTGCTCAACTCCGCTCATATATGGCTGGGATTTCTGTGTTCAGTTGTGGGTTGTACACTTTCAGAAAAACTCCAAAACTGGAACATGGTTCAGGGGAGCAACCAGGATGGGCAGATGTGTGAAAACCATTCCTGGGTCACGTATTCATCCGATGCGCGTGTATGGGTATTTCCCTCTGAGCCACATTGTCTAGGAGCTGGGAACACGAACGTGCACAAGCCCAGCCCCTGTCCTTGGAGTGAGGACAGCGGAAAGAACTGGGCGTCTGCCCATTCTCCCAAGGGGCCATCCTGGGCAGAAGGACGGAGCCTGTGGGATTCTATTCAGCCTGAGAAAGATGTTACTACTGGAGTATAGACAATGGCTCGGGTGGCCGAACCGTTCAGGGTCCACAGCAGCACACATGCTTGAAGACTCTCTAAGAGAGCCAGAAGCCAGGAGTGGAGGCTTTCCGTATCCGGGGGGAAGAGGGGGAGGAGGAGAAATGCCCCAATTGGGTCAAAGCCCTGTCCTGGGGAGACTTCACTGCTAACACCATGACGCCCCAAAGCCAGAGCTCATGCTGCTGACACTGATGCTGGACATTGACACCTGGACGTTTGTCTCTGCTGCTTTTGGACACTCAGTGGACAGGTTACCCCTCTCTAGCCAAAATGACACAGGGCTGCCTGGGCCACATGACCACCCCTGGCTGCAGAGGAAGCAGGGAAGGCCAGTGTAGTCCCCACCAGTGGGAGGAGGGGTCTCTTAAGGCAAGGGTGTTTGGAGGTGCTGGGCAGCTGAAAGGAAGGTTACCTGTCCACTCCAGCCACCACAGCTCAGGGGCTTCTGGTGGGCCCAACTCTGTGCTCAGCACTTTCCAGAGATGGTTTCTGTCAATCACCTGTTTTCTGGCGTGTGGCTGTGCTTCTCAGTGCCCGTTTTACAGGTGAGAGAAGGGAGGCTCAGAGACTCTAAGACATTTGCCCTGTTCTTTTAACTTCTCCACGCAGGTGTGCCAGCTGGTGTAGGGGTATCATTACCCACTTGGAAGCTGACCCAGGTGCCACCAGTCCTGGGATCTCTAGGGTCGCAGACGGAACCTGCCACAGCAATGCTAGAATGAATCCCCGTGTCCCAACCTAAAGCACCTGAAGTGTTCTGGACTCTACACAAAAGTCATCTCCTCTGAGTGATCATCCTGGAGCACCCCATCTAAACAGCCCCCACCCATCCTACCTTTGTCCCATGACACCTACTGTCCTAGTGCTTTGTAGACACGAAGCTGGCATATCTGCCTACTTGTTCATTATCTTTCGGCACCATAGGCTACGCGAGCTGCATGAGAGCAGGTCATGGTCTTGTTCGCTGCTGTGACCCCTTAGGGCAGTGCCTGGCACATGCTAGGTGCTCGGTAAATCTCTGTGGACTTGGCAAGGCTGGAAGCCCTTGGGAAATTTCTTGACCTTTCTGTGCCTAGCGCCCACCTTTATAAAATGGGTACAACCATACTGTCTACCTCCAACATGGTTGTGAGGATTCTGTAAGTTCATGTGGTATCACAGCCAAGCCGACCTATTAACGAGCCCTGCCTGGGCAGCAGTGGCCAGCGGGATTTCACTGCAGGGCCTGACCTTTAGAGCCACAGGGGTCAACAAGGAGATGCTCCTTGGGGCCAAAAGGTCCAAGAGGTCAACGGGAAGAGGGTGGACTCGAGGTTCACAATGGCTGGTATTGAGCACCAGCTGTGTGCCATCCTAAGCACCTCACTCATTTCCCCACTGCTCTGTGAGGTAGGCACCATTAGTATCAGCATCTCCATTGGACAGCCAGAGAAACTGAGGTTCAAAAGGGATAGGTAAGTTACCCAGAATAACGTGTTAGTAAGTAGCAGAGGAGGGAGGTGAACGGAGGCCTTCCGTGCTTTTAACCTCTCTGCTCCCCTGCCCCTCTGCAGCTAGGGGAGATGTAGGGGAGGCTGGGAAGGCGTGCACTGGGGCACATGGGTGTTCTGACTCCTTAGGAGTCTGTCCACCCACCCAGCCTGGGGTCAGGCACAGGTCAATACTGACAGCCCCCTGCCTCCACACACCTGGGCCACCTCCTGACTGTCTCCAGAAGCCAATGGGTCCCAGCAGGTGGTAAGCAGGGGCAGGGAGCAGGAGGCAGAGCCAGGGTGCTGAGGGGGGGGGGGGGGGGTGGTTCCTCTGTTCCAGGAGCCCAGAAATGCCAGCTCTGCAGCTCTGACAGCCGCCTCAGCAGCTGCTAGGGATGGTCTGGGCTCGGCGAGTGCGGAAGAGAGGGAGGCAGGAGAGGCCACCACGGGGTGAGGGAGCCAGCCTTGATCTGGCAGGCAGGAACTTGCAAGTCCCAGCGAAGGCATGGCCATGTCCTGTGCCTCAGTTTCCCCAACTGTCAAGTGGGAGTGGGAAAGGAATGATGCTGATATGCCAAAGGCTGTTCAAACAGAGCTTCTATTTATCAAGGGCTAACCACGGTCCAGGCCTCATACAGCCCTAGGCTGTAGGTGCTACTGTTGGCTTCAGTTCACGGAGGTGAAATGGAGGCAGAGAGAGGAAAGTGACTTGCTCAAAGTGACACAGCTTGAGGAGGCAGAGCTGGGATTAAAACTTGGCTCAGGGTGACCCAGGCCCAAACTTTGAATCAGCTCACTTGCTGGGGCTCTTGCATAAGGGCCTTTTAGCCACCCTACCCCCAACCCATCTGGTGTCCCATCCCCAAGTCCCCTGACCCAGCAGGAAGCCTGGTGATCAGATTCCTTCAACCAGTCCTTTCTAGAGGTTCCAGGGAGCTGCTGAAGGGTGACGTTGCAGTGGTTAGCGTTTTCAGGAATATCTCCAACTCTGAAGGAAAGACACTAATTGGGGGAATGTCAAGGTCTGTGATCATCAGAAGAGGGACTCAAGTATCCCCAAAAGCAAAGGGAAATCGTGAGAGTTGACAAATCAATGGGAACTCGGGCCAAAAGGGACCAAGGTGAATGAGGATCACAGGAGGTTTTTCATTCATTAGTTTATTAATTCATTCAAGAGAGGTGTTTATTGAGCACTTATCACTGCTCAACACTGTAAGTGATGGGGAGTGGCAGTGAATGGAGAGAGTCTGGGCTCCCACTTGAGGAGCATTCAGCCGTGGCAGGGCAGGAAGAGGGAAGGGAGGCCCCTTTAGAAGGGCCCTCTCCTACCTGCCCTAGTCTCTTAGAGAAAGGAACTCTGGTTTAAAATCAAGGCTTTGCAGCCATATAGCCTGGTTTGAATCCTGACACCTAGCTGGGTCCCCTGGGACAAGTCACCTTGCCTCTCTGAGCCTTGATTTCTGCCTCTGTAAAATGAGCACAGTGCCCTGACCGGTTTGGCTCACTGGATAGAGCGTCAACCTGCGGACTGAAGGGTCCCGGGTTCGAGTCCAGTCAAGGGCATGTACCTTGGTTGCGGGCACATCCCCAGTTGGGGGTGTGCAGGAGGCAGCTGATCGATGTTTCTCTCTCATCGATGTTTCTAACTCTCTATCCCTCTCCCTTCCTCTCTGTAAAAAAAAAAAGAATAAAATATATTTTTTAAAAATGAGCATAGTGGTAGGCCCCTCACAGCTTGCTGTGATGGTTAAATGAACTAATCCACGTGAAGGGTTGGATTTGGCCCCCGGCATATAATAATTGCTCAGTAAATGTCAGCTAGCATTATTATAATCTGGGACGTTGAAACATGGTTCTTCCTACCGCATATCATCTCTGTTCTGGGCTAGATCCTGGGGTCAAGCAAGGGAGCAATGGAAGGAGGGGTTAACTAGGCAAAAGGGGGAGACAGGTGTGCTCTGGATAGCAGGGTAGACGCTTTCAGGAGGGTATGGGACCCTGCCATGTCCCCAACTGCCCCTTCCCGAAGTGTGTTGAGGCTCAGAGCTCCTGAGCCCATTAAGGATACAAATGGAAAAGTTCCCAGAAATCTGTGCCAGAGCCTCTGCAGCTGACGAGGAGGCAGCGTGGTGCAGACATCAGAGCCCAGCCTCCGGAGCAAACTGGGCTGGACCTGTGGCTTATCGGCTAGTAGCTGTGAAACTCTGGACAAGTTAACCTCTCTGGGCTCAGTTTCCTCCTCTGTCAAACGGAGCTAACTGTACTGTCTGCCTCAAAAGCAAGTGTGAGGATTAACTAAGGTAATATCTGAAAAGTGTGTAGATCAGTAGCTGGCTCATAGCCCAGAGGTGTGTGTATTAAATAAATAAAGTGAAGCAAAACATGCGGGGCCATGGGGAGGTGCCTGCCCCTTGGCTCTGCGATGGACTGCAGTCACTGAGAGCCTCCAGAGACAGCAACCCCTCAATCCGCCAGCGTCTGAGCCCAGGACAGCCCTGGCCAGTGACTGGGCACAGCAGAAAACTAGCGCCTGGCCATTCTGTCCAGCAGGGGACTCCTCTTTGCCCTGGAGCTCCCTGTGGGTTTACCCAGACTTCCTTAAAGCTGCACCACTGTCTGAGGCTCCTCTTACCCAATCTTCCTTTCTCCCACCTCTCCTTTCACAGGTGGAGACCGGTGCCTGGCCTGGTGACCTGTGCACCCTCTCCACCACAGGTGCTATCTCCAGTACATCTTTTGCACTTCCACCTCCATTGGCACATCTGCTTCCCAGAAGATCAGTGACCCAAGAGAGACTGCAGCATTTAACAGATTCCAGAGGACCCACCGCATCCCATGGCCAAGTCTTCTCTGGGAGTCTTGGTGTACACAGCTGTGAGATAGCTTGTTTCGTATTTTCCTACCCCCTTTCCTTTGGCTCCGAGGAGGACGGCCTGGGTAAACAACACTGAAGAAACAGGGCAGGGGAAGTGACGCCCACCAGAGAAAGAGCCCCATCAGCGTGGAGCGGATGCATTTGTAGCCACTCTCCTCCTTGGAATTCATACAGAATTCCATTATCGGTTCTGGACAGCAGTTCAGGGACCATCTTGTCCCATGCCCATTTGACAGATGAGAAAGCTGCTGGAGCCAGAAGAGAAGCAGAGGGAGGAGAGCCAGGGCTGGAGTCTGGCTCCTGACCCCCAGGGCAGTGCTCCTTCCTGACACCACAGAGTGAAGCCTGCAGACACGATGCTGCATGCCCTCTTGACAGATATGCAGAGGCTCAGGGTCGCTCTGCCAGCCACCCGGGGTCACACAGCACTGAGATTCACACTCAGACACTGGTAACCACCCTCCTTCTTGATGGGCAGGGCAGGGTTGAAATCTGGAAGACACGGGAGCAAACTAGGTAGGGTGAGGAGGGCCGAGCCTGCAGCCCCCACCAGCTGGGCCCATTGTGCCAAGCCCTGGGCTCCTGGGAAGACAGGCAGCAGGACCCTCCTCAACTCCTCCAAACAGTGGCTGTGAGGCCTTGAGACAGTCATTTCACCCCAAGCTACTGAATGGGCCAATAACAGAGCCTTCCCCCAAGAGGCCATGGTGGGGCTTAGATGAGAGAAGATATGGAAATAAAAATAGCCAACAATTACCAAGTCAACTTCCTGTGTGCCAGGCACTGCTCTAAGCATTTCCTAGGTACATTATCATTTCATCATCACCACAATGTTGTGAGACCGGCCTTATAAATAGGCCCATTTTCCAGATCAGGAAATGGAGGCACAGAGAATCACTGGGAAATGGCAGAGCTTGGATTTGAACTGAATAGAGGCTGACTCCAAACCCCTCTGTCTCAAGCCCCTGGCAGAGCCGCTTCTGTGAAGGGTAAGTGTTCAGCACAGTACTGTGTGCGTGCAGCTGCTCGGTAATGTTGCTGTTGATAGAATAGCAATTATTGTTGTCCTTGGGGAAATTTGCCACCAGCAGTGCTATCTTCCCCAAAGTCAGAAGAATGAACACCCTGACATGTTTCATGGAACTTTATCATTTCTTCTCTTAAGAAGTAAGGGAGCAGATAGCAAGTGCTCAAGGTAAATGCTTGGTGAATCAAAACATTGCATGGTCTCTTTGGAAAGTGCAAAAAGAAGGGGTAAATAAATAAATAAATACCTATAGTCCTACCACCCTCCTTTCACTTTTCTGTGGATGTTTATTTTTACTTTGGTTCACAGTGACAAACATGCTGTGAGAGTTTTCTGGATTCTGCAACCTCCACTTAACATGAGCTTTCCCCCCATATGATAATGTTTAATGGCTGGAGAATATTCCATCCAGCGAAGTCTTCTTCACAACCACCTCTCATTTTCTCTAACTTGGGGACTTTATCTGATGTGACTTAGAGAAATGCATTCCTAACAGTGAACTTTCTTTTCTTTTTTTAAATATTTGTATTTGATTTCAAAGAGGAAGGGAGAGGGAGAGAAGAGATAGAAACATCAATGATGAGAGAGAATCATTGATTGGCTGCCTCCTGCACGCCTCACACTGGGGATCAAGCCCACATCCTGGGCATGTGCCCTGATTGGAAATCAAACCGTGACCTCCTGGTTCATAGGTTGACACTCATCCAATGAGCCACACCGGCTGGGCCTAACAGTGGACTTTCTGAAACCAGTAAGCTGGTGTTGGAGAAGGCTTAGCAACGGAACACCCTTCTCAATGTCCTAGTGATGAAACCCTGCTGGCCATTGTGTATTTCAACAATGTCTAATCTCTCTCCACCCCCCTCCGCCCCCCGCCCAAATAGGTATTTTTGAACCTCACCTTCTGGGCTGAAGATTTCTTCTCATCTGCTAAAGATGCCCAAACCATCTTCCAGAAGCCCTGATGAGGGCGGGCCCGGTCCCAGCTCTGTCCCTGTCGCCATGGACCCACAGTGTCTCGTGAAACTCTCTGAGCTCTGTTTTACCATCTCTTTGTAGAAGCTTGGAAAGATAGAACCATCAGGCAGGTGAGCTCATGGGCACCCACTTCCCTTATCCACCTCACTGGACTAGGCACCCCTAGAGGGCAGAGACCCCAGAACCCAAACTCCAAAATATGAATATACTATGAATAACTATCAACGACCTCCTCCATGGCCCAAGCTCATTCCTGCCTCAGAGCCTGTGAATTCCTGAAGCCTCGGCCTGGAGCACTCTTTCCTCAGATCCTCCCAGGGCTGGCCCCATCTCATCACTCAAGTGTGGGCTCAGATGTCACCTCTTCCAGGAGACCCTGATCACCCTGTCTAAAGGTACCATCACTTTCCATTACTTGCCCCGTTTTATATTCCTCACAGCACTAAACAATTATCTGAAAGGATATTGTTAACTTCAGTGTTTCCTTGTTCAGTGTCCATCCACAGTCCCTTGAACATCACCTCCAAGACAGCAGGGACAAGGACTGGCTAGGTCACCACTTATTCCACAGAACCCCACAAACGTGTGATAAATGGACCCTGGGTGCTCCAGGCACAACTGTATACATAAAAGCCACATGTATTGGGCACCTACTATACGCCAGGCACCATGCTAACCAACGTTTTGCAATGCTCCCAACAACCCCTGAGATAGCAACGATGATGACTAGCATGTTATAAATGGGGAAACTGAGGCACAGATCAGTTGAATCATTTGCCCAAGGTCCCATGGCTAGTAGGTAGAGGGGGGAAAGTGTGATGAGCCCAACATGGGGCCGAGTCCCTGTCCTCACGAGGCCCAGGGGCTAATGGGCAAGCGGGCCTAGTCCACAATGTGGGAGTCAGGGTCTTTCCTGGAGGAGGTGATGCCTCAGCTAAGTCCTGAGGACGAGCAGGGGTGTGCTAGGGGGAAGTGGAGGGAAGGACAACCTGAACAGAGTGGAGGCCAAGAGACCAACGAGAGAGGAGCAAACCGGAGGGACTAGGAGGAGGCTTGTGTGGCTGGAGTAGGGAATATGGGGTGCGCCCTGAGTCACAGGGTGTGGTCACCTCAACCCTCACTGACTGAAGTTGAAAAAGTCCCAGAGGACGAAATAAGAGGCAAGATGACTGGGAAGATGGGCAGGGTGCCCCAGATCACAAGGGGCCTTGGCAAGATCGGGGACTAAAATTTTATTCTGAGGTTTCTAAGCCACACCTCAAAGACTGTGTGAGGCCCTAACTCGGTGATGCCCAAAGACCACAGGGGGCTCCAGAAATTTCTGCTGACTCACTGTGGGACCTAGGGCATCTCCAGGCCCTCTCGGGGTCTGAGTCTCCCAACTGGTATTGGATGACCCAGTCCCTGTTCCCTCAGCCTTGCATCCCATAAACAGAATACTGTTGACTAATGAGATGTTGGCATTCCTAGAGTTTGATTTGGGGGCTCTTCTGCACTGGCCATCCCATACTGCTGTGGCCAGCCCACCGCTATGGCACTTTGCCAAGCAGCTTCTGGGCTGGAGGCTGAGTTCTCCGATCCCTTGGTCCTGCCACGATATGGGAGCTCCCCCAGGTTTTGGCTGGATTGGGGGGGGGGGTCTGCTCAGATCCTCCCAGAGACAAAGGAGCTGACCTGTGAAGAGTTCCAGCGGGAGCCCTGCTCCCCCTCCCTTCCCCCCTCTCCCTTCCCAGTCCACGTGTCTCTATTGTCTGTTCCCAGCTTCAGGGAAAGACACAGCCTCGGATGTGTCAAAACCACCACCACCATCACCCCCCACCCCCCCACCCCCGGCAGCAGGGAAATTAATTACTGGACGATTTTCACTTCCTCTTGCAGCGCCGCCTGAGCTAGGCACCGGAACAGGACCGGCTGAGCAGGGCAGGCATCGCATGGAGGACTCGCTCCCCCCACCAGTCTGGGAGAAGAAAGTTGAACCCCAAACCCAATAGGGGGCTTCAATGGGAAGCTGAGCTGGGGTAGGGGGGCGACTTCCTTTAGTTAACGCTCAGTGTCCACATTGGCCACTTCAGAATTGGGGGCGAAGGAGAGGACTGGAGGCAGGAGGGTCCCCGCTGGCGAGCTCACACTCTTTTCTTTGCACCCCTTCCCTGTGTCCCCATGTGTGTGAACTCCGCCTGCTCAGAACTGCTCTCCCTTCTCTCCCCCCTCAGTTTCTCCCTCTATCTTGCACTTTTCTTTTCCTTTCTTTGCATCGCTGAGGGGCTTTCTTTTTGTGTCTGGATCTCTCGCTGCCTCCCATGGGTGTGTGAGTGTATGTTGCTACTTCTCTCTGTCTTTCCTCTGCTTTTCTTGTGTCTTTTTGTTCTTATCTTGGTCTCTCTGTGTCTATTTCTACCTCTTTCAGTGTGTGTGTCTCTTTTTCTCTGAATGTCTCTTTCTGTCTTTCTCCGTGTATCTCCTCTCTCTTCTCCCCACTCCATACATACTTCTTTCTCTATCTCCGCGTCTTTCTCGCCCTCACTTACTCCCCTCCTGCCTGCCCACTGCTCCCTGCGCCTGGCCTGCCCCCACCGCCGCCGGTTCAGGGGAACGTGTGCGGAGCGATTGTCCTGGGGGACATTTGATGGATTAGAGCGCTGAACAGTTCCATTGCTAGGGGACCACCTGATCTCCTCCAGCTTGCGTCCCATATAAAGCCGGCAGCCGGAGTGCTGAGCACAGCTCCAGCAACCGCCTGTCTCCGCGCCACCGCCGCCAAGCCCGAGCGGGAGCCCGAGCCGAGCCGAGCCGCGCCGGGGCCGCCGCCACTGGGGCCGGCTCCGCGCTGCTGCCGGCCCGCCCGCCCGCTGGGAGCTGTCCAGTGCTGAAACCCTGCGCAGACAGCCAATCGCGCCCGGCTGGCCGCCTCCCCCACCCGGCCACCACGCAGGTGCCCCCGCCGAGCCCCGCCAGTCGCACCATGCCGCGTTCCTTCCTGGTAAAGAAGATCAAAGGGGACGGCTTCCAGTGCAGCGGGGTGCCGGCCCCCACTTACCACCCCTTGGAGACCGCCTACGTGCTGCCTGGAGCCCGGGGGCCGACCGGGGACAACGGTGAGTGGGACCCGGCGGGGTTGGGGGGGGCGCGGGGGAAGGACGGTAGAGAGGAGGGGGTTCGGGTTCTCCCCAACTCGGGCTACAAGGAGGGTTGCGCGCAGAGGGGAACCCCGGGAGGAGACTTCCCGTGCGGTGTGCGCCTCTGGGGCTTCCAGAGGACCGGGGCGGGTGGGGCAGGAGCTAGGTCTGTACAAAGGGAAAGTCGCAGGGTCGGCCCATCCCCATGACACGCGCCAGACCGGACTTTGAAAGTTGTGGCCCTAGAAGGGGCGAGAGTGAGGGGTGGTGAGAGAAAGGAGAGAAAGGGACGCCCATGAAGGGCTAATGCTGGGGAGCTAATGCACAAGGCGGTCTGAGGTTCCCCTCTCCCTGGTTGAGTGAAGGAACTGCCTGCCTGAGTGTGGTCCCCTCCGGGAAGGTAAGCTACCAGTCTCTGGGGTGATGGGGTTGGCTCCCTGGGGATAGCTGGGGGCGACCTCCTCTTCCCTTTAAACCTGCTCCCCCTGGCGATGCCAGACAAGTGTTCTCAGGCCCCTCTCTCAGCAACTCTTTTGTTACCCTCAGCCACATGCCTGCCAACGGGCAGGGCCTGTCCTGGGGACTGCAAAAAAAAGGGGATTTCTAGGAGGGGTTCCCCCAAAGTGGCTCCTGGGCCCCTGGGCAGCACTCCCTCCCCACTCCAGCTCCTCACCCTCCTCCAGAGGCAGCCCTGCTGCTCCTTGTAAGTCCCCCACCCCCAACACAGTCCATCTCTTCTCAGAGCAAGTTCCTGCAGGAACAAGGGTTTGGGGGACAAGAGAGGTCATTCAGGCTCAGAAGAGGGTGATCTCTGAAGGGTGTGGGGAAGAACCAGAAACTGCTTCTGTGGCCCCTATCCCCAATCAAGGGGATCACAAAACCGGTCTCTGCTGATGGCTCCACCAGGGCAGGTGTCTGAAGAAGAGGCAATCAGAAATCTGGCAATCAGAAATCTGACATCACATGTGGCATGAGCTTTGGTGTGTGTGTGTGTGTGTGTGTGTGTGTGTGAGAGAGAGAGAGAGAGAGAGAGAGAGAGAGAGAGAGAGAGAGAGAGAAGAAAGGGCTGAGGATAAGGGGGGAAGCTGGGTCCGGCAAAAGCAGAAGCCCAGGAGGGTGGGAGCTCCTGCTTTGGGGATTTCCAAGCACTTCACCCACATTCCATCACTATGCCAAGCCAGGTAGCAAGAGGGCGCTGGGTAAAGGGCTCTGTGACCTCATCAAGGTCAAAGAAATTAGGGAATGTTCAGGAATATAGCGACAGTCCCTCAGCCCCTGGCCTCACTTAGACTGCCAAGAGAACCAACCCTCTTTCTTGTTGCCCACATACTCCTTATTATGCTGTCTTCTTTTCTTGACCCCAGGGCCTCTTGGGGTCCAGGACAGAAGCCAAGAGATGTGGCTGGGCTTGGCTGAGTGCTGGCAGGACAGAGGGTGGACCTGGGGCCATGCCAGGGCTAGGGAGTGTGTGTGCTGGGAGCTGGGTAGAAACTGAAATGCCTGCAAGACTGCAAGGTGGATCCCATGGGGGACTGACAAAAGCCCTGGGCTCCCATGGGAGGTGCCCTTGGTTCTGTCTCCAGGCCAGGTGAGGAAACCCAAAGAAGCCCAGAGCATTTCTCATGCACAGCCAAACTGCAAGGATGTTCCTCAGGAGGGAGGCAGGAGTGCCTTGCCTTGAATTCAGTCCTAAGGAGCTTACAATGAGCCCCTGAGTGAGTGGTGGAGAGTAGGGTCAGGGCAAAGCCATTAGCAGCGGTGTTCCTGTGGAGGTTCTAGAACCACCTCTATCTTTGGCCCTTTCCCCAAAGGGCTCCAGACCACCTCCCTGGTCTGCAGGGAATCCCAAAACTGTCCTGATAGCCTGATACCTGGCCTGGAACTCTGGGAGGCCTGAGCTCTACTTCTCTGACTTGCTGTGTGACCTTGGGCAAGTGCCTTCCCTTCTCTGGTCCTCCATCTCCCCAGCAGTAAAAGAGTTTAGATAGCATGAACTAAGTATCCTTCCAAATTTGACAAACTCAGCTTCTATGAAGGTCAAGTGTGGGAGGCACTGGAGACGCCAGGGTGAGGGTCTAACAGAATGCAGGGGGCCACTGTCAGGGATTCTATAAGGCTCTGTTTACCATCTGACACCTGGCTGAGGGTGGCAGAGTTTTTGAGACCCGGCATTTTTCTTGGCTTCAGTCTTTGCAGCCTGCCCCATGGTGAGGACAGGCACCCTGGCCTGGCTGCCTTGGCAGTATCTGTATAGACAGTTGGTACCAGAGACCAGGGGGTGACCCTTCAAGCTGGTGCAGCCAAGGAAACACAGGGTCTATCTTATCCTGTTTTGAGGGGCCTCTCCCATCCCTGGGGTGTGGCCAGATGAGGCAGTTAGGGTTCTCTCACTCCGCAGCTGGGGGTCCTTGGAGAGCCTGCCAGCTCCTAGTGGTCCGTTGTCTCAGCTCTGCCGGAAATAACCTTGCTGAGCGTTTGAGGGAAGTGTGAAAAATTGCTGAGCTGACGTTTTTCTCTCCCAGCGTGTGTAAGTGTGCTGGGTAAACAAGGAGAAAGAGAGGAGGGGGGAGGTGAGGAGAATGAAGGAGGAAAGGAGGGAGGGAAAAGAAGGGGGGGAGAGGGAGGGAGAGGAGGGCCTGGGGCTGGAGATAGTTCCAGTTATAAGAAAGATCCTCTTACAAGCCATTCTTACAGCAAGGGCTGCAGGGTCAGGAGGAGGATGGTGGGAGGGGAATGGGGGGGAGGGGGCACTGAGGGAGGGGGATGGCTATGAATGTGGAAGTCAAGGGAACCACAGCTCCTAACTGATGAAGATGCAAGACCCCAAATGAAAAAGGTGTACCCCCAGTGCCAGGAATGCCTGGGAGTGCTGGAGAATTCCTGGAGGACACACACACACACACACACACAACAAAGCTCTTTTTTTGCCTTCCTGCTCCCTTCCTTTTCCGCTTCCATGGGCTAGACATAGGGTGCAGCAGGTGTCTGGTCTCCAGGCTCCCCCCAAACCACAGAACCCATAAATAGGGGAGAGGCAGCCCCCAAATGAAGAAAGCTCCAGGTTCCTCTGCAGAGCTCCTCGAAGAAGGAAGACCAGTTCTAATTTCATCATCCTCTCCAATATAATGCCTCTTTCCTCCTGCTCCTCTTGCTTCTCCACTGTTTTCTGCCTCTTTGGAGCCGTCCCTTCCCTTCCTCTCCCCTGGGTAATTCTGAGCACAGATTCATTCTGTGGGTGAGATGCCAACTCACATCCTCCTAACCCTCTCAGTACCTGTCCCTCTAGCTCCATCAAGCGCACTCCTTCACAGGCCCGGGCTCCCCTCCTGGGGGATGGTGGGGAGTCTTACCATCCCAGAAGAGACTGCTGCCTACCCTTTTGCACAGCAGCGGTCTCTGTGGACCCCAACTGAGTGTCTACCTTCCTTGGGCCTTAACTCTGCACTCCAGCTGGGCCCCAGGTCCCGCTTCCTCTGCACCCTGTCCTGGCCTTGCCGGCCCCCCCACCCCACCACACACACACACTCCTTCAGAGTGCATCCGACCCAGGCAGATGAGGGATCAATGCCAATCCAATAACACAGCTGTCTGCCCTCTACAGCTACATTAAGCCTCCCCTGCTAGCAGGCTGAGGAAGCACTCCTACTTCTGCCCATGGGCTTATCTAGTTGACCGCATTACAACAGTGCCCACTTCCTCTCACTCCCCCTGATGGCGCCGGGAAGTCGCTCCAGGCAAGGCCTGGGAGCCCAGCTGAAAGGCCCCAACATGTACACCCCACACCTCAGAAAGTGCTCCCTGGGAGCAGGGATACAAAAGAGCTGCCCCAATATTTTGGCAGAGGGAGCCCAGAAAAGGTTGAGGAGGTGCCCGATGACACAGAGCAGACCCATCTGGGTGTTCTTTAACCATGACTTTCCCAGGCATCTTAGTCTTGGTCCAGGTCCAAGATCCAGTCCAATGTCCAGGTCCAGATCTGAGGTCCAGATCCAATGTCCATATTCAACCTTGGGTCTAGGACTAGGCTCAAGGTCTAGGTCCAAGGTCAATGTCTAAGGTTATAGGTCCAGTCCAAGATTCAGAACAAATCCATGTCCAAGTTCAAGTTTCAGTGTCCAGGATCAGATCCAGGTCAATGTTCAGGGTCCAGAATCAAAATACAGGTCCAATTTTTAGCCCAAGGTCATGTCCAGGACCATTCTCAAGGCTAGCTAGGTTCAAGTCTTAGACCCATCATTAGCTTTTTCTGTGGCTTTGGACTAATCTTCCCTACCCCAGCCTCAGTTTCCCTCTCATGAAATCAAGCAGTTGAATTTGATTTCTCTCAGCTCTGACTTTCTGAGGATCCAGAAATCTGGTTTTCCTAAGAAATAGTCCGTGGGAGTGTGGAATAACAGGGCCCATGTGGGATATGAAATCTGGGGCTCATGGTTCCCCCTAAAGCAGTGGTTCTCAACCTTCCTAATGCCACGACCCTTTAATACAGTTCCTCATGTTGTGGTGACCCCCAATTTCATTGTTACAAGTTGAACATAATTAAAGCATAGTGATTAATCACAAAAACAATATGTAATTATATATGTGTTTTCCGATGGTCTTAGGCGACCCCTGTGAAAGGGTTGTTCGACACCCAAAAGGGTCGTGACCCACAGGTTGAGAACCACTGCCCTAAAGCCTAGGGCCAACAAGGGGTACATGAGGGGTCCATGCTGAGGCTCCCCTCTTGGAACAGTCTGTGGTTCCTGAGGGAGGGCAGGATGGTATACCAAGTCCCTATGTCAGCACAGCAGTTTATACAGGGTGTCCTCAAAAAATGTATGCACACTCTACCAGCTGAGAGTTCAATTTTGAAAATGAAATTCCTTTTTATAAACACTGCCTTTATAATTATTCAAAGTGTGTGTATACATTTTTGGGACACCCTATCTGTCCCAAAGATGCCCCATGCAAACACAAAAACACTGGACAACAGACAGTGAGCACACAGGAGTGTCAGCTCTGACCTACAGAGGCAAACCTAGGGCCAGAAGGGCCCGTGACTTGCCCAAGGTCACAAGGGCATAAATGGTGGACCCGGCCACGCCTCCCTGGTGGATGCTTCATCCACATTCCAGGGGCCCCACAGCCTGAAGGCCTCTGGGGGGCATGGCGAGACCGTGCTGAGAGAGATGATGCCCCCAGAACTCCTGGCATCCTTCCCAGCTGTGGTCCCTCCTGGAGTGTCCACTGCCAGCCTTTGGTCAGGAAGGGAGGCTGGAATGGGGTCTCTGATTACACCCTTCTGGGCAGAGAGAGGGTAGGGCAGGAAGCAGGAGGCCGGAGGGAGGGCACACATTGTGCAAGACACCTGTTCCCCAGACGGAGGCCCAGAGATGGCCTATGGGAGATTCCCTGGAGGAGCAGGGGGCTGCTCCACCAACCAGCACTGGGTAATTCAAGACCCTCAGTCACCCACTTCTATCTCCAGACCCCTGAAAAATCTTTCCTATTGATTCCTAGAGCTGTGGACCTCCCTGTGGGCCACAGGAACTGGGTCACAGTAAGGAAAAAACAGAATGTGGGGGATTTCGGGAGATGGAGTTGGTGGGAAGGGGCCCTGGAATCCTTTAGAAATCCCTGGGTCTGGGTCAGGGGTCAGGGGTCAGGAGTCAGGGGCACCAGGCCCTACAGCCCTGGTCATAGTGGGCCAGACCTCACTCTGCCTCTGCTCATCTGGACTCAGAGACCCCTCCCCAATGGGCAGGTGTACCAGCTGCCAGGCCCTTGGAGGACATGGGTGTTGTATCTGGTCCAGTGCCCAGGGAACCGCTAACAAAGATGCTATAATAAGGGGAAGGGGAGGTACCAGCCCTTTGCCCAGCTCTGTGAGCAGACAGGAGAGACTATTTTTATCCCGCTTTGCTGCTGACAGACCTGGCTTTCTGCTCAGCTGGCTGGAGCTGATTCTCGAGGCCCGAGGCCCTGGCACAGCAAGAAGCAGCTCTAAATATACCCAGGCAGCAGCCCCTCCAGCCCCCTCCACCAAGCAGGGCTGGCTCTCCTCGGGAAAGTGGGCCACCTGGGAAGCTGGCCCACCACCTAGCCCTCTCTTTTTCTGCCCATCTCCAGACAGGCACGCAGGGCTGGAAACTCCCTGGAAGAAGTCTGGGACCCTGGGAATCTGGGAGAGACTGGGAAAAGGAGCTCTAGACTGGGAGGCAGGAGGCCAGCTTCACTCTGACTTGAATTTGCTTTGTGATCTGAGATGGGCCAAGGCCCCTCTCTGGGCCTGTTTCTGTAGAACTAGGGCACCAGAAGAAGTGACCATCATGCTCCCTAAGACACAAGCTAATTAAAGCACTGAATAGGGTACCTTGAACACAGTAAGCGCTCAATAGTATTAGTCATTACTTTTATTAATTATTATTTACAAAAATTTACAAGGGGCTACAGCATTTTCTAGAACAATGGCTTCTCCTACCCCCATCACCCCAGCATCCCATCAGCCACAGGTCAACTGGTAGATATTATTTTAAGGAATCTACCACCCCTTCTCCCCACTGATAGAAAATCTTTCCTCCCCCAGCAGGTCTCCACGCCCACTCAGGTGTTTTGGGAAAACCACAGACTTTGAAGGGTTCCAACCCTAACACCTCCTCCAGTAACCTCGGGCAAATCCTCTCCCCGCTCTGGGCTTATCAGTGCAGTGGCCACAGGGAGGACGCAGAGGGAGCTGGGATCGTAGCAGTCCTAGCCATACTTATCAGAGATCCCCCACCCGCAGCTGGATGAGACAGTGTCTGCAGAGAGTTCATTAATTCTCATAAAATTCCATTCCCACCACTCCTTTGGGTGCAGGATGTTTAAAAATGGATTCTGGACCTCCAATCTGAACTATCAAGACTCTTAGGCAGGGAAAACCAGAAGTCATTCTCAGGTGACATGCACAAGACCTCTCCACACCACCAAAGTGTTTCTGAGCCTTCCCTGCCACCCCACAGGGCAGGGTGTCTCTAGTTCCAATCCCTCAAAGGGGAGAATCTGAGCCCAGCGAGGCTGCATGACATGCCCAAGGTCACAGATCTAGGGTATGAGTACACGGGCCAGGATGAACGCCAGGTCTCTTCTCCCTGGGTCCCTAGGCCCCCCTGCCTCTATAGGGACCCAAACAAGAGAGCCCTGTCTCTCCCTTTCAGCTGAGAAACCGCCAGCTCAGCCTTCTATAGTCGCCTGTGGGACAGAGGAAGGCACCCCAAACCCATCCGGGTCCCATGAACAGCGTTTAGAGCACGGCTTATAGTGTCCTATAGAATTCTCCAGGGTTGAGGCCCAGACAGGTGAGGTGCTTTGCCCAAGGCCACACATGTGCCCTGGGCATGTTCTGTAACTACCTTGTACCTGAGACACCCATGTGTGTCTCCTACTCCTGGCAGATCGGAAGGATAGCACCAGAAATTAAGGGATAATAATCATGAGAATAATAATAACGGTTTGAGAAGGTATTGTGTGCCAGGACTGTACTAAGGGCTTTATATGCATTCGTTCACTCAATCCTATTATGAGCTTCCTTATCCAGATGTGACATAAAAAGGTTAAATAACTTGCCAGAGATCACATAGTTAGGGAGAGGTCTGTGGATCTGAGAAGAATGAGATGGAGTTGATGGGGGTGAGGGACAGGACAATGGGCATCACTGACAGATCGATTCAGCATGATGCAGAAGATGTCTTTAGAGCATCCCAACCCTCATCCTTACAGATCAGATTCAGAGAGGTTAAACAACCTGGCCAAGGTCACAAAGCAAACCTCCTCTTAATATCTCCACTCTACCCCCACAGCCCATGCTAAACTCCATAGCTGCTGGGTGTCAGGTCTCGTCCCACAAATTCCTGTCCCAAAGGGAATTCCACATCTGTCTTTAAGCAGATGAGCAACCTTTGTTGGAGGTACCCCTATCCTCTATAATGAAAGGCTAATATGCAAATCAACCGAACAGCGGAACCACAGGTCACTATGATGATCATTGACCACCAGGGGGCCCTCTTCTGCCTCCGTGGCAGCGCTAAGGATGTCTGATGCCGGCAGTTGGACGTCCCCCGAGGGCTCCCAGACTGCAAAAGGGCGCAGGCCAGGCTGAGGGTCCCACCCCCAACAACCCCCAAGTGCACAAATTTCTGCACCAGGCCTCTAGTTTCTATATAAAGAGCCTCCAAGAGACAGGAGTAAGATGCTGCAGTGCTGCAGGCTGCCACCAGATGGCGATGCCTGCAGAGAGCCCAGCTTGGGTGAAAACTACTATCCATCAGTTTTCTCATCAGAACGTGAGGTAGAAATCACACATCCTGGATGAGGAAACAGAGAAGAGCAGCAAGATTTATCCATGCAGATGCCAAGAAAACGACAGCACAGAAACATCTCTGGGGAACTGTTATTATTTAACAATAATGGTCAACATGTATTGTGAGTTTACAATGTGCCAGGCACTGGGTTGGAATTCTAACTCTAAGTTACTAGCTGTGTGACCCTGGGAATGTTACTTAACTACCTGTGCCTCAGAGTCCTCATCTGTAAGATGGCAGCAACCTTAGATTCATGAGGGTAAAATGCATTCATGTATTTAAGGCCCTTAAAATAGTGTCTGACACATAAGTACTCTAGGAGTATTGGTTATTATTTACTTTTCATTTATTGTTTACTCATGGACTGTATGAATTAGATGCCTTTATTACCCATCATTTTACAGCTAGGGAAACTGAGCACAGAGAGGTCAAGTAGTTTGTCCAAGATCACACAGCTGGGAATCGTAATGCTGAAACTCAACCCAGGCAGTCTGGCACTAAAGTGTACACTTAACCAATATGCCCTCCTCCCTTCATAAGAAAACATGCAAAGCACTGGTCACATTGTCAGCAACCCCCTCCAAATAGTCTGTATTCTATCCCCATATCCAGAGAAAGGACCTAAGGCACAGAAAGATGCATGACTTACTCAAGGTAACCCAGCTAGAATCTATGTAGGGAATCAAGTCATCCCACAACCTGGCAGACAGAACAGCCTGCAGCAGGCCCTGCTGGGCTGGCCTGGCAAACCTTTATCACCCATTCCACAAATACTGCGTGTCCACTAGCTTTGGTCCCACTTATAGGAAGTGAACAATCCAGCCACAACCCCTTCCTCAGGGACCTCCCAAGGTATGGAAAACTGGGGAGCATGCAGTGAATTCTATTCCTTGCTCCACCCCTTAAGCAAGTACCATCACCACTCTGCACCTCAGTTTCCTTATTTGCAAAACAAGAATTTTTGTGATGATTCAATTGGTAGGTGATGGAAGTGAAGCACTTAGCCTAGATATATTAAGTGCTTAATAAATACAAGCAATTATTATTACCATCAGTAAATACAATGGGAAAAATACTAAAGGAGAAGAAGGGGATCTCGGAGTGCCCAACAGATATTTAACCCAGTCTGACACAATATTCCCTGAACATCTGGGGGCTTGATTCCTGGAGTAGGAGAATCTCCAGACTGAAGGCATAAAAGAGGGGGGAATAGGATGCTGAGAGGCTATGCAAACCTCCCCCAATTAAAAAACTGCTACCACCACAGCCCTGTCTGCATCCGACCGCAGAGCCCCTCCCTACTGAGTCTTCCACCCACACAACCCCCAATCACATCTGTGTGTAAGAGGGTCCTGTGCAAGCAGCTGAAGGGACAGAGGAAACCATAAGGACACATTCTCCCTTCGGGGTGGCAGACAGTCGGCATAGATTTCACCCTGTGACCATCCTAAATGCCAGGTGAGAGGCAAAGGGAGCTAAACTCCATTGTTCTCTGGAGTCAAAGGACAATGGAAACGTTTGGTAATTTAGTACTAGGATGACAAGTTTGTACATGTCTGCCAGAAACTCCCCTGGGAGCCCAAGCCCCAGGGTCCTCGCGGAGAGTGCTAAGACCACGGTAGGCCCTGGAAGGCAGAGACAAATTGGGGTGGCCCATGCTCTTGGGACACTCCTGTGGAATCCCCTGGGAGAGCCCCAGCCTGCACACTCACCAGTCACTCAAACCCACACGCACAGGATTTCCGGGACAACTCTAGAGAGGGGGGAGGAGGAGGCGGAGCTGAATTCTCACAGAGGGACATCAGATGGCCTCTAGTGGAGCAAAGTAGACTCTAGAGCAAATACATGGAAGTCCCCCTCCCTAGAGCACTTATTACAGACCATACACTTGACCCCTTAAATCCTCCAGCAACCCTGAGGTGGGGCTGGGGACTAACAGGATTGTGACTCATTCATACAACATCTACGTATCACACACCTCTTTTGAGCCAGGCACAGTCTGGGCACACAGATCCAGCCCTGGAAAGCTCATAGTCTGGTGGGGAAGGCAGACAATTAAACAGTCATCAGTGAAATCACTTTCTCAACCAAGTAAAATGCATACTTATAATAGCTAACATTTATAAAGCAATTACTGTGTGCTCCCTTTCTCTCTTTCAATTTCCTTCCATGTACAATGGAGATTATGAGTTTCTACTTGGTAGGGTGTGTGACGATTAAATGGGTTGACATGGGTAAAGCATCAAGGCAGAACCTGGCACACAGTAAGAGCTTAATACATGTTTCTATTCATCATTTTACCCGGTACTTCCAAACCCTGGGAAGGAGTGTCCAATTATAAGCTCCACTTTGTAGGTGAGGAAACAGACTCAGAGAAGCTACAGGACTGGAATGGCAAAATAATGTCAGAAGAGAGAAAGCATACACTCTTGGTTATCAGACTGCCACGGTCTGAATCTTGGCTCCATCATTTCCTAGTGGTGAGCCTTAGACTCTATGTGCCTCCGTTTCTCTATCTGTAAAGTGGGTGCAATAAAAAATAAGACCTTCACTGTGTGGCTGTAAGCACTTAAGAAGCTAGTGAAAACAAAGCCAGTAGAACCGTGGGGCTCTGTGCTCCACGAGGGTGGGGTGGGGGTTATTTTTACCGGGGCCTACACAAAAGGGTTCTGAACCTATGCAGCCTGACTCGGAGCTGGAGAGTCTGGGTGGCGACCTGCCCCCAGGGAGAAGCCCTCTTCAGCGCCTCACCTTCTCCCGCCACCTTCTCGCCCCTCCAGGTTACGCCCCGCACTGCCTTCCCCCCGCCAGCTATGATGTGGACCAGAAGCCGGGCCTGGAGCTGGCACCCGCGGAGCCTCCGTACCCGCCGGCGGCGGCGCCGGAAGAGTACAGCGACCCCGAGAGCCCGCAGTCCAGCCTGTCGGCGCGCTACTTCCGCGGGGAGGCGGCCGTGACCGACAGCTACTCCATGGACGCCTTCTTCATCTCGGACGGGCGCTCGAGGCGGCGGCGGGGCGGGGCCGGCGGGGACGCGGCGGGGCCGGGGGACACCGCGAGCGCCGGGGGGCGCGCGGGGCGCACCGGGGCGCCGGCGGGCGGCGGGCACCGGCACGCGTGCGCCGAGTGCGGCAAGACGTACGCCACGTCCTCGAACCTGAGCCGCCACAAGCAGACGCACCGCAGCCTGGACAGCCAGCAGGCGCGCAAGTGCCCGACGTGCGGCAAGGCGTACGTGTCCATGCCCGCGCTGGCCATGCACGTGCTCACGCACAACCTGCGCCACAAGTGCGGGGTGTGCGGCAAGGCCTTCTCGCGGCCCTGGCTGCTGCAGGGCCACATGCGCTCGCACACGGGCGAGAAGCCGTTCGGCTGCGCGCACTGCGGCAAGGCCTTCGCCGACCGCTCCAACCTGCGCGCGCACATGCAGACGCACTCGGCCTTCAAGCACTACCGCTGCCGCCAGTGCGACAAGAGCTTCGCGCTCAAGTCCTACCTCCACAAGCACTGCGAGGCCGCCTGCGTCAAGGGAGCCGAGCCGCCCCCGCCGCCCCCCGCCGGCCCCGCCTGCTGAGCTCCCGCCTCCTGCCCACGCCCGGAACTCGCTCTCCGCGCGCCCCGGGCCCCCCACCTGCGCCCTCTCCAACCCCCAGCTGCGTTTCCCTACCCGCGACTCTTGTGGGAACCGCGTCCCCCACCCCTCCCAGCCCGGAACTTTTCTCTCCAGCCCCAAACCCGTAACTGACTCCCGGCATTGTTTCCCCCAACGCCCACATAGTCCTTTCTGGCTTCCCAGACTCGGACCTTGACCCCCTGTCCATGCCCTCAAGGCTCCCAACTCAGGCACCAGGTCCGCGCCTCTCCCGGGCCCCAGAGCCGGAATTTTCTCCCACCCAGACCCTGCACCTTTCCTCTTCTGACGTTCAGATCTTTCCTGTCGTTGCTCAGCAAAGTCCCTGTGACCATTCCTCTATTGGAGGCCCTAAGCTAAGGCCCAAACCTACCCTTGACTCACCCCTGCCGCCTGCCTTCGGTTTCCCTTCCACACTCCCAATGCCATGCGATGCGGGCCCTGCAGCCTCCAGACCACATTCAAACCCCGGGGCCATTCCTCTGGCCTCTTTGCTGAGTTCCCTTGTATCCGGCCTGATCCCCTCCATACTCTGGCCTTGGGCCAGCCATTCACACACTACCACCACCCATCCACCCTCTTGGGCCTTCTAACCCCCACCCCACCCCTACTGTCTCCAGACCCCCTCATCCCTCTAGCATCTCTCACCCCTCTGAATTCTCCTGACCTGGGGCGGACTTGAGGGTCAGTTCAGGCCCCACCCCCTCAAGTAGCCCCTCTCTTACCCCAGGACAGCCCCTCCCTGAGCTTCCAAACTCAAGCTGCCCTCTCCCCAGATTCTCTGAGCACTTTCCCCATCCCTAGGATGGCAGGTACCCCTCCTTATTTGTTGGGGGGGAGGTCTGGGGCACCTCACAAATGCCCTTCCCCTGTCTGGCTGGGCCTCTCCAGTTATTTGTGTATTTATTTATTTATCTATTTATTATTCTATTTAATCTCTTGTCCTCACCCAGGGATGGTCTGGCTTCCCCAGCTGGACTGGGAGGTCAGGGAGCCAGGCAGGGAGAGGACAGCAAAGGCCATAGAGGGCTGTCCCCCCCACACACACCCTCACCCCATCTTGGGGAGTGAGGGAGCAGCCCCACCCTCATCAGAGCCTGAACTCGCTGGGGAAGGGGACACGAAAATGGGGGGATTACGCCTGCTGACCCTCACTGGGGGTGGGAGGGGAGGTGTCAGGAGGTCCGGTCATGGGGCAGGTCCCCGCCCTCCTGAGCCTTCCACTCCCACTCCAGGAGACTGGAGAGAGGAGCCTCCTCAGTTGTTTCCTATTTACTCCTCTTCTCGAGGGACCCCAGGCTCCAGGGACCGACTGAGCCCCGGACCCCGCTGGGGCCTCGGTCTGCTTCGCTCCCCGGGAGGAGCGCTCCCTCCCAGCCACATCTATGCAACTCTCCCGGGCAGAGGGGCCAGGGCTGCCATTGCCCCGTTGGCCGCCACTACCTCCCCCGCCGCTCTTCGGCTTGCCCGGGTGAGGATCGAAGCACACACCTCCACGCGCACGGGCCGGCCCTCTCTGCTTCAAGCACACACTCTGCCCCATCGCTAGGCGCCACCTCGGGGACAGCGATCCTGGAGCCTCCAACCCTCCGCCTCTCCCCGAGCCTCAAGGCGGGGGGGGGGGGGGGGGGGGACCTGGAGCAGGGGCACTTCTCTATGGCTTCTCCACTCCCGGCCCACCCGGGAAGGGAGGCGGCAGGGATGGGGGAGGGAGAGGGTTCTCAGAAGCAGTTACGGAGGGTGCTGACCCTGTAAATAGGAACTTCCGACAGCAATAATTTTCCATGCATGCTAAGCCTTTTGGCCATATTTTGTATGAGCGCTTGGCGCTCCCCCCTCTCTCCTCCTCCCCGTCTCCTGCCCTAGACGCCCCATCCCCTCCTCACCTCCAGCAGTATTACTTGTAACGCAATTCAGGGATATTAAAGGGACTTTGGCCACTCTCCAGCGCCTCTACCCCTTGTGATGGAGGGACAAAGGGTGGGGAGCGCTCCTGGGAGGAAACTGGGTTTTTTCCACTCCATTTCCCTCCCTGTAGCCTGACCAGCCAGTAGCTGCCACCAGGGGGCGCACACATCCAGGGGTCCCTTGACATCCTCAGTCCTAAATATTCCTCAAGTACGGGGGTCACAAACTGAGAGGGTTCAAGAACCACAATAATAACATAAGTGAATAAAGCAGGTTGCCTTAATGCGTTGTGGAATGGTGGAGCCTGTGACTAACAGGAAAGAATGTGTCTCCGCTTAAAGAACTGCAATTCAAATGACACCTCCAAAACAAACTATGGGCCAGACTTGTCCCTTGACAGCCAGCTTACACCCCTACCTTCTTCCCCACCACACCCTCTACTGCTCTGGTCAGGTTTCTGGCCAGCCCTACTGATCACACAAGCAGCAAGTGCATGCAGGCAAAAAAGCTGACTTTGGCTCAAAATTGTCCAAAAACAGTGAACTGCCCCTAGAGCTCATGAGCTACCTGTCATTAAAGGTGTTCGGGAAGATATCGGACAACCAATCCATCTTCCGTGCTTTCTTGGTGATCCTTCAAAACACAAATCTGTCCTTGCCTTACTAGAAACTTCACTGGGGACCTCCAACACCACATCACTTAATTCCAACCCTCAACACAGACTCCTTGACAGGTGGGGCCTGTGTGCTTTGAGGGCTGGATGCCAGGCAAGCGAGTGGGGGCTGAAGGCTGGAACCCCATCTCTCTTGGGGCTGCCTTTCCGTTTTCCTCCTTTTATGGGCAGCGCCCTCAGTGTCAGCCCCTCATCCTGTCTGCCTTTAGACCCTCGTGCCTGTCCACCTTTCCCTTCACACACCTCTGGACAGGCAACTGCGCCCTGAGCTGCGTGCTAGGTGTCTCCAGCAATGACAGCAGTGTGGGAACCCCCACAAAGTCTCCACTGGGATTTCGAGGGGCCCAGGCACTGCTGCCTGCCCTAGCCAACAACACACAGTCCTCTGTGGCTACTACACACACTGTTCCTGATTGGCTGTGGCATCCGTTACATCTGCTTCAGGCTCAGGGAGAAGAACCCACGCTAGATCAGCATATTATAAACATCTAATTCCTATGTCAAATCCCTTCGAAGTGGAAAGTATTTAATGCAGGGAATTGGCTGCTGACAAAGTTGTTGGAAGAGCTGAAGGCCCAGCCCCTTATCCTCTGGCCCTCAGAGGGACAATGCTGATACATGATGCCTGATGTTTCCTCTCAGAGCCCCCAGGTGTGAGCCCCAGTTTGCCTGCCAAGTTAACCTGCTCATCAGTGTGCCCTCTATTGCCACTTCTCCCTTCCCCAGTCCTTCCCGGGATCACCTCCTACAGCAGATGTGTCTTCTAAGATGGTCACAATACTTCCCACCCACAAGCTCTTTTAGCATCTTGCTACTCTACCATTAAGAAATGGAGTCTTGCCCTAGCTGGTTTGGCTCAGTGGATAGAGTATCAACCTGTGGACAGAGGGCTCCCGGGTTCAATTCCTGTCAAGGGCACATGCCCGGGTTTCAGGCTCAATCCCCAGTGGGGGGCGTGCAGGAGGCAGCCAATCAATGATTCTCTCTCACCATTGATGTTTCTATATCTCTCTCCCTCTCCTTTCCTCTCTGAAATCAATAAAAATATATTTTTTTAAAAAACAACAACAACACCTGGTTTGAAAAAAGAAAGAAAGAAATGGAGTCTTTGTCCCTTCCCTGGAGCCTGGCTCATCTCCTGCAAATAGAATGCTGCAAAAATGATTCTACATGACTTCCAAGACTAGACTAGAAAGTCCATGAAGCTTCTGCCAGGTTCTCTTGAAGCAGTAGCTCTTGGAAGCTAGCGCCATGCTATGAGGAAGTCCAGGCCGCACAGAGGTATTCTGGCTGACAGGCAGTACCATCTGCCAGGTGTGTAAATGAAGTCCCTTCCAGATGATTCCAGCCCCAGCTATCAAGTCACCTCCCAGCTGATGGCTCAATAATTGTGGGGCTGAGGCGTGGGTGTCAGTTGTACTTCCAGAGACAAAGTATGATTTGGGTGCTCACAGGGGTTATATATTTTTTTAAAATATATTTTATACAGAGAGGAAAGGAGAGGGATAGAGAGCTAGAAACATCGATGAGAGAGAAACATCAATCAGCTGCCTCCTGCACACCCCCCACTGGGGATGTGCCCGCAACCAAGGTACATGCCCTTAACTGGAATCGAACCTGGAACCCTTCAGTCTGCAGGCCGATGCTCTATCTACTGAGCCAAACCGGTAAGGGCCACAGGGGTTATATGTTGATGGCCTCAGTGTTCTATGGTTTGCAAGAGACTAAGAACCCAACATGAATGATCTTCAACAGTAAAACGGGTGTTACACAATTCACTGAGCACTAATTATGTGCATCTTCTCAGTTCACACTCATAACAACTTTGAGTGATGGGCAGCATTACCCCACTTTGCAGAGAGTTCAGAAAGTGTCAGTAACTGGCCCATGTAGCAGCAGCCCCCCCCCCCACCACCCCCCGAGTGGGTACCATTCCTACTTTTCTCCAGCTGAGAGGGGGACTGTGCATTCTCCATGCAGGTGCCAGTCAGGGTGAGAAGGACACCAAACCAGACAAGCCTGCCTTCAACCAGATCTGGAACTGTCCCACCTCCCTGCTTTCGCTCAAGCTGATCCTGTGGCTGGAATGTCCTTCACATCTACCTTTCATCCAGCCATTTCTAGTGCCAGGTACCTTTCTAAACACTTAATGTGTTACCCTCATGTACTCTCCCTGGCAATCCAGGGAAGAAGCTGAGGCACAGAGAAGTGGAGTACCACCCCCGCCCCCAGGCACCACAGCTAGTAGGTGGTGACAGAGCCAGGATTCAAATCCATGCCATTCAAGTGATTCCAGAGCCTACACTCTAAATCAGGGGTCCTCAAACTACGGCCCGCGGGCCACATGCAAATACAAATATTGTATTTGTTCCCGTTTTGTTTTTTTACTTCAAAATAAGATATGTGCAGTGTGCATAGGAATTTGTTCATAGTTTTTTTTTTTAACTATAGTCCGGCCCTCCAACGGTCTGAGGGACAGTGAACTGGCCCCCTGTTTAAAAAGTTTGAGGACCCCTGCTCTAAACCATCACCCACTTCTTCCCTCTCCCTCTCTAGGACCAAGACAATTACCAGCCTGAATGCCCCTTGTCCAGGGAGCCTTTCCTGATACTCTCAAACTTAGCCTCTCCTTAAGCCGTCGGGATGCTCATGATAAAACCAGTCACCTTCCTTGGTTATCACTAAGTACTTGGCCGACCACTATGTACTGATTTACCCCCCACCTTGCCCTCCATCAGCCATTATCTCTGAGTGTCCCCACAACCTCCCCACAACTACTTTACAGAAGAGAAGGCTGAGGGTCAGAGAGGTTAAGCAACTTGCCGGAGACCACATAGCTAGGGACTGGCCAGATGAGACCTGAACCCAGGCCAATCTGTGCCCAAGCCCTAATGTTGACAAAGATGCTGATAAATACCTGGAATTTAACCCAGCGGCCTCTGCCTACCTCTCTCTGGCCCCAGAGGACATTCGGTGCTGAACATGGGCACAAGGGGACAGAGGGCTTTAAACAGGAGAGCGGGGCTGGCAGTCAGCATGTCTGGACCTAAGTCATTATCATCGTCCTCTGAAGGCTCCGTGTCCACATCTGTAAGCAGCTGTTTGTGGCAAAGCCGCCCAGGGTTCTAGGCTCAGGTGACCTGACTTTCATTTTCACCTGCTGTACCTTGGACAAGGTGTTCAATAACCACTAGAGGTGGGGTCAGGGTGAGATGAGAGGTGGAACTTCGGGGCAGTGCGCACACACTGTCAGCACGATCCCGGAAGGCTCCTGGTGACCCTTACTTTTGCTGAACGGAGGCAGCCAGCGGTGGGGTAGAGAGCGCACCCTAGAGCCAGCCTGTCTGCATTTGAACCCTACTTCAGCCACTCCCTAGACAAGTCACTGTGCCTCAGTTTTCTCATCTGTAAAAAGGGAATAATAATCAGACCTACCTTGCAGGATTGTTTTGAGGTTTAAGTAAGTTGTTATACATGCAAAGTGCTTAGGACAGTGTCTGACACAGCACCGGATTCGTCGTTTTACTGTTGTCTGTATTATTATCACTCGAGGGTTATAGGGTTCCGACCGCCAGACGGCCAAGTACTGTGGGTTTTGCAGACTCATCCTTGTCCCACAGGTCCGGCCACCACTCCCCCTCGTCCCCGCCCCGGACCCCGCAGGCCTGAGTCACCGCGGGCTGTGAGTCACCCGCGCTCTCCCGCCCCACGACCTGCAGACTCACCCTGAGTCAGCCAGTCTGGGCGCTTCCACTCCCGGGACTCCGAAGGGCGGAGGGGAGCCGGCGAGGCGCCCCCAGGGGAGAGCCAGACCCCCCGCGGGTTCCGCGGCGCCCAGCGAGCCGAGCCGGAGTCGGGTTTCGGGACGCCGGGACGGGACCGGACCACCGAGGGGCCGGGGGAGAAAGGCACCCTGGCCCGGGCCCCCCTCCCGCCCGCGGGAATGGTACGGACCGGCCGAGTTAAAGGTCTGGATGGGGGAGGCGGTCAGGCTGGCGGCGGTGCGATGGGGCTGCGCGCGGGAGGAGCGCTGGGTAGGGCCGGGGCGGACCGGGGGGCGCGCGAAGGACCCGGGCCCAGCGGCGGCGCGCAGGGTGGCAGTATCCACTCGGGCTGCATCGCCGCGGTGCACAACGTGCCACTGAGTGTGCTCATCCGGCCGCTGCCGTCTGTGCTGGACCCGGCCAAGGTACAGAGCCTGGTGGACACGATCCGGGTGAGGCCCCGGGGACACCGGCGGGAGGGAAGGCGCCGGAGGAGGCAGGTCGCACTGGACGCTAGAGGGGGCTGGTTCCGAGCACTGCCTTTGCTGTGTGACCTTGAGCAACTGGCTGGGACTCCCTGAGCCTCGGTCTCCTCCCTTGAGCAAGTAGGGGTTGATGAAAGGATTAAAGTAATGATCGCCAGCAAATAGCACTTCGCAGGGGCCCAGGAGCAGCTGTAAGTGCCTGAGCTTCCTCATGCCAACAGAATGCGGTAGATTCTTCTGTTGCTCCTCTTACAGATGAGGAAACTGAGGCACAGGAGGATGTAAGCAACTTTATCAAGGTCAGAGCTTGGCCACCGCACTGTCTGTCCCCTTAAGCTGAGTTATTTCTCCACGAAGCACTTCTGTCCACCTGAGATTATATTATACATTTATTTGTGGGTGTTTTGTTGTCTGTCTGTTCCACCTCCTGTGAACTACACAAGAGCAGGGACCATTCCCAGCATGGTGCCTGGCAGTTTATGAAGGATCTATCTAGCCCTGCGTGCTGTCACCCTGGGCCTTTGCACGGGCTTTGTACCCTGCTAGGAAAACTCTTCCAACTCTCTTTATTATGTCTAACTCCTCCATCTTCCTGTCTCAGGGTCAGTGTCTTCCCTGACAGTCCCTGCTGGGTTAGAGGCCTCCCATGGGCCCCTAGCCACCTGCATGCCCACCAGCAGAGTTCTGATCCCACTGGGTTTTAATGGGCTGTTTAGACACCTGTCTTCCTCGTCAGAACCATATGCTCTGTGAAGGCGAGAACCAGACCTGTCTTTGCTCACCATAGGTATTTTCTACTATGGCTACTATTCCAAAGTACCAGGAACTTAGTGGCTTAAAACAGTGCAGATCTGTTATTCTATAGTTGGAAGTCCAGAATGGACCTCACTGGGCTAAAATCAAGGTGTCAGCAGGGCTGCATTCCTTTCTGGAGTGTCTAGGGGAGATTCCATTTCCTTGCCTTCCCCAGCTTTTAGAGGCCACCACCTTCCCTGGCTCATGGCATCTTTGCTCCATCTTCAAAGCTAGCAACATCAGACCTCCTCTTCTCCAGAATAATCTCTCGTGTCAAGATCCTTAATTGCATCTGCCAAGACCCTTATGCCATATAAGGTAACATATTGACAGGCTCCAGGGATGAGGATGTGGACACTTGGGGGAGCTGTTATTCTGCCCATCCACCCACCATCATGCCACTAGCACCCAGCATGGCTGCCCCTTGTTAGGGCCCCTCCACCAGGCAGGCTGTGCTTTGCGCTCAGTGTCAGCTTCTTGGCTTTCAGCAGCCCCATAGAGCAGCGGTTCTCAACCTGTGGGTCGCGACCCCTTTGGCGGTCGAACGACCCTTACTCAGGGGTCGCCTAAGACCATCCTGCATAGCAGATATTTACATTACGATTCATAACAGTAGCAACATTACAGTTATGAAGTAGCAAAGAAATAATTTTACAGTTGGGTCACAACATGAGGAACTGTATTTAAAGGGCCAGAACCACTGCTATAGAGTGTCTTACTCCCATTGTACCAATTAGGAACAATGCTCAGCTCCTCTTCGGAGGAGCTGAGATCCAAATTCAGGTCTGCCTGGTTCTAGAGCCCTAGCTTGTAATTGCTCGTAAGTTACTGCTTAATGATCATTTCTGGAATAAATGGATAAATGAATCCATCAAAATCTACACTAATAAAAGACAAAGATGCTAATTGACCATACCTTCGCTACGCCCAAGCCATGCCCACCAGCCAGTCAGAGTGACTATATGCAAATTAACCCAACCAAGATGGCGGCCGGCAGCCATGGAGCTGGAGCAAGCAGGAGGCTTGGTTGCCCGGGCGATGGAGGAAACCAGGCTTCCCGCCTGCCCTGGCCGGCTGTGGCCTCCGCAAAAGGCAACAAAGTTTCAATTATACAAGATAAATAAATCCCAGATACCTGCTTCCAGCCAGCCTCCACTGGGAGCTTGTGTGGCTGGAGGCTGTGGCCAGCCTGCAAACAGCCATCAGCCCCTCACCCAGGCTGGCCAGGCACCCCAGCGGGGACCCCTATCCTGAAGGGGGTGTGGCCAGCCTGCAAACAGCCATCAGCCCCTCACCCAAACTGGCCAGGCACCCCAGCAGGACCCCCTTCCCTGAAAGGGGTGTGGCCAGCCTGAAAACAGCCATCAGCCCCCCGCCCAGGCTGGCCAGGCACCCCAGTGGGTCCCCCACCCTGATCCAGGACACCCTTCAGGGCAAACCAGCCAGCCCCCACCCATGCATCAGGCCTCTATCCTATATAATAAAAGGGTAATATGCAAATTGACCCTAACAGCAGAGCAACTGGGAATCACTGGTCACTATGACACACACTGACCACCAGGGGGCAGACGCTCAATGCAGGAGCTGCCCCCTGGTGGTCAGTGTGCTCCCACAGGGGGAGCTCTGCTCAGCCACAAGCCAGACTGACGGCTGCCAGTACAGCAGTGGTGGTGGGAGCCTCTCCCGCCTCCTCAGCAGCGCTAAGGATGTCCAACTGCAGCTAGGCTTGCTCCCTGCTGGCAAATGGACATCCCCCGAGGGCTCCTGGGCTGCCAGAGGGATGTCTGATTGCCAGCTTAGGCCCAGTCCCCCTGGGAGCAGGCCTAAGCCAGCAGGTGGTCAGCCCCCGAGGGGTCTCAGACTGTGAGAGGGCACAGGCCGGGCTGAGGGACCCTCCCAAGTGCACAACTTTTTGTGCACCGGGCCTCTAGTAGCATAATAATAGAGAAGCCATGGGGAGTGGTCTCCCCAGCGTGCTCTGCTCCCCACCCAGCCCTGCCTTAGGCTTTCCCCACTTAGAGGACCACCCACCCTTCAGCAGGCTGCAGGTCCATAACAGGAAGGCAAGGGCTGTGTCTGTCTCATTCCGGCTGTACCTTATTCCCAGAGTCTAGAACAGTGCCAGGTAGATATATAGTGTGTTTGTATGTATATGTAGGTATTTACGCAATGTGGTGTGTTGATAAATGTTTAACAACCTGGTTTCTAGGGAGGAAAAGCCCTGCTTTGTAGTATCTGCCCATTTCCCTGGTGTAAATACTCTCACCATGGCTGAATTTCAAGTTACTAGGGTGATGCCAACCAACACACAAACTTCCTGAATATTTGACAGTGTTTCTCACAAGCTAGCATGAACCAGTGTGCGCACCCTGTAGGAACTCAGCACAGGTTAACAAAGTCTGCGTTGAAAACTGTCAGGCATTGTTCCATGTTCACTTACCCTGTGCCCCTTTCTCTCCAGGAGAACCCAGACAGCGTGCCCCCCATTGATGTCCTCTGGATCAAAGGAGCCCAGGGTGGTGACTACTTCTACTCCTTCGGTGGCTGCCACCGTTACGCAGCTTACCAGCAGCTACAGCGAGAGACCATCCCTGCCAAGCTTGTCCAGTCCACCATCTCAGACCTAAGGGTGTACCTGGGCTCTTCCACGCCGGACTTGCAGTAGCAGGCTCTTTGGCACCTGCCACCGCCCCTAAAAGCCCAGAAGAAGATATACCTGGTTTCCAGTGGGCTGGGCTGTGCAGAAGGTGTCGCAGGGGAGCACTCTCTTTGCGCCTGGAGGGAGGAGGGTCTGACTCTAAGCACCCTCTTTGCTAGCTACAAGACCTTGGACTCACTACTGAATGGCAGGGGACCCAGCTCCCACTGCTGTGAAAATGGGTCATGTCTTTGCTTTTGAGGGATTATTAAGAGGATGAAATGAGAACGGAGATGGGTTTGGAGAACCGCATGTGACTGGCTCCAGATTCCCAAGGACAAGGATCCTTCTGCATTTTTGTCTTTGTATATCCTATTATGTGGAATACAGTTAGCTGCCAGTAAAGGAAAGCTGAGGTTAACATAGAAAGGTTTGTTTTTCCCCATAGCTTCCATTTTGGAGACAGATGACTAACGGTATTGCTTTAACAACTCAGCGAAGGTAGACCACACATCTCGGTGGTCCTTTCGGTCTTTCCCTCATTGCTTGTGACTTCATGGTCACAAGATGGCTATATTCAAGGAGGAAAGTAGTGGGGGAGAAGGAAGGGCTGAGCCAGCTGGACCTGTCAACTTCTATCCTAAAGTCAGACCTTTCTCAGAGGCCTTTGTCCCGCTCTCTGCCCTGCATAGCTCCACTTAGGTCTCCTGGGCCCAAACCAGCTACCATTGTTACCCCAAGATGGGGTAAGCTAAGACAGCAGGAAACGGAATTGTCACAATTGAGTAGACCGATCATATCCCATCTCCTGCGACTGGCACACTGCCTCTTGAAGTAAAATCAGAATCCCACTACAAAGAGAGAAACGAGCAATTGTATCAGCTAGTCTTTGCTGTGTAACATACCATCCCCAAACTTAGTAGCTAAAGACAAGTCGTTTATTTACCCACAATTCTGAGGGTTGGCAGTTTGGACTGGGTGTAATCTGGACAATTCCGATGTCGCCTGGGGTCATTCCCAGGACTGTTTGCAATCAGCTGTCATCTCAGATGGATCTAGGATAGTCTAACTCACCTGTCTGTCAGTTGGCGGGCTGTTGCCTGGGTGACTAGTTCTCCTCCATGTGGCCTTTCCAGCAGGCTAGCTCAGGCTTAATCACCTGATGGCCTCAGGATTCCAAGAGAATGAGAATAGAAGCTGTGAGGCTTCTTCAGTTCTCTGCCCAGAATTGGTATACCATCACTTCTGCTAAGTTCTTTGGGTCAGAACAAATCATAAGGCTAGCCCAGATTCAAGGCATGGGGAAACAGTCTATTCCTCTTAGAGAAACTGAAAATAATTTGTGGCATTTTTCATCTCTCACAAATTATTTGCATAGGCAAATAGCAGTGTTTCTCTCTCACTCTCTTGCACAGGGCATCTCTCTGCCCTGGCTGAAGTCACTAAGACATTGTCCTGGGCCTCAAATCTCAGGGAAGAGGTGATAGGGCAGGGTGGATTTCTCCCAGGGCTGGGCTGCCTCTATGAGGGACATTTCATTATCTGCACTGGTGGGATGGGGTAGGTCAGGTGGGACATTCCAAAGGGGCTCTGGAAGCCAAGAGTCCTGGGGGGATGGGAAGACATAGAGGAAGGGTGTAGAGTGAGGCAGGCCTTGCTCTCCCTGCCTGCCTTAGGGAGCTTGTTTGGGCCAACGGATCTTGGTCACTTGGCATTTTCAAGTCCCAGTTTCCCAAGCCCAGTAATGAAGACAATAGCTTTCCCACCCATTCCCTGTCCCAGGAAAGATGACGAAGGTGAGCAATAGAATTTAAAAAGAATGTAGTCCTAAGTGCAGTGTGATAGCCTGGATTGAATCTTGGAATTAAAAAAAGGACATTAGTGGGAACCCTGCAACTTTAAACAAGGCCTGGATTTTAGTTAATAACAACACACCAACGTCATCTCTTCGCTGTAACAACTTAGTACCATGTAAGATGTTGATGTTGGGGTTGGCTGGGGACGCTCGGTACTAACTTGGCAGCTTTTCTGTAAATCGAAAATCATTCCGAAATAAAAGTTTATTTAATAAAAAGAGGAGTGAATTGCTTTAGACAAATGGTTCAGTTCTCAAACTGGTTTATTAAAACAGAGTTTTTAATTCAGTAGGTCTGGGCTGGAACCTGGGAATTTGCTTTTCTAATAAGTTCCCAGGTGCTGCTGCTGCTGCTGTTCAGTGACCACAAGCTGGGAATCACTGCTCTAGGCTGCATCAGTTATTTTCAAACATGGTGACACCCGCTGTACCCGCACTGGGCTGCCTCCTAGGGCATCTGTGTTCTAGGGCCAGCTTGTGCACACATTTCACTGTGACAGTGGACAAGCCCTTCCCTGGGGGCTTTTTCCAAGCTTTCAAATGGACTGTCTATCCCTAAGGTTGGTAGCAAGGGCCAGGATCTATAGACACGATTTGTAGACTATGCTGCCAGGAGGTGCCACCATTTCAGGTGAGCAATGATCTCCTGCACCCACTGACTAGAGTGACGGAATGGTTGCCCCTTCCTGAAAGGGCTTTTCCTTCCTGCAGATAAGATTCAAGCAGGCAACGCTAGAGGCCCTACCAGGCACTGTTTAGGGAGAGCAGAACAGTCTTGGAGTGGGAGGGGTTGGTCATTCTGAAGGAAGAGGAAGTGGGTTTTGAAGGGTGAAACCTAGTTGCTCAGTGGAGAGTGAGAGCTGCATTTCCCACTTGCGCCAGCAGGTGGCGTTGCTTTCCTGCCTGACGGAGCTATGGGAATGGGGTGGGTGGAGGGGCCTGCCGGAGAGGAGGCGCAGGGAAGCAGGAGACTCAGCTGGGAGTTTGTAGGTTCAGATTCTCCTTATTCTGACCGATCTTGCCTTGTGTCCTTGCACACACATCATGATTTCTGGGGATCCTGAGCTAGCTGGTGGCTCAGCAAAGGTGGCTCCTCCTCCAAGAAGCTTCTTGATTCTCTAGGCTGAGCTACATGGCTCTTTTGGGCTCCCCTGATCCAACAGTGTGTCCTCTCCCCAAACCAACCACTGCCCCCAGGAACTTGGGTTCAATGAAAGGCAGTGTGTAAGTCCCCTCACTGCCCTGGAACCAACCCTCTTCATCGTGGTAGACTTAAACACTTTTTAAAATTTTTACAAGTGACATGTGAGTATATTCACCTTTAAATCATTGAGATATTAAAATGCTAAGTAATTAAATATTTAAAAATTTAAATATTAGAGGGAACCTGAAGTCCACCATGAGGCCTAGTGTTGATTGTCCCTTGGCCTCCCTAGTTGGGACGATTACCTTCATTAATTTGGTATATACCCTTCCAGAACCTTTTCTAACTTTGTGGTAGTGCTAGTGTGTGCAAGTAAAGAATGCTTTTCTCTTATGCATTGTTTTTCAGATTGCATTTTTTCCCTGTCAGTGGGCCCTAGCCATCCACCTCACTGGGTCTTTGTTCTCCCCGAGTCTCTCTCATTCTGGTCACTTCCTCAGAGGGGCCTTCCCTGACCATAATGCCTAAAACAGCCCCTTCCCCATCTTTCTATCACCTTACTCAGTTTTATTTTCTTGGCCTTTATCACACTCCTTAAAGTCACTCTCTGTGTCTGTTTATGACTATCTCACCCACTCAGATGTAACTTCTTGAGACAGGACTTGATCTGTCTTATATATCCCTGTAGGCCCATTGCCAAAACCATGGGTAGTGCATAGTAAGTGTTCAATATACACCCGTTGAATGAATAAATTCTATATAGGTTTAGCTTATTCTTTCCATTGCTGCATGGCATCCCAGGGTCTGAACACAACAATGTATTAGTCATTGTCCTGTCGATGCACATTTAAGGGTTTACAGTTATTTTGCTGCTGTGAAACCTTCATCCATCACTCTCTGTGCTCTCTCACCCGTACACCTAGGAGTGCACAGTCTGGCCAACACACAGCTCAATTTGCAACTTCCAAGGTCTAGTCAATTGCTCACCAGACGGCTGTTCCAAGTCCTCTCCCTCCAGCAGTTTGGGGGCTGCTTCCTCCCCTACACTCCAGGCAGTACTTCTTCTTCACCTTTTTAGGGTCATGAAGACCTTTGAGAATCCTAGGAAAGCCATGAGCCCTTTCTCCAGAAATACACACACACACACACACACACACACACACACACACACACACACATACTTGGGGCAATTTCTGGGGCTCCTGGACTTGATGGCCTCGCCCCACCCCCCAGGGGGCCCTGTAGTGAGTGTTTAGAAGCCTAATCATCTCATGATATGGATGGGAACGCTGAGGCCCATGCTGATGGGGTGTGAATAAATTAATAGATGGGACCTGGTTTTATGGGAGGTGGAGGAAAGTGTTCAGACCCAGGTCTGTCCCCAGTCAGAAAAAATCATCTATCAGGGGGGCAGGGAAAGGGGTTCTAGCCCTGCTGTACCCTGGAACAGCCCCCCACCCTCACCCCACCATGGTCTTCAAGGAATCCCAGGACTCAGGGCTGATAGCTCCACCTCTCAGCTCTGGCAAAAGGCAGCCCGCGGCTGGCATCCAGGGTCAAAGCAGGGAACCCTGGAGGGCTCTGACTCCCCTGGGCCAGGCACAGGGGTTCTGAGCTCCAAACCACAGGTGCTTCCTGGGTCCGACCCAGCCTTCAGGGCTTGAGTCGCGACTGTGGCGCTTCCACAGAACAGGAAGGTGGGGGCTGCTCCTTACAGAGACTCATCACCACCACCACCACCACCATCACCCTCATCGCGTCCATCCTTGACACCATCGTCTTGAGAGGCGGACAGGGCAGACATGACCTTTCCTGTGGGACAGATGGACAAACCGCGGCCTCCAGCGGAGCAGCGCCCTGCCCCAGAGCCCCGGGAGAGCAGCCTGGTTAATGGGCCCGCACACACCGACCCCCGGCCCAGCCGCCCCGCCCGCCCTGGCGGCCCCTTCCCCGGGCCTGACCCCCGGCGCTGCCTGACAGATGACCTCAGCTGCCGCCAATCCATTGGTTCCAGCTCCCGGGGGGAGCGCAGAACAAAGCGCGCTTTGTGGCGGGGCCGTCCCCTCGCCCGGCGCGTCCGCCGCCGGGACCCCCTCCGGAACTGCGGGCGACGCCCCCGGCCGACAGCCGTGTAATGTCTTCCAGGCCGCGCAGCTCCTGGCAGAGCCCGCAGCCGCCCGCCTCCCCCGGGGGCTCCCCGGCCGCCCAGGTCCCCGCGCGGCCCCCCAGGCGGCGGAGGCGCGGGCCGCCCACCTGCCCCGGCGCAGGAGGAAGCGAGAGGGCGGGGAGCGCCGGCAGGTGCGGCCACGGACAGCCTGACGCTAACCCCGGTGCTGCCCCATGGGGCGGAAAACGCTGTTGCTGCCGATGGTGCGGCTACTGTCACCGCTGTCTTTGCTGTGGCCGCGCGATGGGTGCTGGTTTTGGGGGAGCGAGGGGGAGGCTCTTTCAGACAGACCTGGGTTTGAACGCTGGCGCTGCCCCCTGCTGGCGGCAGGCCCTGGGTCAGGGCGCCCCTGGGAACAGCAGCGTGGAAAGCAGCGTGTCCTGAGCCCCTGCTGCGTGCGGGACACCCGGTACCTGCAGAGGCGAACTCGTCAGTCCCCCCAAACTTAGCGGGCGGGGTGTGTCCTCATTTCACAGAGGAGGGACCGCGCCAGCTGTCCTGAAGGCAGGGCCTCCTCTCCGGGCCTGTTTCCGTGTCTGTGAAATAGACACAAGCATAGAACTTCCCCAAGGCTGGCCACTCGCATTCAAAGTCTTACATCTTTCCAGGTGCGTACGCAGGGACTGGGAGCAGGTCCCAGGCTTGCCCAGGGACACCCAGCGTGGTTCTGCCCCCAGGCCCCCTGTCTTTTGAGGACTCTCCGAAGCTCCCATCAGGCTTGTAGGGGAGAGAGGAATAGGGGGGGGGGGGGGTCTGCCTGCCGCCGGAAACCTTCCCCCTGAGAGAGAAGTTTCACTATCCTGTGGTGCCTATTAGGGTTGATGGGGTGGGGGCAGGAGAGAGAAGCCGTGCCCAGAGAGGGGACCGAGGGGCCACAGAGAGGGCTGGGCAGGGCTGGGAGTGTCTGCCGCCAACACCCCGCCCTCCACACACCCACACACCTCCCTTGATGTTCACTTTATAAACTGCTACCCAGCATCTGCTGTGTGCCAGGCACTGTACCAGACACTGGGCTATCAGAGTACAAAGCAGCTATAAAACTCCTATCTTCTTGACATTCACTCAGGGGCAATAGGCAGGAAGCACACACACAAAGTATGTATAAAATGCAAAACACAATATCCCGTGATGAGTGCTCTTAGGGAAAAGCAGAGAAAGAGAGAGAATGAGATAGGAACTATTGATTTTGTTAAGGTGGTTGGGCCTCTCTGAGGAGAAAGCGTTGATCTGAGCAGAGAGGAAAGAAGCCACATGGATTTTAGAAGGAAGTATGTTTCAAGCCGAAGGACTAGCTCATGCAAAAGCCCTGAGGTGGGAGCCTGCTGGGAGTGTCCAAGGAACAGCAAAGAGGTCAGTGTGGTGGGGCAGCCCGGATAGGACAAGGGCCGGGGCTGGCAGGTGATAAGGCAGGAGAGGTGGGCACGTCAACTTGGGAGGGCCTTGTAGGTGGTGAGGACTTGCCTTTTCCTCCAACTGACCTGGGAAGCAGGTGAGGCTGCTGGGTGGAGAGGGACAGAGAGGGGGGAGGGGGAGGCTGCCGCTGTCACCAAGACCCAGGTGACGGTTGGTGGATTGGGCCAGAGTGGTGAACAGTGATCAGAATCCAGGTGTAACTGAAGAGGAATCACATCACCCCTTGCTTAAGGATCAAGTTTAGAAAACAATTCCAGGCTCCTCATCATCAATGCCCTGAATGACCTGCTCTTCCCCAGCTCATCCCACTCCAGCCAGGCTGGGTGCCTCTCAGATCCCAAGAGCTTTCTGACCTCAGGGCCTTTGCACTGGCTCTTGCCTCTGCTAGAACGCCCTTCCTCTGGTTCTTCTGGCTCCTTCACATTCTCCAGGACTCAGCTCAATGTCAATTCCTTAGGCTTCTCCTGCTCACCCTGTTTTTCCCTTCGTGGCTTATAATTGTATTCTTTTTTAAAAAATATATTTTATTGATTTCAGAGAGGAAGGGAGAGGGAGAGATAGAAACATCAATGACGAGAATCATTGATTGGCTGCCTCCTGCAGGCCCCCTGCTAGGGATCGAGCCCACAACCTGGGCATGTGCCCTTGACCAGAATTGAAACCGGGGCCCTTCAGTTCGCAGGCCAACGCTCTATCTACTGAACCAAATCGGCTAGGGCATAATTGTATTCCTTATTTGCCTGTATACGTGTTCTTTGTCCTGCTGCCTCACCATGATGTAAGCTCTGTGTATGCAGAACTTGGTGGACAGAGCAGCTAAGCATCTGGGATGAAGAGCCTGCAGAAGGCAGACTTGGAGAGGCAGCATTTGGGCTGTCCTCAGGTAGGGCCTGTCCCCAGGTAGGGGCTGTCCCCAGGTAGGGCCTGTCCCCAGGTAGGGCCTGTCCCCAGGTAGGGGAGCACATGTGTCTGTGGAGCTGCAGAGGGCAGGGGGGCACGAGGAAACTGAACTTAATATGAGGAAGGGTCTTTCACACAGTCCTAGTGATCAGACAACGGAAGGACGATGTCATGGGGGTGGTGAGGACCCTATCACACGTGCTTTGTAAGCTGAGGTAGGACAACCCTTGATCAGGACCACCCCATGTGTGGGACGGACTCAGTACCATACATGCGGTAGCTATTCATTGACTTGCTCATTTACCCATTTGTTCATTTAATCTGTCTCCTGTCTGTCCATTTTTCATTGACTCTGTGCTCCCCAAATTCACTGTGTAGTAGACAACCTCATACTTTGGTCACGCCCTCATGGCATCTGTACTTAATAACTTTTAAAAAATTTTTGTTTTATTGCTTAAAGTATTACAAACAGTATTACATATGTCTCCTTTTTTCCCCCCCCTTGACCTTCCCCGGCCTCCCCTACCCGCCAGTGTCTTGTGTCCTTTGGTTATGCTTATATGCATGCATACAAGTCCTTCGGTTGATCTCTTACCCCCCTCCTCCCTGTACTTAATATCTTAAGTACATATATGTATATAACATCTTAAGTCAGCCTCGGGTGCTTGCATAACTTTATTGAGGTTTAATTAACATACAATAAAATACACCTATTTAAAGTGTACAGTGCAATATATTCTGACAAATATACACACCCGCATAACGACCACCTCAATCAACACAGAGAGCATTTCCATCACCTGCTACAAATGTCCTTGTGCCCCCTTTCAGTCAGCCCCCCATCACTACCCTAGTCCCCCCAAAAAATCACTTTATCGGGAAGTGCCAAACACATATCCAGAGATTCTCCAGGACCAGTTTGCAACCCCCCAGCAATATCCAAACATACGTGAAGAATCAGGACCTCTTATCACAACTAAAAAGGAGCTGACCAAGATAAAAAGTGGAAACAAAATCATATTCTCAGATTCTAGGTGGATACCATTGTCTATAGAAACTCTGAGCCCAAGACCAGCTTTTTCCAAATTAGAAAAAGAAAGAAGAGAAGGAGAAGCCCCCCGATATTAGAAAGGTGTTATTGGCACCACTGGGGACCTTCTGCTTAGCCCATTGGAAGGACTGGGAGATACTGAAAAAAGAATGACTTTCTCACTTTGGATTTGCTGTTATCATACAGTCTCCCCCTCAGTATCCCCTACTGGTCCCAGGACGCCTGAAGACACCCAAATCCTCAGATGCCCAAGTCCTTTAAAGAAAATGGCATAGTATTTGCATGCAGCCTACAGACATCCTCCCATATCATCTCTGGATTACTTACAACTTCCTAATACTACATCAATATGGGGTGTCCCCCAGAAGAATGTATACATACTTTAACAGCTGAGAGCTCTTACATTTTGGAAATGAGATATATTTTAGTAAACACTGCCTTTATAATTATTCAAAGTGTGTATACGTTTTTGGGGACACCCTCCAGTTGTTATACCATATTGTTTAGGGATCAGCTTTCTTGGATTATCTTAAATCTGCATTTGGTCGAACCTGTGACCCATGAATATAGACTGTTCCTTGTTGCTATTCACCCACATCCTCTTATGTCCACTTCCCACCCTCACCCAGTGATGCAGGTTCCGCAGGGCAGCACCTCATCTCCTCGAACATCCACCCACTCATTCATTCATCCACAGGACAAGTGTTTATTAGCAGCTACTCTGGGCCAGCTGCTGGAGCCAGAGAGAAAAACTACGTTCTGGCCACTATGTCAGTTTTGAGAGTGGCATAGTGCCTGGCACACAGTAGACTCTGAACGAGAATCTGCTGAATGGGTTGCTGTGAAATGAAAGACACAAATGCCATTATCCTCCCTGATACGCTAAGCCAGGGGTGGGCAAACTTTTTGACTCGAGGGCCACAATGGGTTCTTAAACTGGACCGGAGGGCCGGAACAAAAGCATGGATGGAGTGTTTGTGTGAACTAATATAAATTCAAAGTAAACATCATTACATAAAAGGGTACGGTCTTTTTTTTTTTTTTTGGTTTATTCATTTCAAACGGGCCGGATCGGCCCGCGGGCCGTAGTTTGCCCACGGCTGCTCTAAGCTGTTGCTCTAACAAAGTCTGCCTGGAGCAATGAAGGAAGGCTACCCTGAGAGGTGCCCTTTGAGCAGACACTTGGCCACCCCCTTCCACGAATTCTTTTCCTCTCATTGGACAGATGGGGAAATGGAGGCACGCAGAAGTAAAGTGACTTTCTCAAGGCTGCCCAGGAAAAAGAGAGGGAAATGAGAGACGGGTAGAACCCAGGGCTTAGGCCCCCGGCTTGCCATTTCTCCAAGGGCTGGGCCAGGTCCAGACCAGCGGACAGCAGAGCCGGCCTGGGGCGCGAGCTCCTAGGCCCTGAGTCTGGAATCCATTTGCTCTGGCCAGCAATGTTTTCCCAGGGAGAAGCAGGAGGCCCTGGCCCTGCCCCTCCCAGTCCCACCCACCCGACCACCACCACCATCTGCTCCCTATTTATTTATTTATACTTAAGTCTCACCTCCCAACCCTGCCGGGGGCACCAAACAAACCGGCATCCCTGCAGAGAGGGGAATGGGGGAGAGGGGCACTGCAGCCTGCAGCCAGGGGAGCCCAGGTCTGAGAGCTCCTTAGCACTCCTACCCCTGCAGGGCCCGCAGGGTGACTGGGCCCCTCCCCAGGGGACTGCCTGGCCGTTGGCCTCTGTGCCTGTGCCTCCTCATCTGTAAAATGGGGTTAATAAGAGTAGACGCCTCCTGGGGTTGGTGGTGAGGATTTAGGAAAGTGCTTTGGACAGCGTCTGGCACAGACAAGTGTTAGAAACACTTGCTCAACAAGTGTTTCTGTTGCACGGTGTGACCTTGAGCCACACACTCCCCTTCTCTGCCGTGTTCCTTTGCTTCTGCAATGGGCAGCTAACCACAAAACCGAAGGGGCTCCAGGCCTGATGTCCTAGGCTCTGCAAGGAGTTACCGCCCCTGTCTCCTCCCCAGGGCCCTTTCCCTTGGCCCTGGCCGAGGGTGGATAATGGATGCCTGCCCCCGGCCTCCGGTCGATACTGCCCTCCTACAATCTCCTAATCTGCAGGGAAGGCCAAACTACACCCTCCCTGCCCCATAGGAGGCCTGGGCATCCCTCACCACGGCCCCCTGAACTGCCACCCCCTGGAAGGCTAGCGCTGGGAGGTGCTGATGTGCTGAGTGTCGCTGCCAAGACAAATCCCAGGGAACCGGCCCAGCTGCTCATTAATGATAATTAGCTCGGGGTCCGTCAGCTGGGAAGGGGATGCAGGGCCCAGGCTGCTCCCGGGCCTTTGTTCTGGTGCCACCTCCACAGGCACAGCCCCCCTCCTCCCTGGCTGCAGTGGATAGACCGTGTGCACACACTGCTCCCCAAATTGACCCTTCCTCTGCCCCCAGCTCCCTCTGTCTGAGCCTTCACCGCCCTGGTCTGAATCTGCACCCTCTCCCATCTGAAACCCATCCTCCCTCTGTCCCTCCAGCTCCCTCTGCCCCCGCCTCTCAGAGGCACTGTCACCCTCACCAAGTCCGCCTATCTCACCGAATCCCTGTTCCCTTTGGTGCTCACCTCTCCTTTGAGCCCCATTCATCTACCCCCAACCCCTCTCTCTGAGCAGACTTCCACCCAGCCTGCCTCCCCTTCTGAGCCCATCCCACCCAACCCCCCACCCCCTCACACACCGCGCGGTGCTCAGGTACCCACTGGAGATGCACATGCCATCTAACGGCCTTAGGGGTGGGGGTCACAGGGCATCCAGGCAGACCCCTGCATTTTGGGGACCATGCTGTCCTGCAGAAGCCGTTTGGAACAGATTTCTGGAGGGAGAAAGGAGGCAGAGCTGAGGGCTACCTCGAGAGGGAGTGAGCACCCATCAGCTGAGGCCTAGGGACAGCCCCTCCCCCCTCCAAGATGTTAAGTGCAAGTTGAAGGTCTCTGCCAGCAGACAACTCAGCAGCCAGGTGCCTGTTCCAGGAGTCAGCAGGCCCGACCGGACCCCCGATTGCTTCTGAGGCAATGAGTTGGGGGAAACAGCGGCGGGGGGGGGGGGGGGGGGAGGGTCCCTAACCAGAGAGGGACCCAGCAGTGGGAGTTTTAGGAGGCCACGGTGCAGGCGCGCCTCCCTGCCTGCTGGACCCACGTGAAGCGTGACCCCTCCTCATGTCCCAGCAACAGCTCAGGGGGAGCTCTCATCCGCCTGACGCACAGGCGGGCCGGGCTGTGCTCTCACCGAGCAGGGCTTACTGTATCCCACCTTCTCTCTGCTACACCCGAGGCCTCCCAGGCCAGGGAGAGAGGAGAGGGCGGGTGAGCCCCACCCCCGTGAGAGGAAGCTGGGAGAGCAAAAGCTCCAGGGGGGGCGGGCGGGAGTGGCAGGAAAGGGGGAGAGGAGGCAGGTGTCTGTGGGATCCTCTATCCTCGCCCTCCTCAGCCCTCTACCCCCCACCCAAGTGGGCCCCTCACCCCGCCACCCCACTCTCATCTGGCCTCCATGTGCTGGGCCTGCACCTGAATACACACTCCCCAACGATCTGTCTTGGGCTGTCAGAGGATCAATGGGGCTCCCAAGGCCTGGCCCAGCAGGAAGCTGCAGGGAAGTCCCTAACAGGAGCTGGAGGGCTACGAAGAGGACCCGGGGGGGGGGGGGGCAAGGAGAAGCCAGGCTGGGAACAGAGCCATGAGCCTGGTCTGGCATCTTGTTGGGGACGGCCCCAGGAAGGCCTGGCTCCCCAGTGGTGAAATCTGGCGGGGTCCCCGGCTGGTTGCCAGGTCTGTTTGCCTTCTAAGTTTGGGGACCAGCTCCTTCCCCACTCTGGGCTCCTCGGTTGTGAATGTGAAGGGACTGCATCAGATAGATATAAGGTTCTCTAATCAGCAGGAGAGCGCTCTTTATGAGCACATAGGAAATGGTCTCTAAGCTGTTAAGTGCAAGGTGAAGGTCTTCTCCTCTATATCTTATAGTGGCCACCAAGACGCCTCTCAGAAGCTGAATCTGAAGTCACCCGGAATTGATCTAAAGGTTTTACCATGAAGATGGGAAAACGGAGGCCAGAGTAAGGAAGCTATTCTCAGCCATTCTTAATACAATTTTTTGTTGAGGGCCTACTGTGTTCCAGGCCCTCTGCTAGGTGTGTGGTGGGGGAGAGACTGGGGAGAAAACCCACTACTACCCCTGCCCTCATGGGACTTCTTCTCCAGCTCAAGAAAAGGAACAGATAACTAAATATTGACCAAGCATAGCAGGTGCTGGAAGGAAAAACAGAGGGAGTTCCAATCGAGACCCACTTTGGGGGACTGTTAGGGACAGAAAGCCTGTTAGCTAGAAGGGGTGGTGAGTGATGTGATATGTGAGACTTCAAAAGAGGCTTTGTCCTGTAAAAAAAAAAAAAAAAAAAAGAGTAGAGGGTGATTGGATGTTATCAGCACTGTTGTTTGTAATAGAAAACCCAGTAATGACCCAAATGTTCACCAACATGGAGTTCTAGATAATATACTGTGGCATCTTGATACAATGGAATACTATACAGCAGTGAAAAAGAATGGCAGCTGCATGCCTCGACACAGATGGATCTCCAAAGCACACTGTGAGAGGACAACAGCAAGTGAAATAGGATACAGAGTATAAACACAGCCATATGTAATATCTCATGGGAATTTCTCTATGCTTTTAAGAATGAAATACAGCCCTATATATTGTATAAGGATTTATAAGTGCATAGTAAAAGTTAAAAACATGCATGGGAATAATAAATATCAGGATAGTGGTTTCTTCAGCATAGAGAAAGGAACTGTTATTAGGGGGATACTAGGAGCCTCTGCATTAGCCATCTATCCTATGTAACAAGTAACCCCACAGCACGGTGTTTAAAAGCAACAACAGTCATTCGTTATAGCTCACCGTTTTTGAGGATCAGGAGTTGGGGAGTGGTTGAGCTGGTGGTTCTGGTCCTCGGGAGGTTTCATTCAGTGTCAGCTGGGACTGCAGACACCTGAAGGCCTGACCAGGGCTGGAGGAGGCCTCTGCCTGTGGCCTGGATTCCATCACATGGTGACTGGATCCCGAATGTGAGCACCGAGAGACAGACATCTGGGCAGAAGCTCCCTTCTCTTTATGGCCTGGCCTCAAGCCTCACGCCGCCACAGTCTCTTCATCAGAAGCGAGTCACTAAGCCCCCAGCCCACCCTCAAAGGTGGAGGGGAGTAGACGCTGCCTTTTGAAGAAAGGAGTGTCAAAGGCTCTGTGGACATATTTTAAAACCACTACACCGTCCATTGGGTTTGAAAAGTTTTCTTTCTTCAAGTGGGTGTTGAGAACATAATATATTATTCTCTGTGTTTCTTTATGTGTTTAGAAGCACAGCAGGAGAAGGGAAGTGCGGAACTGAGCAGTGGTGAGTGAGGGGCAGCCCAGGAAGGCAGAGGGGTGGGCAGTGCCCAAATCACCCAAGGTCTTGTCGGCCGAGATCACATCGTGGGAAGAGCAGAGTCAGAACCCTGAGCAAGGCAGGGCAGGCTCTGCTTCCCTCCGAGTCCCAGCGCCGGGCATCCGCCTGGCCTGGAGGAAGTCCCCAAGTGGGTGGCAATTCTTTCTCTGAACACCACTCCCAGGTACCCGCTCTTCTGATGTCTCCCATCCACTCCTGTCCCCTGATACCTGGTTCATTTCCCCAGAAGCACCCACTTATATTAGTTTCAGGGACATTCCTCCATAGACATACCCCTTGTTTAGAAACTTACATGCAAATGCATACACTTTTATCATACACACCCTTCTGCAGCACGTTCCCCCTTACCTGTACACGTCAGAGATTCTTCCATATCCGTACATGGCAAGCTTCTTCATGCTTTTTCATAGCTTCACAGGACTTGAGCACGAGGGCATGCTGTAACTGTTTCCACCAACCCCCGATTTTTAGACATTTATCTTATTTGCCTTTGTAATTACTTTTTGAACTTCAAATGTAGAGTTAAAAACAACTCCTCAGGTCATAGCAGATTATCATTGTTGACCCTTGTGTGTGCACGTGTGCTCTCTGTCTCTCTCAGACATGTGTGCAAACACACACACACACACACACACACACACACACTTTGTTTTAGTTTTCTCTCTCTGTTTCATTTATCTCATTTCCCCTTCCCATTTTATGTACCTCTGTAGACCCATTCTGATGGATTCCATGTGTGTTCTTTGATATGTTAGCTTTCTTGGAGAACATAATATGATTGTATTGTTGCTTTCTGTGTGTGCATCTTAAATTTATTTTTGCTCTAGTGCTCATTTCCTGTTTGATGTGCATTGGGATTGTGGCCCCTAGAACTCCTTGGTTGCATCTACCTCGTTTTCCTCTCTAGTGCCCCAGCAATGGGCACCTGGGTGGTCTCTAAGTCTCTGCCACCACCACAGCACTGCCATGTCCTACTCTGGGCTCTAGGAGAATTTTCCTGCACAAGTAGTCAAGAGTACAATTGCTGGGCCATGAGCTACATGCATTTTGCTTATATTTTGCACCACAATAAATTACCCTCAAGTTAGAGGTTAAAACAACCACGTTGTTTGTAATTTTGTAGTTAGGAATTCAGGAAGGGCTCAGCTGGGTGGCTCATCTCTGAACCATGTGGTGTCAGCTGAGACAGCCAAGGCTGGAGGTTCCCTTCCAAGATGGCTGGCTTCTTCACTCATATCTGCAGCCTTGACACACTTAGGCCGCCCCACAATACACATACACACGCACACAGAGCATCTCATTCTAGAGGACATCTCCCCATGGCTAAAAAGACGTCTTCACAGCATGGCAGTCTCAGGATGGTTGGACTTCTTTTATGGCTAGCTTCTCCCAAGCCATCATTCAAAGAAAGAGGAAGTGGAAGCTGCTAGCCTGTTAAGACCTGGGCCTAGAAGCTGACACAGCGTCACTTCTGCCGTAGTCATTGATTAAAGCAGTCCCCGGGGTAGCCCAGATTCAGAGAACAGATACATAGACTCGCCTCTCAATGGGAGAAATGCCAGAGAATTGGCGGCCATGTTTTATACACTCTGATATATATATTTTTTTAACTTGACAGCTTGCTCTCCAGATGGCAGCTCCAATCCCCACTCCCCCAGCACTATCTCCACATCCCCACCCACACTTAGCTCTATGCAGCCTGTTTAGTTCTCCCTTTACACAGAAACAAACGTTCTTGTATATGGGTCATTTCACCCGTGTGCAAGTATAGTGTAGGCTACGTCCCGGAAGCAGACGTGCTAGGTCAAATGGTACACACACTTGCAGTTTTGACAGATAGTGCCAACCCGTCAATAATCCCCGAGTTCCATCTCTTCATCCAGAATCTGAGTACTTCTCACCACCTTTACCCACATGCCCCCTTACAAGCCACCCTCCTTCCGGGGTCCCCAGCTTCTGCCGTAGTCCATTCTCCACGTGCAGCCAGAGGGATCCCCTTAAAACCCAAGTCAGATTCTGTCACCCTCTGCTCAAGCCCATGATGATCTCTCATGTTACTCAGTGTACAGCTTTTTTTGCGATGGCTCTGAAGCCCTATGTGTCGAACCTCATTCCTTCTTCCCTCCCCTTCTCTGTCCCACCCTGGGCTGCCGGCAGGAGTTTAAACCCACCAGACACACTCCCATCTCAGGACCCTTACAGTTAACCTTTCCTCTTTCCGAAATGCTCTCTCCTGAGGTGTCTCCATGGCTTGCCCTTACTTCATCTGTGCCTGAAATCAAACACCGGCCCTCCCCACTCGAGCTCTACTTCTTACGCTGCTTTGATTTCTTTGTAACATTTCTTCTCCCAACACTCGATGTATCAAGTTGTATGTTTGCTTCTTGCATGTTTCCTCTCCAGGTTATAGCGCAGGGCGGAGGGACCGGGTTGGGCTTGTTTGTTGCAAATGCTCATCACCTCCATAGCACCTGGCATTAAGTAGAGGCTCTACAGATACATCTGAATGTTTGTGGAATTCAGTCACCCACCATAGAGATGGTGCCAATCTGCACTGCACCAGCAGTGTGTGTGTGGGCCTCGATAACGTGCATTAACCCCCACACACTGCCAGATTCATATCCTGTAAGTTCACCCTTCCCCTGCCCGAGGACCTCAGGGACTCCCTCTTATCTTGTTTGGTACGTCTCAACGGGAACCAAGACCTCTTCATACCAGGGCCAAGTGTTCCCCCAGCTTGTGGGAAAAAATTTCATGGGTGACATTTTCTCCATGTTAAGTTTTCCCCTTATCCAGTTTTCTGAGATTATTGGTATGGACTCCCAGTTAACTAAAAAAATAAACATCATTAAGGGATAAAAGGGCTCCTGGGCTCCCAGATGATTTCTCAGTAACAATTCATTCTCTGCCATTATTAGAATAATTACCATCAATAACAGCTGACCACTATGGCAGGTTTACTGGGTGCTACGAGTGTCCTCTGCATTCTAAATCTCTCAACGACCCTAGGAAGTCAGTGCCTCCCATCAACCCCAGTTCACAGGCGCAGAGACCTAGCTCGGTGGCAGAGCTGGGATTTGGTCCCGTGCCTCCGCCCGCTAAGGGGTGGCTGGATCGCCTGTTAGACAAGGGCTTTCATGCCGTTAATTCATTCAACTTTACCGTCACACCTTGAAGCCCATGCTCCTCTCATTCCCATTTGCTGACAAGAAATTAAGGCGCAGTGCCCTGCTCAAGGCTGCACAAAGCTCTCCGCAGTAAATCTGCCGGCCTCACCTCCCCTGGCGGTATCCAGGATGTCACAGCTTGAGCAACCGATTTACAGTGCAGGAAGGAGCAAGTCAAGGCCTCGGGGGCGCTGGGCAGGGTTCTCAGGCAGTTGCCCAGAGATCCTGTTTACTGGCAGGGCCGGAGGCAAACCAGACCAGGAAGGAGGGAGGCCCTGAGAGAGGCCTGCCCCACGTTTGCATCTTCAAAGCCTTGCCCTTGTGCTCTCCCATCCTCAGGGCTCCCCAGAGGGGTAGCGAGCTGTCATTTCCATGGCATGTCCTCCAACCCTGGCTACAGTGGCTCAACCTAGCCTCTCCACTCCTGCCCTTTCCTGACCCTCATCTGCTTCCTCATCCAGACGGCCCCGCGCCCGGGCTCCTGCAGCTCATTCATTCACTCAGCAAATCAGCATTGAGTGGTTTTAGGCACTGGGGATACATTCAAGAATAAACATGATCCATGCCCTATTAGTTGATATTCTGGGGTCGGAAAAAGTCAATAAATAAAAACACACTGAGTAAAATATATAGTATGTCAGGCAGTCATAAGGGCCATGGCAAAATAAAAAGTAGAGAAAGGTAAGTGGTTTGGGAGTGGAAAGGAAGGTCATGGTGTTAAATAGGGTGGGCAGGCCTCAGTGGGGAGATGACATTTGAGCAGATATGTGAACAAGATGAGGAAGTAAACCAGCAACACCCAGAAGAGGAGTGTTCCAGGCAATGGCGCACTGCCCACAGCACGTGCAAAGGTCCCGAGGCCACGTTGTGTCTGGCATAGGAGGAGTAGCAAGGAAGCCAGTGTGGCTGGGGAGGAGTCAGCAGGGGAGAGGGTAGGAGACAGGAGAAAGGGGTAATGGGGTGGGAGAGAAGGCAGATCACATAGGGCCTGGGGGTCATTGTAAGAATTTGGCTGTTGCTCTGAGTGAGCTGGGAACCAAAGGAGGATTTTGACCGAAGGAGGGACATGGTCTGGCCTGCACATTAGGGGGCCTCTCTGGTTGCTGTGGAGAGCACATGGCAGAGAGGAAAGCGGGGAGCCAGGGAGCCCTGTGAGGAGACGGCTGCAAGAATCCTGGCAAGAAATGAAGGTGATTTGCCCAGGTTGGGAGCACTGTTTCAGTTACTATTTGTGTGTCATAAACTCCCCCCAAATTCAGTGGCTTAAAGGAACAGCTATTTCGTTACGCTCATGACCTCAGCCCCGGCATGGTGGGGCTGGCTTGCCTCTGCCGCCTGGTGTCTTGGGCCTCAGCGGGGAAGACCAGGCTGGATTTGGCTCCGTAGCTGAAGGCTAGAAGCATCCAGGCCCCTGGACTGGGCTGACTTGAAGACTGGGGCTGCCAGCAGGAGCGCCTGCACATGACTCTAGAGCCCGTGTGGCCTAAGTAAGCGTCCTCAAGGCATGCAGCTCGGAGCACGTGGGCTCGTTACAGGCCAGCTCGGGGCTTCAGGAGCCAGCGTCCCAGTGAACCAGGTGATGCTGCCCCTCTATGACGCGGCCTCAGACGTCACAGAGCCGCTCTGCCAGAAAGCAGTCACAGCCTCCCCAGACTCCAGAGAGAGGAACGTGGGCCACGTTCTAAAACGGCCACGGCACTCAGCATCTTCAAGGCAAATGGAAAGGTCCTTGCGTTGGCTGGTGCAGGAGGACCAGGGGGGAATCAGAAGTGGCTCTGCTCCCCCGGGCTCACAGCCCAGGGACCAACACAGTTATCTCCCGGGGTGTGGGCAGCCGAGAGGAGGCCCAGCCTGGCGTGGCCAGTCAGGGCCGGCTTCCTGGAGGGGGTCATGCTGAGCTGAGTCTTAAAGGGTGAGGGGTCAGTCAAGAGACGTGGACGAGACCAGCCCAGGACAAGGAGAGTTAGGAATGCTCACACTGGGAGGCCGGGGAGTGAGTGCTTGCGAGGTGGATTCTGGCACCGACGGCCTGGGTTTGAATCCTGCCCTCCCCTGCCAGTGGCCGACATCGGGCAGCCGCCTCACCTCTGTGAGCCTCCGTTTATTGTAAAATAGGAGTGATAGTCATTGCACTATCACTGGAGGGAAGGCATGCCAAGTGCCTGCAAGATAGAAAGAACCTCAGACTTTCACCTCTGACTAGGAAATGACAGATGGTGGCCATCTCACACAGGGTGCTCAGATGAGAAAACAGGCAAGGCCTGCCCGGTGCCACCTAACACAGAAGGGGAGGACATGAATCACACCCCATTCGCCTGCCCCGTTGCCCCTCGCCGTCTTCTCTCCCTCCTTGCCCCACAAGTTCATTGGGGGGAGGGGGTGTCACTTCTTCCTTGCCTGTGCCCCCATCCAAAGAATCCCATGAAGCCTCCAGAGGGGGTCGCCTGGCCCAGAGGTGGGGCCTTGAAGACGGGGGTGGTCTGTGCCCCGACAAGGGCTCCCCGCTGCCTGCCTGCTCCATGTCCCGTTCAGCAGGAATTCCTCCGTTCAGCATGCAGTTCCGGTGGGTTTTATGGGCCAGCCGCAGCAGACACACGGAGAAGGAAAAACATCCCTCTGGAGCCCTGCGCAGCTCTCAGAACCTGATTTCCGCTCAGCCGGAAGGAGGCTGGGCTGCTTTAACCCTCTGTGGGAGGGACCAGGGGGTCTGACTGTAGATCCTCCGAGCTCCCTGTCCTTCCTGCCCACCACACAGGCTCCCTTCCTTCCCCAGTGGCGCCCACTCTGCCCCCACCCACCCCAGGGCTCAGCCTCCCCCTCCCTTTACTGCCTCAAAGGCTCCAGACCCTTTGGAACCATCAGCAGAGCATGTGTGTATACTGTGTGCCAGGCATCTTGTAAACCTGGGCTGGTGGGCAATCATGGGAGCAAGGTGGGAAAAAACATGGGCATGGGGCTCAGACAGAAATGGGCCTGAGCCCGGCCAGTGTGGCTTAGTGGTTGAGCATCAACCTATGAACAGGGAGGTCATGATTCAATTCCCAGTCAGGGCACATGCCGGGGTTGATCCCCAGTAGGGAGCGTGCAGAGGCAGCCGATCAATGATTCTTTCTCATCATTGATGTTTCTATCTCTCTTTCCCTCTCTGAAATCAAATATATATATGTATATAATTTAAATGTTGTGTTTTTTAATATATTTTATTGATATTTTTACAGAGAGGAAGGGAGAGAGATAGAGAGTCAGAAACATCGATGAGAGAGAAACATCGATCAGCTGCCTCCTGCACATCTACTGGAGATGTGCCCGCATCCCAGGTACATGCCCTTGACTGGAATCGAACCTGGGACCTTTCAGTCCGCAAGCTGACGCTCTATCCACTGAGCCAAACCGGTTTCGGCTTAAATGTTGTTTTTAAAAAAAAAGAAAGAAAGAAAAGAAATGGGCCTGAGATCCAGCTTTGCCTGCTCTAGTTTGTAAGATCTTGGGCAAAGTCCCTTAACCTGGTTGGGTCTGAGTTTCCTCATCTGTAAAATGGGCTTAATAATTGGCTCTATCCCATAGGATTGTCGTAGAGTCAACAAGATCAGATGTGTCAAGTGTTTAGCATGTAGCCCTTGACAAATAATAGTTGTTGCTACTATTATTACTATAGTAGTCCCCCCTTATCTGAGGGGGGACTTTTCAAGACCACCAGTGGATGCCGGAAACCGAGATAGTACTATTTTTCCCTGTACATATTTACCGCTTTACTTAAAGGAAGCACTTTGGTCTTCTCGGGCATATCCAAACTGCCGGCATCACTACTCTTGCACGCTGGGGCCACGTAAAATAAGGGCCGCGTGATCACAAGCACGATGAACCCGTGACAGTGGATCTGATCACCAAGGCAGCTACTGAGTGACTAAAGGGTGGGGAATGCATGGAGCATGGAGACGCCGGAGAGGGCCTGAGTCATGTCCCGGCTGGGACAAAGCAGGATATTGAGAATTTCATCACACTGCTCATAATGGGCTGCAATTTAAAACCTACAAGTACTTGACTTCTGGAATTTTCCCTGTGTATTTTCAGACGGCAGTTGACTAGAGTAACTGAAACCGCAGGAGGTGAAACCGCAGATAAGGGGATGACTATACAGTGGGGCCTTGATTTACGAGTGTCCCGACTAACGAGTTTTTCGAGATACGAGCCGTCTCTCGGCCGATTTTTTGCTTTGAGCTGCGAGCTAAAATTCGGGTGACGAGCCAGCTTCAGATACCCCACCGCTAGTTGGCGCAGCGAACGTCACAGTGAGCGCCACAACATCCACCCAGCATCACGTGTCTCACTCGTTCACTTTTTGATTTGACATACGAGTAATCTGAGTTACGAGCTCCGTCACGGAACGAATTAAACTCCTAAGTCAAGGCCCCACTGTATTCCTTTCCACCACAGACCTGACTGGGAAGGCGTCTTCACCCACATGTTACAAATGAGAAAAGCGAGGCTCTTGAACTGCTTTATGCCTTTACCTGCGTATGCCTCCCTTTCTCCAATATTCATCAAGACCGTGAGACCTAAACTTATTAAATAGTACAGTCAATTCTTATAACTCACAGATTCCATATTTGTGAATTTGCCTACTCGCTAAAATTTATTTGTAAGGCCAGACGAACGCTTGCCCGTGCTTCCACCGACTGGTGCAGTGATGAACATTTTGAGTCTCCGGACACGCATGTTCCCAGCTGAGGTGGATCGAGCTGACGTCCTGCCCTCTCGCTGCTGCTCTCAGAGTGTCAACAAGTGTTCTTTTTGTGAACTATTTAGAGCCACACTTCAGAAATGTTTGTGCTTTTCGTTGGTTAAATGGCCCCAGGCATAGTGCCGAGTGCAGTCTAGTGTTCCTAAGCTCAGAAGGCTGGGATGCCCCGGCCAGGGTGGCTCCGTTGATTGGAGATCGTCCTGCACACCGAAAGGCTGCCCTTTGGATTCCGGTCAGGACACATGCTGGGGTTCAGGCTCGATCCCCAGTAGGGGGCGTGCAGGAGGCAGCCAATCGATATTTTGCTCACACATCAATGTTTCTCTTTCCCTCCCTCTCCCTTCCTCTCTCTCTCTGAAAAATCAATAAAAACATTTTTCAAAAAAGAAGACTGTGATGCACCTGATGGGGAAAATATGAGTGTCGATAAGCTTTGTTCAGGTGCGTGTTGCCATCTTGTTGGCCATGAGCTCAATGTTAACGAATCAACAGTTTATATCCAAACGGTATCTTTAAACAGAAACACACATAAAAAAAAAAAGGCTATGTATTGATCGGTTGACAAAAATGTTGTGACCAGAGGCTCACAGGAAACTAATGCTGTCTTTTCCCCAGGAGTAATGGTTCGGTATTTGCTAATTCAATGTTTGCAGTGGCTTTACAGAACCTAATTACAATGAATAATTTAAAAAACTCCATTTTCAGGGTTTTGGTACTGTCAGGTGGGAAGATAATGTTTGGGAGGCATTGCAGTGAGCTACAGTTACAATTAGTGTAGCTGTGGGACAAATTACCCCACAAATTGGTGTCTTAAATGACCATTTTCTTAGGCTCCCAAATTCTATACGTCAGAAATCACAATAACAGGCATAGCATAGCAGGGAAGACTGTTCGATGTTCCCCGGTGTCTGAGGTTTCAACTGGGAACACTCAAAGGTGGGGGTGAGCTAACAGCTGGGGCAGGCATCAGATGAAGGCATCTTCACTCACTTATCTGTCTCCTGGGCTTGGAGAGGAAGAATAGTACAACCGATCCGAAGCACTTCGCGTGGCCGGGGCCTCCTCACAGCATGGCGGTCTCAGGGCATTTGAACTTGTTACATGGCAACCCTGAGCTCCAAGCAAGAGGATTCCAGTGAACAAGATAGACGCTACATCACTTTATTATTATTATTATCATCATCATCATCATCATCGTCATTATTATTTTGGTTAATCTTCATCTGAGGATATTTTCTCCATTGATTTTTAGAGAGAGTGACAGGGAGAGAGTGAGAGGGAGAGAAGGAGGGGGGAGAGAGAAAGAGAAAGAGAGAGAAAGAAACATCAATGTGAGAAAGACACATCGACTGGCTGCCTCCTGCACATGCCCTGACCAGGGTCAGAAATTGAACCCGTGACCCTTCAGTGCATGGGCTGATGCTCTAACCACTGAGAACACGGGCCAGGGCTGCATCACCTTTTCTCATCCAGTTTCAGAAGTCACAGAGGGTCACTTCTGCCGAGTTCAACAAGCCAAAGCAGCCACAAACCTGCCCAGACTCAAGGGGAGGGACATAGACCTCAGCTCTTAAAGGGAAGAATGGGGGTCATGTTTTTAAAGCACCATAGCTATTATTAACACAGACTTAGAAAAATTAGAGATTTTCTTTTATTGATTTGAGAGAGAGAGAGAGAGAGAGAGAGAAACATCGCTTTGTTGTCCCACTTATTTATGCATTCATTGGTTGCTTCTTGTATGTGCCCTGACTAGAGATCGAACCCACAACCTTGACTCTGCCCCTCTCCTAGCTTAACACCTCAGAGCCCTAATTTCCCTTTCTGTAACATGATGGTAATTCTAGGATGGTGAGGATGCAACGAGACAATGAGTGTGAGGCAATGTTAGTTCAGTGCCTGGCACACAGGGCACTACAGGTGATAATGGTTCGAACATTATTAGGAGGCCTGGATGTACTGATAGCAGCTTGCATTTGACTGTATATAATAGAAACCCAATACGGCGGCTTCACCAAGTAGGAGAGTCCTCCCCCCGCTCCCCCAAGAGATCAGGGGCCAGTGTGGCTGCTCAAGGAGAACTTTGGGGACCCAGCTGCTCTGGCGTTTCACTCTGGCCTCCTGAGCATGTGATTTTTGTCCTCATGGCATCAAGATGGCTGCGACACCAGGAATTGCATCTCCATTCCAGGCAGAAAGACGGTGAAGGTAAAAGGCAAAGCCTTCTCAGGAGACGGCCATTTCATCTGAGGAAGTGGACCCTCCATAGGAACTTCTACTTTCATCTCATTGGCCAGAATGAGCCACGTGGCTGCCCTCCCTGCAACGAAGGCTGAGAAGGGAAATGTTTACAGTTAGACCAACTGAGCCCCTAGACCAGCGGTTCTCAACCTGTGGGTCGCGGCCCCTTTGGGGGTCGAACGACCCTTTCACAGGGGTTCCCTAAGACCATCAGAAAACACATATATAGTTACATACTGTTTTTATGATTAATCACTATGCTTTAATTATGTTCAATTTGTAACAATGAAAATACATCCTGCATATCAGATATTTACATGACGATTCATAACAGTAACAAAATTACAGTTATGAAGTAGCCATGAAAATAATTTTATGGTTGGGGGTCACCACAACATGAGGAACTGTATTAAAGGGTCGCGGCATTAGGAAGGTTGAGAACCACTGCCCTAGACAAATTGGGGTTCTGTTGTTTGGGGGATATTGTGTAGATGAACAATAGGGTCTGATCTCACTCTTCTCTAAAATCCTATTGTCTGAGCTGAGCTCCACACCAGGAACGGGGGTAGCATGATCTGCCGATGTCTGGGTTCTCCGGGTTCCCGATGTGCACTCCCACACTGTCTGGTATGCAGAGGGAGGAAAACTGCCCATGGGCACAAGGCAGCCGCTGAGCGTTAGACAGGGGCCCTACCCCTGACAGTCAACCTTAGAGATTTTCACCAGGACTTCTCCAAAGGACTCCTTAAACAGCAGTTTCATTTAGCATCATCTTGATCGTCTACATCATCTTGGTGACTCCGTATAACTGGTATTAGGGCCAACCTAAGCCAAGTGGGTACCAGGGCAAGCTTAACTATCGTAGCACTTCCTTCCATTTGATAGTCTTTAAGCATCAGCCCAGTGTTTGTTTAGAGCAGTGGTTCTCAACCCTCCTAATGCCACGACCCTTTAATACAGTTCCCCATGTTGTGGTGACCCCCAATTTCATTGTTACAAATTGAACATACTTAAAGCATAGTGATTAATCACAAAAACAATACATAATTATATATGTGTTTTCCGATGGTCTTAGGCGACCCCTGTGAAAGGGTCGTTCGACCCCCCCCAAAGGGGTCGCGACCCCCACGTTGAGAACCGCTGGTCTAGAGGGATGAAACTGAAGGAGGGCACCCACGGCAGCATCAGCTTCCTCTCTATTATGGAGCAATTCTGCGATGGCCCTGAACTTGCATCTCCTAATAGGGCCAACCTGAGCCAAGTGGGTACTTGTGCAGGCTCAACAAAGCCAGCACTGCAGCTACCAGGGGTGGGCAAACTTTTTGGCTCGAGGGCACAGTGGGTTCTTAAACTGGACTGGAGGGCCGGAACAAAAGCATGGATGGAGTGTTTGTGTGAACTAATATAAATTCAAAGTAAACATCATTACATAAAAGGGTACGGTCTTTTTTTTTTTTTTTTTTTTTTTTTTTTAGTTTTATTCATTTCAAACGGACCGGACCCGGCCCGCGGGCCGTAGTTTGCCCATGGCTGAGCTAGACCCATGCTCCCTGGAGCAGAGTTTTGGGAGCATGTAGGCTTAAACTATCATGGAAAGGCTCTTCCCTCTTCATACCCACCACAAGCAACTCATCAAAGAAGTCCCATCCATTCCCTAGCTGTGTGACCTTAGGCAAGTTACTAAATCTCTCTGTTCCTTCATCTACTTAGCTAGTGGGGCTGCTCTGAGAGAAAATGCATACTTTTCTTAGAAGTGCTTAGAAGAGTGCCTAGAAGTGCTTAGAAGAGTGCCTAGCACAGAGTAATCCCTCAATTATATTATTCTTTCCATTTACATTGCACTTCCCCTAATAGAAATGCCAGAAAACACATTTTATCCCAACTGTTACATTCCCAGTGATGTTTTAGAGTCCCGTAGACTGTAAGGCTTAGAGACTGTGGGGCTCTGGGAAAATGCCTGGAAGTACCCCTCTTAGCCCAGCTCTGCCTGGTCACCAGCGCCCTCCTGCCCACTCCCCCCTCGCTCGTAGCAAACGTGCTGTCAAGAAAGAATGGAACCCACACACACTGAGGTGGATGTCACTGATAACAGCTTGGAGAAATGTCTGCTCACCTGTTATCTCTATTAGGTGTCTGGGCCAGGATGAGGGTGGGAGCTTGAGTGGGAGGATCTATGGTCAAAAAGCCTAGAATATGCAGATTGGAATAAAGCCTACGGAGTTTTTTTTGCTGCAGGATTCCTTTAACATGCTAGTGTCCCTCAACTTTCTAGAAGGAGGGTGCAGAATGCAGCTTCCCAGACTTTTTTGTTTTTATCCTGGGACCCTGGCCGTCTCCCAGAACAAGAGTTCCCAGCAATTCAAAGGCACCGGCCCCATGTGGTGGGAACCATGTGAGTGAAGTCAAGTCAATAGAGCTTTTCTCACTAACCTGAACAGAACAGAACACAACAAGACCTTTCTCTCTGTACGAAAGCTCTAAACGTTTACTTAACACACTCATCCAACAGATATTTCTGGATGCTTATTATGTGTCGGGTGCTGACCTGGGTCGCGATCTTGTTCTCTAAGAACCGCTATGAGATGAGGCAAGTGGGGAAAATTGCTGTCAGGCCAACGTCTGCTTCCATCACTTTCTGGGTGTGCGACCTGGAGAAAAGCTCTGGTAAGGATTAGATCAAGATAACAGCCAACGCTTAGACAGCACATAAGATGTTCCCGAAGTCTTACAAACGGTGTGTATTTTGACTCAATTCAATCCTCCCAATAACCCTATACAGGCTCTATTATGATCCCTGTTTTACAGACAAGGAAACTGAGGCACAGAGAAATTCAATGAATTTCCCAACACCACTTGGCTGGTAAGTGGCAGAGCTGACCCTACGCTGTCTGGCTCCCGAATCTCTAACTGAACCCCGTGACCCTGTGTTATGTCCAGAGATGACACCTGCGGTGGTTATCAACATCACCAGTTGTTTCCCGATACCCATTTTCTCTTCTTTGCTAATGGAAACCTAGCGTTCGGCTGGTTGCGAGGCCGTGTGCGATGGAGACTGTCTGTCAGCCTCTTTTCCAGTACAGTATAGGCAGAGGACGCGGCCTGGCCCATGGGGCATGGGCAGGCGTGAGACCGTCACTCCCAGACAAGTGTCCTCAGAGGGTGAAGTGTGCCTTCCTTTTGCTGCCTCTTTCTCCTTTTGGCCAGTTGGAAGGCAGACCGGATGGCTCCAGCAGCCACACTGGTCCATGAGACAACCTAGGGAGTGGAAGCCACATATGGTGGAGCAAAAAGATAGACAGAGCCCGGGTCCCTGACACCACCTGCTTTCGTTACCTAATGTTGTTTGACAAAATACCCTAAATGTAGGGGCTTACGACACCAATGATATCTTTATCTTTCTTAGTTATTTTTCGCAGTTCCCGTGGGTCAGAAATTCAGGGTCCATATCCAAGGAGGCTTACTTACATGGTTGGTAGGTTGGTGCTGGCTATAGGCTGGGGACCTCGGTTCCCCTTTCCATAGACCTCTCCACGGGACAACTTGAGTGTCCTCCTGTCATGGTGGCTGCTCTCCCCAGAGTGAGTGATTCAAGAGAACGGGCAGAAGCTCCATGCCTTTCTCAGCTGGATTCGGGAGTCACACGCTGTGACTGTTGCCATATTCTTTTGGTCACACAGTCAGGTCTGAGTCAGAGAAGCCTGTGCAGGGAGGGGAACACCAGGAGACAAGGATCACTGAGGGCTACCTGGGAGGCTGCCTACCACACCAGATCTGCCATGCTTGCAAACACCTTGCATGTGAGCGAGAAATACTTATCTTGCTGAACTTAAGGTTATGATTACATGTCTATGAGTCTTGGACAAAAAAGTAGGCCTTCAATACGTTCTAACTATTTTGGTCTTTTTCTCCAAGTAGATTGAGGTGTAGGACTGATGTGTCCCCTCATCTGCACACACACATGCACACATGTACCACCACCATCTCGGTCAAGGTTTGGTACAAAGTAGGTGTAGGAGGCTGTGTATTAGCCTTTTAATTCAGTCAATCAGTCAGTCAGTCAGTCAGTCCACAAGTATTCATTATTGCCCACAGTGTGCTGGGCTCTGGTCTCGGGTTCTGGAATACATTCCCTACCTTTAGAGAATGCACAGTCTAGTGGAGGAGGCAACACAATGAGATGGAAAACAACCCATTTCTCTGTCACTAGAGAAATGCAGATTAAAACAGGAGATCAGATGATTCCAGTGCCAGGGATGATGTGGGGAAAGCGATCTCTCACGCCCAGCTGTGGGCATGTGGGCTGCAGCAGTCACCGCAGCGTGCAGGCAGACGGCGCTTAGCCTAAGCATAAAACTTCTTCCTGCACAGGAATCCTGCCCTTGGGTGCACATCCCAGAAACACACACAGGAGTCCATGAAAGTCACGCAGCAGAAGTTCACAGCGTTGCCTGGGGACGCGGGAGTTGGAAGTAGCCACAATGTCCATCACTAAAGGAATGGAAAGAGGAGACATGGGGAATTTATGTGCGCGCACCATGCACACTGAGCAACAGTTAGAAGCAATGGACTCCAGTTAGACTCAGCTCACTGAGCACAGTGTTGAGTAACCAAAATAACAAAAAACAGGTCTATAGAACGACCATTTGCGCAAATTCATAAACCACTCACACAAATCAGCACTATATACAGTGGGGCCTTGACTGACAAGTGTCCCGACCAACGAGTTTTTCGAGATACGAGCCATCTCTCGGCCGATTTTTTGCTTTGAGTTGCGAGCTAAAATTCGGGTTACGAGCCAGCTTCAGATACCCCACCGCTAGTTGGCGCAGCGAACGTCACAGTGAGCGCCACAACATCAGCCCAGCATTTCAATTCATTGTAATGGTGAAAATTGATTTGACATATGAATAATTTGAGTTACCAGCTCCGTCATGGAATGAATTAAACTCGTAAGTCAAGGCCCCACTGTATTTTATAAGGATACATATTAATTTAAAGACAGGTATCAAAAATATTTGAGTGAGCCCAGAATAGTCAACACAATATTGAAGGAGATCAAAGTTAGAGGACTAATGCTACCCAACTTCAAGAGGTACTGTAAAGCTACACAGTATAATGTTGGCGAGAAGATAAGCAAATAGGACAATGGCCTGGAATAGAAAGCCCAGAAATAGACCCCCATAAATATTGTCAACTGGCCTTTGACAAGGGAGTAAATGAAACACAATGGAGCAAAAATAGTCTCTTCAACAAACAGTGCTGGAGCAACTGGGCACCCATAAGCAGGCACATGAATCTAGACACAGACTTTACACCCTTCACGAAAATTAACTCAAAATGGGCCCTAGACCTAAATGTAAAACGCAAAACTATAAAATTCCTGAAAGATAACGTAGGAGAGAAACTATGGTTTTGACTTTTAAGGTACATTAAAAACATGACCCATGAAAGAAAGAATTGATAAGCTGGGCTTCACTAAAATGTAAAACCTCTGTTCTGCATAAGACAATATAAAGAGAATTAGGCCCAGCCAGCATTGCTCAGTGGTTGAGCAACGACCTATGAACCAGGGAGTCACGGTTCGATTCCCAGTTGGGGCACATGCCAGGGTTGCAGGCTCAGTCCCCAGTGTGGGGCGTGCAGGAGGCAGCCGATCAATGATTCTCTCTCATCGTTGATGTTTCTCTTTCTCCTTCTCCCTCTCTGAAATCAATTAATATATATATATATATGTAAATTAATAAAAATATGTTTAAACAAAAATAACGAGAATTAGAAGGCAAGCCACAGATTAGGAGAACATATTTGCAAAAGACACATCTGGTAAAGGACTGTTATCCAAAATAATCAAAGAACACTTAAAATTCAACAATAAGAAAACAAACAACCCAATTAAAAAATAAGCCAGAGACCTTAACAGGCACCTCGCCAAAGGAGATAAACAGGTGGCAAATAAGCATTTGAAAAGATGCTCCACATCATACATCATCAGGGAAATGCAAATTAAGGGGAGAGACCACCACACACCTATCAGAATGGCCAAAATCCGGAACACGACGACCCCAAACCCCAGCGAGGATGTGGAGCAACAGGAGCTCTCATCCATTGCTGGCGGGAATGTGAAATGCTACAGCCACTTTAGAAGACAATTTGTGATTTCTTAAAAACAAAACATACTCTGCCCTAGCCGTTGTGGCTCAGTGGATAGAGTGTTGGCCCGTGGACTGAAGGGTCCCGGTTCAATTCTGGTCAAGGGCACATACCTCGGTTGCAGGCTCAAAACCCAGCCCCAGTCAGGGAACATGTGGGAGGCAACCAATCAATGTGTCTCTCTCACATCAATGTTTCTCTCTGTGTCTCCCCCTGTCTTCCACTCTCTCTAAGGAAATCAATGGAAAAAATATCCTCAGGTGAGGATTCACAAACAAAACAAATAAAATAAAATAAATAAAACTAAACATATTCTTATCATATGATCTAGCAATCACATGCCAAAGGAGTTGAAAAGTTATGTCCACTCAAAAACCTGCATTCAGACGTTTACTGCAGCCTTATTCATAATTGTCAAAACTTGGAAGCAGCTAAGCTACAATCCAGTAGGTGAACGGATTAATAAATTTTGGTACATCCAGTCAATGGAATATTACTTAGCACTAAAAATAAATGAGCTATCAAGCTCTGAAAAGGCATAAAGGAAGCTTAAATACATATTACTAAGTGAAAGAAGTCAATCTGAAAAGGCTAAACACTATGATTTTAACTCTAGGATATTCTGGAAAAGGCAAGACTATGGATACAAAACGATCAGTGGTTGCAAGGATGGGGGTACGTAAACAGGCAGAGCACAGAGGACTTTTAGGGTATTTGATGGGTATATGTCAGAATACATTTGTCCAAACCCATAGGATGTACAATATCTAGAGTGAACCATAATGCAAACTATGGATTCTGGGTGATGTGTCAAGGTAGGTTCATCAATCCTATATAATAAAAGGCTAATATGCAAATTGACCTAACAGCAGAATGACCAGTTGCTATGATGTGCACTGACCACTAGGTGGCATATACTCAATGCAGGAGCTGCCCCCTGGTGGTCAGTGTGCTCCCACAGAGGGAGCACTGCTCAGCCAGAAGCTGGGCTCATGGCTGGCGAGCACAGTGGTGGTGGCAAGAGCCTTTCCCACCTCCACGGCAGCACTAAGGATGTCTGGTAGCAGGCCAAAGCTGGCAGTTGGACATCCCCAGAGGGCTCCCGGACTTTGAGAGGCCTGGGCTGAGGGACCCTCCTACCCCTCCCCCCAGTACACAAATCTTGTGCATCAGGCCTCTAGTGATATATGTATCACTCTGGTGAGTGAGTGATGTTAATACTGGAGAGGCTATTCATGTGTGGGGGCGGGAGGCATGTAGGACATCTCTGTACCTTCTCAATTTTGTTGTAAACCAAGCAGCTCTAAAAAAACAAAGTAGTAAAAATATTGGAGTGGGTACCCTGTAGGGGCTGGAAAATAGAAGTGGGGAATCAGGGATGAAGGGAGAGAAATCAAAATACAATGAGATCAACACTATGAGACTGCACCAAAGTTGGAGAAGAGAAGCGGCACTGAACTTTGACTGAGTAGGGTTGTCTGGTCAGACCTGAAGGGACAGGCACTGCAGGCAGGGAGGACAACTGGGCAAAGGCTCAGTGATGTGCAAAGCTGATGCCTCAGAGCAGCGGTTCTCAACCTGTGGGTCGCGACCCCTTTGAGGGTCGAATGACCCTTTCACAGGGGTCGCCTAAGACCATCCTGCATATCAGATATTTACATTACAATTCATAACAGTAGCAACATTACAGTTATGAAGTAGCAACGAAAATAATTTTATGGTTGGGTCACAACATGAGAAATTGTATTTAAAGGGCCAGAAGGTTGAGAACCACTGCCTCAGAGGAACTCCAAATATTTCAGCGGGACTGAAGCCCAGGGTGCCCTGGTTAGAAAGGCAGGTCCTCCTCTTCCCTGATGGACTCCTACTCAGCCCTCACACACCTCTGGGCTGCCTGAGAGGTCATGGGGTTGGGGAAGGAGACCAACTGACCTGCGCTCCTCCACTGGCCCACTGTGTGACCTCAGGCAAGTCACTTTTCCCTCTCGGAATCTCAGTTTCTTCATCTGTAAAATGGGCATAAAAACAATACCTACCTCAGAAGACTGTAATGGGAAGGGAGTAAGATGAGCAAAATACAAAGCCCCCGCCCCGTGAAGCTTGCATTCTAGTGAACAAATAAATCTGTAGTATGTTCACTTCCATAGTCCCAGAACCGAGAACTGTGCTGGGGAAGTAGTAGGTGCTCAATTAATAGTTGTGAATGAATGAGTGAAAGCAGTGAAAAAACGCTCTAGAAAGAAGTAAAGCGGGGTAAAGGGGCGAAGGAGAGCCGTAGGCAGGGTGCTGGGAGACGGAAGGGACAGTTGCTGTTTTAGTCCCAGTGGTCAGGGAAGCCTCCTGAGGAGACGAGATTGGAGGGAAGACTGGAAAAAAGGGAATAAGATATGGAGTTATCTGGGAAAAGGGCATGCCAGGCAGAGGTGAGCTCCAGGGTCAGTGAGGAGGCCATTGTGCCTGGAGCAGAGGACAGGAGCTGAAGCCTCCTGTGTGGGTAGCTGAGAATGTGACAGGACCCCCACGCCACTCCCACGAACAAAGCCTAGAACAGAGTCAAAGCTGCCCCTCAGCCGCCCTCACACACCACCACAAGCTCCTCTCAGACCGTGAGCGCTTGTGGGGGTCAGGCCCTGGCGTTTTTGGCAGGAACTCAGGGAGCCATCGCCAGCCCTACTAATGGGTACCATTTTTCAGTTTTCAGAGCAGGAAACTGAGACTTCAAGAAGCAGCTGGCCTTGGGCCGGAACCGTCTCTCTGATGCCAGACCCTGGCTTGCTCCAACCACATTGTCCTGAAATTCTTTGTTTACAACTTGCCTTCCCCTCTGGGCTGCAGCAGGCCAGGCTCAGTCTCATTCATGATTTTATTTTACTCCCGGGGTCCCATGTGTCAAAACCTGCTGGTGGAGCAAATGAATGAATGAGCCTACCAAGTCTGCCCCCTCCCGCCTTCCTTCAGGGCCAAGTTCACGCCCTGTTTGGCTTCTCCCATCAAGCTGGAAAGAGAGGGGGCTGGACAGAGGAATTTCAAGCCACCTGAAGGCGAAGAACTGAAGGGAGGGGGCCAAGGGGGAGAAAGCGAAAGTGAAGGGAGCCGGGAGCCCCTGTAAGGAGGCGCAGACAGGGAAGGAAATCTCCCGGTCATAATTCATGGCTCAGGAAGCAGCAGCCTGGCCTGGGGCTGCATGTGGGGCTGGCCCCGCGGAGAGGGGGCTGTGCAACCTCCTTCTCCGCCTCAGTAAAGCCCAGCCTGGCCAAGGTCATGGTCAGACGAAGGGGTAGGGGGAGCCAGGTGTGGGAACAGACTTTTCTTCAGACACTGGAGCCTGAAGACTTCAGGGGCTGCTCTCCCAGCAGCCAAGGGACACCCTCCAGCCCCACCCCCGATGCTGGCCTGGGTCAAGGAAGTCGGTAAAGCACATGGCAGGGCTGGGAGGCATCTTCAAGAAAGGAAGGAAAATGGAGCCAGAAAGTACCTTGAAGCCTTTCCACGCCACTCCCTGCACTCTCTCTGGCACGTGAGCTGCCATTAGAGCTGAAGAGAAAGTTATTGTCCAGGCCAAGTGGATGCAGTCTTGGCCAGTCCCCAGGATAGAGCTGGGAATGAGTGACACAGGGACCTCAGACATCATCAGCTCAGTTAACTCTTCCCAGGGTCTCTGAGGAGGAAGACATGTCAGACTGGACAATCTAAGGTTTCCTGAAGGAAGGAAGGCAAGAGGGAAGATAGCCTGTGTGTGTGTGTGTGTGTGTGTGTGTGTGTGTGTGTGTGTGTGTGTGTGTGATGGGGGTGGGGGGCAGGAGATTGACATTCCAAGCAGAAGAACCTGCCTGGGTTAAAGGTGGGAGGTATGTATACAAGTCAGGGGGTCTGCAGCTGTCCAAGGTGTGACTGTGAGGAGAGAGGGAGAGAAACTTGCATTTGATTCTAGGGATGGGTGGAAAGGTGGGGGATGTAGTGCCCCCATTCACCACTTGTAAGACTAAAGGCCAGAGCTCTTATCTGGAAATCAGGGGTACTCACCCACGACCTCAGTGAGGAGCACAAAAGATCAGTAAAGTGGTGCCAGACACCAGTAGGACCTCAACCAAAATGTCACCTCTGTAAAAGGCAAAGAGTTTGTTTTGTATAAATCTGTATCCTCAGACTTTAAACCATGCCTGACACATAGGAGGGACCTACGACATATTTATTGAACGAATAAATGAATGAATGGAGCTACTGGTGGTTTTGTTCTTGCTTTGCTTTGGTTTTGTTGTTTTTTGTCCTCGGGGATGTGACGCCTTATTTGGAAAGATTATAGTGTTTCTCCACGTGTTCTCCACGACATCACCATCGTGGACGTACAGCAAATTCCTGGGCCCCGGTCCAGACCTGCTGGGTCAGAATGGGAGGAATCAGGCATCTGTACTGTCAAAATCCCTTCTCCCCTTTCCCAATTCTTACAAGGAAGTTTCAGAACCACAGAATTAGAATTTGAGGGCACAAAAACCTGAGCTGCTTTCTCCCAACGCCCTACCGAACGAGGAAACTGAAGCCCAGCGAGAAGGGACCAGTTCGCAATCTCTGCAGGTTTAGGATGCGAATAACAAGTCCGTTTCGCGCACATGCCACCCGACCCATCCAGACTCCCGGCATTGGCCCGGCTCGCCCGCGGGGACCGGGAGCTTTCAGGGCGGGCCACCAGCTCCCGGGACGCTTTCAACCTGGGGAACGGGGGCGGCGGGCGAGTCGCCATTGGCCGGGGCACAGCGGGCGCGTCCTCATTGGCCAGGAAGGAGCCCACCCGCTCGGGCCGGGGCGGCCGCGTGGTTGGCCCCTCCCTCGGCTATAAGGCGGCGGCCGGCGGGGCCGTGGGAGCGCGCGGGAGCGCACGACGGGGCGCGGCCGAGGTTGGGACGCAGCGCTCGGAGGAACGCGGCCCGGTGCCCATGGCGTTCGCGCTGCTGCGCCCCGTCGGCGCGCACGTGCTGTACCCGGACGTGCGGCTGCTGAGCGAGGACGAGGAGAACCGCAGCGAGAGCGACGCCTCCGACCAGTCATTTGGCTGTTGCGAGGGCCTGGAGGCGGCGCGGCGCGGCCCCGGCCCCGGGGGCGGCCGGCGAGCTGGCGGCGGCGCGGGCCCGGTGGTGGTGGTGCGACAGCGGCAGGCAGCCAACGCGCGGGAGCGGGACCGCACGCAGAGCGTGAACACGGCCTTCACAGCGCTCCGCACGCTCATCCCCACTGAGCCGGTGGACCGCAAGTTGTCCAAGATCGAAACCTTGCGCCTGGCGTCCAGCTACATCGCGCACCTGGCCAACGTGCTGCTGCTGGGCGACGCGGCGGACGACGGGCAGCCCTGCTTCCGAGCGGCCGGCAGTGCCAAGAGCGCGGTCCCCGCCGGCTCCGACGGCGGCCGCCAGCCACGCTCCATCTGCACCTTCTGCCTCAGCAACCAGCGCAAGGGGGTGAGTGCGCGGCCAAGTGCGGGCGGGAGGTCATGGGGGTCAGGGCTTCTTACCGAGCAAAAGAGGGCCGGAGACCCCAGTGAACGTGGAGTTCGTCGGGCGTGTGGTGCTCCAAGCCCAGGGTTTGGTATGGAACAGAACCACTTGCTTAATGTCTCCCGGTCAGAAGGGGTGCAGGAAAGCCCAGAGCACACGCAGGCTTGAGAACAGAGATCTTCAACATTTCCATCTCATGACACACATAAGCTAATTACCAAAACATATTTTTTGTTGATCTGACCAAATTTTGATTCATTCACACCAGACAGCTATTGTTGTGTTGGCTGTTGTCATTTTAAAAATATTTTTGTTGTTGTTGACTTCAGAGAGGAAGAGAGAGGGAGAGAGAGATAGGAATATCAGTAATGAGAGGGAATCATTGATTGGCCGCCTCCTGCACGCACCACACTGGGGATGGAGCAACCTGGGTCTATGCCCTGACCAGGAATCTAACCATGACCTCCTGGTTCGTAGGTCAGTGTTCAACCACTGAGCCACACCAGCCAGGCCTGTTATTATTTTTTGACAATCTAAAAGGAAAGAGATCAGTGCCCCTGATTAATTAGTCAGGTATTGCATTAAAAATTCATCCAAGGACCCCCCCCCCCCGCCACCCAAAGGTGTGCTAGGAAGAGGGCATGAGGAAATAATAACAAAGGCCATCATTTACCATCATTTATTGAGCTCTTCCTATGTACCAGATGCTTTCCTGATCTTTTTTTTTTTTTTTTTTTTTTTTTTACCTTCACAAGAACTTCATCAGGCTGGTAGTGATCCTGCCTGTGAGGCTGTGAGGCAGGGATGCCAGCACTTACGCAGCTGGGAAGCCAGAAGGCAGATTCTGAGCTTGCCTGAGCTACCCTGACCTTGAAACAGTTGTCTCCTATCCAGAGACCTGATCCAAGGCAGGTGACTGAGAAGGGGATGCATACCTGCAACCAAGAGCCTGCGGTGCCCAGCTGATGAGCAGTAGGAGTGAAGACGGGGGTTTCCTGGGGGCACCCAACCCCAAAAGGGACGCAGTGTTGGGCGAGGGCATGTGGACTCGGCTTGGCCGAGCTGGAATTAAGCTCCTCTGCTCTGTCCTGGGTAAGGATGAGAAGCAGGCTGGTGGTGATGATGATGATGGTGGTGATGAATGGGGCTGGGTAGCAGCAGAGGTTGCCAGGGGGCTCTCTTGGCTAAAAGCTAGTTCTCCTCCTGCCCGGGCCCCAAGGAGCCTGCTTCATCCCCAGCCTTTCCCCTTTCTGACCTGGGCTATTCTTGCATTAAGGACTCTGGTCTGTGTGACAACTCTGGAGTCCCGCTGCTACCATGTGCATCTGGGGAAATGGAGGCTGAGAATGGCCCATCGCCTTTTCAGAGGTGAAAGGGCATGGAGTCAGGCCTCTGAGTTCCCCAGTCTTTGATTCTCATGGCTGCCCTACAGTGTCCTGGCCTCAAACCACCTCTTCTGGCTCATCAGACTCCCATTCTGGCCTCTAACGCCCATGGCTGCCTCAGTTTCCCTGAGGGTCCCTGCTGCTCTCAGCTGTGGGCCCCAGTCAGTGCTTCCGACTGAGTTGGCAAGTTGGAGTGGGCCTTCAAAAGCCAGCCTGGGTGTGGAGGGCCCTCCGTGATGCTCCCTGACTGCCTTTCACGCTGCTGTGTCCCGTCGTCCTTCAGCAAACCTTAACTACCCGACAGCCGCCTTTTGTCAGCTCTGAGAACATTCCCAAAGAGGCAGGCTGTGGACCCTCACTCACCAGTCAGGACTCCTGGCGTGGTGTCAGGGCCAAGGGCAAGGAGATGAGGACAGGGATGCTGCAGCCTGAGGGTGGGGAGGGGGAGAGACAACAGGACTGTCAGAGCCCAGAGGTAGCCCACAGCCAGTGGGCTCAGTTCCTGGTGGACACCTGGGAATGAAGTCAAGCAGATGAGGGAGTACGGACAGGTGTTCTGGAAGCAGGGCACAGCACGAGTTGGAGCTAGACCTAGAGCAGGAACAGGGAAGACGTTGAAGGTGATGGAACAGAGAGGAGAGGCAGAGACTGGCCAGTGACAGCGGTCTTGCTGAGCATTGATCTGCTGTGCTAAGCACTCGTCACGGGTTATCGCTCCTTGGCAGCCTGAAAAGGAGGTGCTCTGGTTATCCACACCTGCTTAGAGATGCTGTCACTGGTTCATATACACGGCCCATGATGGAGCCAGGATTCGAACTCAGGCCTGGGTGATTGGGACGTGGAAAAAGTTAGTGTGGGAGGGCCTGTAACTGCAGGCCTAGGGGAAAAGGTGTGTCTATCATGCGCCCATCGTAGGTAAGTTGGTCTCAGGTCTGTCCCACAGGTCATGAACCCTTGCCTGGGTCTGGCTGCTTCCTTGGGATCTGTTACAGGACCAAGAACCCAGCCAAATTTGGCTACAGAAAGCATGCTCTCAACTTCACAGGCTCCTCTGGGAATAGGTGAAAGGGGCCATCCTGGCCAGCTTTGGCCCCTCAAAGACTTGATTGGAAGGAAACGGCCTGTCTTAGGGAACTCCTGGAGGCTCCCTTCTGAGCTTTGGGGGGGGGGGGGGCAGAGAGCTCTAAGACTCCAGACCCTATCTATCCCTTCACTGGCTGGTCTGGTGTTGAGGTCACCATGGAAACAGTTCCCTGGAGGCCTTCTGTGGTAGAAGTAACAGTTGTGAGATAGAAAGGGAGTTCTTGTCTCTATGCTGTTTCCCCTTCTATCACCTAGGGGGTGAGGGGGGATAGGACTGTCTTATAAGGCCCTCCCCAGTTGATGGTCTCAGCTATGGAGCAGAAGTGGCACCAAGGGCTTTAGGGTGAGGAGGTGCCATTACCAGATGATGTTGATAATACTTGTGAACATTGAACACTTACTGTGTTCCTGACACTGCGCTTAGGGCTTTATCAGGGTTAATGTGTGTAGTCGGCACAGTAATTCCATTTTACACATGGGGAACAGAGGCTCAATGAGGTGAAGTCACTTGTCTGAGGTCCAACAGGTAGTCCAAGGCATAGCAGAGATTGAAGCTCAGATCCGTCTCTCTGGAACCCACTTCCTAACCACGGTGCTTCCCAGAGCCCTTGGCGCTGAGTCCCTAAGAGACACAGAAGCTAGGCCTAGTCAGGGCCTCTTCAAGTGCTTTTGGCAGTTTACAAGCTTCTTCCACAGCTGCATTGGCAAGTAGAGTAATTTTGTCCCCATTTCATAGATGAAGAAACTGAGGTTCAGTCCCAGCATTCTCATGGGACTGAGGTCTCTCAGTGACCACCAGACTCGGGGTGGAGGTGGCTCTTCCTGAAGACGTAGATGAAAGGGTGGGAGGCTGGTTTTCCATCCCCCATCTTCAACACTAAACCCTCCTCCCCCTACCCCATCCCCCCTTCTCCGACACTCCTGCCAGAGTTTGTCTGAGAAGCCCAAGCCCCAGGCTCTGCTGGGACTGTGGCCTCAGCCCTCAAAATAGCCCTGCCTGTGAATGAACACGCTGTCCCTGGGCCCAGAGAGCCTCAAGGGAGGCTTGGCTCACATCTGGATGGATCTGCCCCAACCTGGGCCCAAGGGCGGAGGGGAGCAGGGGGCAGAGCTCCCAGATGGTCAGCTCTCTCTCTAGATGCCTGAGAAAGATGCCTGTCCCATCACCTCCTAGTGAAGCACAGAGGGTGAGAATGTACAGTGGGATTTCAGACACCATCACGTCCTGGAAACAAGACAGACTGTTGGACAACATGCATTTCCAGCCCAGCTCTTTTACCAACTGGCTGGGTGCCTCTGGGCCAGTCACTCAACAGCTGGAGACCTTTAATGTCTGTGATCTCGCTAGCTTTACAGTGAGGATGAAACCCACGTGTCAGACCTCAGGATATTGGGTAGAAAATGCCCCTGTGGGGTGAAGGGCTGGTGGCCCCAGTGCTGCTACCATTAGCTCGTCTCCCGATGGTTACCACTGATTCAAGCAACATCACTCGGCACCTGCTACATGCCAGGTCCTGGGCTGGAACTGGGGTCACAGAATGAAGAACATTCCCCAAGCTTCCAGCCTGATGGAGACAAAGAGAAACCCAGTCATTCCCCTTCTGAGATATCCTGGTGAAATGTCCCCGGAAAGGCAGGAAGTGCTAGCCAGTTGCAGGAATAGAGAAACCTTCCCAGGGAGACAGGAGCAGAGAGCATATTTCCTGGCAGAGGGAACACACTGAATGAAGGCTGGGAGGAGGAATCCATAGTCTCCTTTTGAGGTCAATGAGTAAGCCATTGGGCATATAGCCAGGCACTGGGGATAACAGCACTGTGGGTTTTGTTTTGCCATTAATATTTAAATGTATTGGATTCTTTTTAAAAAGCAACTGACCACGTAGGGAAGAAATGAGGAAGGTAAAAATGCCTCTCCCCACCATCAAATTCCTCTTCTCGGAGGAAATCTATTAGCAATTTCTTATGTGCCCTTCTCTCTCTCGACATTTCAGCACACAGGTTTCTGCGTGCTTTTGTCCTTAAATAATGTTATCTCGACATCATTCCACAGCAGTTCATAAAAAGTTTCTTCTGCCTTATGCTGCAGAGAACTTTATCGCGTGGCTGCGATGTATTTATTAAGTCCCGTATTACTGGACGCAGAGGTTAGTTCCCGCGTTCATTGTGATCTGATCCAGCTTCCTAACACTTCTTTCTCCCTCCTGTAGAGCGGCCGTCGTGACCTGGGAGGCAGCTGCTTGAAGGTGAGGGGGGTGGCCCCCCTGCGAGTGCCACGGAGATGAGCCTGGACCCCGGTGGCATTTGCTCCAAGCAGGACCTGGAGAAGGAAGCCAGAGGCCAGCCACCGGCTGACCAGGGGAGAAGACCCCAGGAGCCGATCCTACCCCTCGATTGTACAGGGACCAGAGGACAATGGCTTGGGCCCGTGACCCTTCGGACAGGCCCCCTGGGACATCTCTACCCCACCGTGGAGAGCTGTGAAGACCCAACCAGCTGGCCCCAGCCCTGGCTGGTCAAAGACAAGGCAGAACTTTTGGAAAAACAGAGTGTTGGTGACAGAGGGTGTTTGCATGAGTGAGTGAGTATGTAAATGTGTGTGTGTGTGTGAGAGAGAGAGAGAGAGAATTGGTGGGTTTAAATAAAAGGTATTTTTAAATAAAGGATGTTCCCAGCTGAGGAAGGGAAGGGTCTGGGGACCTCGGCGGTCAGAGGTGACCCTTCTCCTGGACCTTGACAGAGGCACCGATGTCGCCAGTGCTGCCCTGAGCCCTGGAGGGATGGGCTGGGAGGGTGCAGGAAGACCCCAGAAGTCGGGATAACTACACTTTCCTCAGAGTCTTCTTGAATACCTGTTGCGGTTGGTAAAGAAATCTTAATTGCATTCATTTTTGAATAAGGAATATATTCATTCATATGGTTCAAAATTCAAAAGGTACAAGAAGGTATATAGTGAATACAAAGATTGTCAGTGCCAAAGGGTATCTCCAGCGGATACCTATCCACCTACCACTTCTCTCTGCAAGCAGCCTCAGCCACCAGTTATGATACCCATTTCCCGTGAATAACCAAGCAAATACAGGGGAAAAATACCTTTTTTCTTCCACTCTTTATACAAACGGTAGCATGTTACGCGTGCTTTCTGCTCCTTGCTTTTTTGTTTTGTTTTCATCTAACTTGGCTGTCATCTCAAATCAGATCACAGAGGTAAAGGGTCTCCTTATTCCTTTAGTGACTGCTTATTGCACTTTATGAATGTACGATGCAGGCATACCTCGGTGATATTGCACATTCGGTTCCAGACCACCACAATAAAGCAAGTATCGCGATAAAGCGCGTCGTCATCTTTTTGCTGGTGGAAGGTTTTTGCCTTAAAAAAACATCTGTGAAGCGCTATAAAGTGAGGTTAATACAGCGAGGTATGCCTGTACTTGAACCCATCTCCTATTCCTGTCTTGACAAAGAGCTGTGTAGGCATGCAGTTTTCCACGTGTACTAAAAGGAGGTATTCTTACCCCTGTTTTAATTGAGATTGGAGGAATTATGGTGCCTAAAGGTGCATGGCTGGCATGTGGCAGGGTGACAATGTGAGATCTGTCCACCTTTAAAGCCCCTCCCCTGCTGGAGACGCCCCAGATGCAGTGCCAGCTCCTGTGACCCCAGTTCTCTCAGCAGCGCCGGGAGGTGGAGGCTGGTGTTTCCCCATTTCACAGGTCCGGCTGAGACCGTGATGGGGACAGCTGGCCAGTGGAGCCCAGAGTTCTTGGCTCTCCAGCTGAGGCTCTGTCCCTGTGCAGCCAGGATCAGAGAAGCCAGGAGGCAGAGGAGCTGGGAGAGGCTGCAGGGCCAGGCAGCGCCCTCTCCTAAAGGTATGCTCATATGCCTATTGTTTATATTTATTTAGCAAACACTTTCATTGTTTACCCACTGAAGTCTGGCTCCAAAGTCCACGCTCATATCCTCTCTGCCACCCCCTACTTGCCCTCTCTGCCTGAGCCTGAAGTGAGCTGCCCTTTTTGTAGATCAACAAACAATACCCAGCACCCTCACTGTGCCAGACACCACAGGACAGCTGCCTCACAGACAAACCAAGACCCCAGGAGACCAAAGGGGTTGCTGGAGTTGCCAGTTCAGGCTGGAGGCGGCCACGAAACCACTACATTTAATCCCTTTGGTATAAGGAGTAGAGGAAGGAGGGCCCCAAGGGGCCTGCATCCTGCCCAGGACAGCTTTCCAAGTGCCCTCTACCTTGCTTCCCCATGTTCCAGGGACACTAATGTTCCCATCCAGTTGCGCTTCCCCCTGCGGGAGCTAATTAGGAAAGCACATTGCACTCCCTGCGCATACCCGGGTCCAGGTCCAGGCAGCCCCTGGCAAAGCCACAGGAAAAGGACTGTGACCTCGTCAATGGCAGGAAACCTGGGAGTGGGGAGCAGAGCAGGCACTTGGGTGCTCTGGGCTGGAGGCCCACTGTTGCCACCAGATTTGCTGGGTGACCTCAGAAAAGTTGCTTGACCCCTCTGGGACTCCTTGGCCTGATCTCTAACCAGCAAAAAACAGATGGGACAAAATGATAAGTATTTGTTTTGCCTTGTCAAATAGTTTTAATAGACCATTTATACCCTGGGCAAATAATTCAAATTGTCCCTAATAATATGCAGTGAAAAGCACTCCCTCAGGCTCCTTCCCAAAGGCAACTGCTCTCTGGCCGTTTCCTGTGTGTCCTTCCAGAAAGGCTCTATACCGATGACTGTTTCTGAAAGAGTATTTGTAGGTTTTCATTGTAAAAAGAAAAAAAAAAAAATCAAATGCTACAAGACCCTAAAGCAGTGGTTCTCAACCTGTGGGTCGCGACTCCTTTGGCGGTCGAACAACCCTTTCACAGGGGTTGCCTAAGACCATCCTACATATCAGATATTTACATTACGATTCACAACAGTAGCAACATGACAGTTATGAAGTAGCAACGAAAATAATTGTATGGTTGGGTCACAACATGAGGAACTGTATTTAAAGGGCCAGAAGGTTGAGAACCACCGCCCTAGAGCTATCACCCATCCCAAAGGTAAGCAGTTAACACTAATCCTGCGGAGTTTTTGTGAAACATACACAATCATTCACAGCATATTCAGTTAAAACTTTCTATCAAAGTGTATCATGCAGGCAGGAAAGTGCACATGCCATGAAAGGTACAGCGTGACGAGTTTTCACAAGCTGTGGCACCTGTACACCCAGCATGCACATCCAGGAATGCTGTCCACAGCATCCCAGGGGCCCCGCTTGCACTCCTCTGCTCAGACTGGGTTCTTTACATTGTATTTCCTTTGAAGTAGATAATACATTTGCGGAGTTCACAGTTCAGAAGACACAATAGAGAATGAACTTCCCTCCCACCCACTCAGTTCCAACTCTCAGAGGGAATTACTTAACCAGGGTCTTGGGGATTCCCGGCCAGATAGTCTTTACAGATACAGGCAAGTTAAAAAAAAAATTTTTCGCCGAAACCGGTTTGGCTCAGTGGATAGAGCGTCGGCCTGCGGATTGAAGGGTCCCAGGTTCGATTCCGGTCAAGGGCATGTACCTGGGTTGCGGGCATATCCCCAGTGGGAGATGTGCAGGAGGCAGCTGATCGATGTTTCTCTCTCATCGATGTTTCTAACTCTCTATCTCTCTCCCTTCCTCTCTGTAAAAAATCAATAAAATATATTTAAAAAAAATTTTTTTCACACGTTATAACATTTTACACACTGTTCTACTTTTTTCTTAATACTTCTTGGAGACTCTTCAGTGTTAAAAGGGCTGCTTCACACTTTTTCCCAGCTGCATAGTGTTCCACTCTGCACATTTCACAGCTTGCTATCTTCCTTGAGTTCCTGGGTAAGAGACAGTTAATGTCTACGAGCCTTTGTGTGCAGCAAGGCCAGCCCAACACATGTGGCTTGAGAGAGGACAGCTGCGGACCAGGACCTCTGGGGGCCATTTGGCTAACACCCCTGCCCCCAACACACACTTTTTGCCTTCAGGATAGGCCAGCCCAGCCAGGCTCCTCCAGGCTCCCTGAGTGAGGGTATTTTAGAGCCCGAGGAGCAAAGGAGCTCAGGGAAAAGAAACTCAGGGTGGAGGGAGTGGATGACCAACTTCAGCCACGTCACTGGGACCCTGAAGAGGAGGCTGCAAATGCCAGGTCACATCTTCCACTCCGACGAGGGGCATTAGCATGAGCAAGAATGATCTAGAGTTCATCATTTTACAATGAGGAGACTTAGCCAATACAGAGGAAGCAACCTGCTGGGCCTCCGGGAACTCAGGTCTCCCTCCTGTAAGGGAGTACACAGGGCTCCCTTCCCTAAGTCCACAATTGCACGTAGGAAGGCCTCACAGATCGCTCATGGCAATGGGGAAACCAAAGCCCAGAGAAGGACAGCAATGGGCCATGGTCACACAGCATTTGGAGCCGAGCAGAGCTAAGAATGCAGGGCCCCTTCCTCCAGACCAGGGCTTCTCCACCTCATTTAATTCCCCTCATTGGCCCAAGCCACTTCCATTTTATTAGGCTCCTATTAGATTAAACACACACACACACACACACACACACAAAACAGAATTCTGAAAACTGGCATATTTGGCAAGTTAACTCTTAAACACCCATACACAGTCACAAGTACAATGCATTACCATGAGAACGTTAAGTCGAGGATTTACAAACACATTAGGACATCCATGTAAAGTTGTACGTCTTTATTCAATCCTGTCTGCGGGTTTTCTTCATGTGGACATGACATCAAAAAATCTAGACCTGGACAGCAAAATGCATTACATGCCCTGGACTAGATCCTGTACGGCAGCGAGAAATTGCTATAGAGAACATTATTGGGTAGTTGACAAAATTGAGATCAGAACAATAGATAGAAGTCTGTTCAATGTTACATTTTCTGAATTTGCTGGTAGTATGACTATGTAAGAAGGTCTCCTTGTGCTTAAGAAATACACCCTGAAGTATTATGAAGGGGTAGAGGAACGTGATGGAGGTGATGTGCTCTCAAATGGTTCAGAAAAAAAAAAGGTGTAAGAGCAGGATAAAGCAAATATGACCCACAGTTAAAACTTGTTGAATCCAGGTAAAGAGTATATGGGAGTTCTCTGTATGACTTTTGTCACTTCTCTGTATGTGTATAAATGATTGCAGAATGAAGAGTTGAGGTCGGGATTTTGGCCCGCTCGGATGTAAGGCCTGCCAGATGGTGTCCTGGCCCCCTCCGACTCTTCCTCACCTCAGCTGCTCCAACAGAGGATGGAAAATACCCCCAGTGGACCCAGGCACCCCTGCCCATGACTCTCAGGCCCCTGTGCCCTTTGGGAGGCTAAGGTGCTCCCAGCCCCCAAGCCTCCTGCCACCATGATTTATGTCCCTGTGAGCCTCAGCAGCTGTGAGCCCGGGTCCCACCAGGCGGCCTGCTGAGGGGGGCCAACTTTTGCTTCTCAGCGTGTCTAATTCAGACCAGACTTACAGGCCCCAGGGGCCTGGGATCAGGCTCCCAGGGGGCCAGGGTCAGAGGGCAGGCCAGCAGGGCTTGGAAACCCAGGAGGCACTGAGGGTGCAAGGCAGGAGACCTGGCCTGGTCTAGCTTGGCCTCTGCTCCTGTGTGACCTGGGCTGGGTGTCTGCCCATCTCTGGGCCTTGGGTTTCCTCATCTCGGTACAGCCTGCACATGGTGGACCAGAAGGACTTTGTAAACTGGGACAGACTGGCCTTGTAGGAGGGAAGGCTGGTAAAATTTAGGAGTTGATTCCCCCCCCCCCCCCGGAATGCCCAGATCCTCAAAGGTTGGGAAAATGCCTAACTTTTTGAGGGCCTCCTATGTGTCAGTCCTTGGTCTTCCCACTTTGCTAAGTTAATTAATACAGGCTATTCAACAAGTTTGTACATTATTGCCCTGTTTTATAGATGAGGAAACAGGCCCAGGGAGGTTAAAAAACACGCCGAGGGTCACTTGGTGGCTAATAAGCAAATGAATTTGAACCAGGTAATCTGGCTGCAGGGCCCTACTGGGCTCTCAACCACAGCCCTACACATCTTCATCTGGTCCTATAAGGGCCCGACCAAACTTGCGCTTCCAGAAGACAGGAAAGGGCATCCCCAGCTTGGCTCTTTACCCCAACCCTCGCCCAGAGGAGCCAGGACCCAGCCGCACCAAGGGCGTCAGAGCCTGGATGGCCCAGGAAGCGGCACCTCCCACGGGCTCCCCAGTATTGTGGACACTCCCAGGACTGGAGAGGCTCACACACAGGTTCTTAGAGAGTCTAAATGGAAGGGCCTCTGAAGTTTATCTCCTCAGAGCCCTTTAGTCACCAGTGGGGACACTGAGGCCCAGAGCAGGTGAGGCGGTATCCCCAACATCACCCAGAGAGTCAGAGAAGAGCCAGAACCAGGCTCCATTGTCCCAGTCATTGCCTGGTGACACGTCATGGGGCAGCAATGAGTACGAGAGTAAGTGACCTTGATCTGACTCACTAGTCAGAGACATCGCTCTACGTACATACACAGTGGCCTCAATCTTGCAACAGAATGCTCATTTCACAGCCTCGAGAAACAAGCCCAAGCTAGGCCATGGCGTAGCTGTGATGCGAACCCAGGGGGTCTGGTTCCAGATGCCATCACCTGAGCCACAGCAGGAAGGCATAGGATAGAGTATGACTTCACAGAGCAACTTCGGGTGGTGGGTCAGCCTGTCAGTCAGTTAGTCAGTCAACAAACACACATTGACCTGCTCGTGAACCATGCAAGGCTCTAAGGATGATCAGAGAATAAGACAGATGTGGTGCTTGCCCTGGGCAGGCCACACTCTATCAGAAAATCAAGGTCTGAGCAGATAATAAAAATGTGATGGGTGCCCGGAAACACCAAGGTTGCAGGTTGATTCCCCGTTCAGGGCACGTATAAGAAACAGCCAATGAATGCATAAATAAGAGGAAGAACAAACTCTCTCTCTCTCTCTCTCTCTCTCTCTCTCTCTCTCTCTCTCATTAATTAAAAAAAAATATTAAAGACAAAAATAAATGTGACGGGTGCTTCCAATGCTCACGGGCATGTGTGAGCAGGAGCGAGGAAGCGGAGAAATTATGCTTCGGAGGCAAGAGAAGGGAGGCTTTTCTGAGTGTGAAAGGTTCTGCAAAGTTGTCCAGCCCACCCTGCATCAGATGGCTGATGGGACACCTGCGGGTCCCTGGATCTCCCCGGAATGGAACCTGATAATCCCTGGCATCTATCTATCCTCTGAGCAGCTCCGTGGAGCAGTCAAAGCAAGGCAAGCTTTGGAGAGTAGCAACCACCTCGCCTGACTGAGCACCGCCCCTGTGCCAGGCACTGTTTGAGCCCTGTCCCTCGGCTACCCCGCCCCAACCCAGTGAAACATGGCTCCCCAAGGTCCCACCGCCACTGCGTGACAAGCCTGGATGTGGACCAGGCACGCAGGTTCCAGAGTCCCCAGCCTCACCTCCCTCCTCTACTGCCCCCCTGCTACATGCCGAGGTTCCAAGGCAGGATGCAACTGTCCCAGATCACAGAGCCCCTGCCCACCACACCCTCTGGCTGCCATCATGCTGCAGCATCCCCAGTGCCTCCCCCAGTGCCAGCACGTAGTGGGTGCTTCGCAGATACCTGCCAAAGGACCCAGAGGCATCATGCTGTCTCATCCTGCACACCACCCTGCAGAGTCGATTTTACCCATTTCACAGATGGGGATCAGAAAGGAGCAGTTAAACCTCGAACCCAGCTCTGCGGTTCCTCTGTCTGCAGAAAACCCACGCCGTCTGCAAGCTCAGAAGACACTGGCAACGGGCCTTTAACCATAGAGGCGAGAGGGATGGGCCCAGAGCTCAGGGAGGAAAATAGGCGCTGACCAGCTGGGAACTCCGTGGGAATGTCTCTCACCCCCCAACCCCATCCCACCCCAATCTGTCCCCCAGGCAGCAGCCAGGGCAGGGCGAGGAAGGGGTCAGGGAGGCAGGCCATGGATTCCCAAGGAGGACATCCCCTCCTGCCCCTGTGGGATGGCCAAGGAGCCACCCAGGAGCTGGGCCTGTCTTGCTCTTGCTATCCTCATTCTTCTCCTGGAGGCAGCCTCCCCTCCACCCCTCGCCCACCCTCCCCCGCCTCTCCTCCCCACTCAGCCCAGGCCCACCACCTCCTCCGCCCCCGGCTCTCAGAAAGCCCTGGAAAGGCTGCTTTCTTTGAGACAGGAAGGTGTCCTCAAGTCTCAGGAAGGAAAAACAGTCAAGCTGAACCCACCAAGACCGTCTCCAAGGGGCTGGGGCTGGCGCCTGGCCAGGACTGACATCACCTGGGAACTGCCGGAGCCGCAGCTGCAACACGCCTCCTGGGGGGACGCGCTTTTGCTATTTAAAATAATAATAATAAAAAAAAAAAACATTTCCAGTCTGGTGTTTTTAAATGTGCTTTTTATAGTGGGCCCTGCAGTGTGGGTGTGTTGGTGTCCCCCCTCTTCTTTCTCCTCACGTCCTGACTTTCACACCACGGCAATGTAGCCTTTCACCAGTTCCAGCGAATTCCTGGGAATTCGGGGTGGAACCTCCTGCCAGTGTCTGGCCCACCCCCTCAGATGATCTCTTATCTATCTATCTAGATATATTTGATTTTAATTTATAGAAAAATATCAAAACTATTTGCTCACGGTAGCTCACGGTAACAAATTCAAAAGGTACCTAAGAGCATCAGGCAAAAGTGCGTCTCTCCCTGCCTCTCAGGCAGCCCTTCTTTTACCCAGTGCTTACTATGTGCCAGGCACTCTTCTAAGCAATTATCTAATATTAACTCATTTAATCTTCATAAAAAGCATATGAGTAGGGTTTCCATTGGCGGCTGTCTTGTGAATATTGCTTAAGATATTCTATGTATATAGAAGCAAATCTAGAACTATGGCCTTTCCCAATCTCTCTCTTTAAAAACACAAATAGATGCTTTTTATATACCCTGGTCTGCACTTTGCTTCTTCTTTTTTTTTTTTTTCTTTGTTAATCCTCACCCGAGGATATTTTTTTCATTGATTTTTGGAGAGCGTGAAAGAGAGGAAAAGAGGCGGGGGAGAGAGAGAAACATTGATGTAAGAGAGACACAACTGGTTGCCTCCTGCACACACCCCGACCAGCACCAAGGATCGAACCTGCAACCCAGGTATGTGCCCTTAACCAGGAATCAAACCTAAGACCCTTTGGTGTGAGGACTGATGCTCTAACCACTTAACATACTGGCCAGGACTGCTTCATTTTAAAAAATATAATGGAATGATTCCATGTTGGTGCATACAGAGGTCGCCCATTCACCTTCATAGCTGCATATTATTTCCTTATAAGGGAGGATGTACCATAACATAATTAAGGTGTCCACTATTGGTGGACATGAAGGATGCTTCCAATCATTTTTTTTTTATTGAATTTATTAGGGTGACATTGGTTAATAAAATTATATTACATTGTTTCAGGTGTACAATTCTGTAATACATAATTTATATATTGGATTGTGTGTTGACCACCCTAAGTAAAGTCTCCTTTCCCCCCTTTTACTCTTTTCTTCCTCCCCCCACCCCATTTCCCTCTGGTAATCACCATACTGTTGTTGTCTATGGCCAATGTTTTCTCTTAGGAATAATGCAGCAATGAATAGACAGAGTGATTTTCTAAAAGCATGGACCTCATCAGTCCACTATTTAAAAACTCTCCATCCTTCTCCTTTGTATGCAGAAGGGCATCTGAAATGGAGGGTATCAAGAATCCCTCCGAGACTCTGATGAAAGCTCCCCAAATGAACCTGCTCCCCAAAAGAAGCTCATGTACAATTGGCCTTCATGTGAGGTTCAGAGACCCCTGGGAACCCCACTCATGGAGGCAATAATGCCTATACACCTCCCCCAGCTGTAAGGTGTGGCCATGGCTTTGAACGGGGCAGTTTGGACTGACAGCTCTTCTGCTTCAGAGTTACAAGGCCTTGGGAAAATGGCTTAATCGCACCAGAGCTCAGTTTTCTCATCTCTAAAATGGGGCTAATTATGGCAGCTTCCTCCTAGGACTGTGAAAAATAGATTGGACTCAGACTCTGAAGTGTTTAGCCTGGCACACAGCAAGTCCTCAGCCTAGATTGGCTGGCGGTGATTCTGACTGTGGTGGTGGTGGTGGTGACCATAGTGGTAGTGGCAGTGGTGGTGGGATTATTCTTATAAGATAAATTCCAAACTCATTCATTTATTCAACAAACTAGTAGCCCGGTCGGTGCATGAAATTCATGCACATTAAAAGGGAATTAATTGCCCTAACCAATTTGGCTCAGTGGATAGAGCATCGGCCTGCGGACTCAAGGGTCCCGGGTTCGATTCCAGTCAAGGGCATGTACCTGGGTTGCGGGCACATACCCCGTAGAGAGTGTGCAAGAGGCAGCTGATCGATGTTTCTCTCTCATTGATGTTTCTAACTCTCTATCCCTCTCCCTTCCTCTCTGTAAAAAATCAATAAAATATATTTTTTTAAAAAAGGGAATTAATTAGCATAGATATTTTAATATTGCTATTTGCCCTTTCTCTATAATAGAAGTGTGAGAGATGAAAGGAAATTAGTAAAATGTATATTAAAATAATATATAAATTTATTAATAAACAAACAGTAACAAAAGGATATAACAACAGAGGCATGATATAAAAACGACAAAAACATGATATGAAAACAACAAAAACATGATATAAAAACAACAGTGATGCAAACAATGACTGATAAAGTGATTAAACTTATTCTAATATCTCCCTGAACACCACATTAAGAGTGAAAACACTTTCAGAGTGCTTGACTAATTTCCCTTGTGATGAAGTACTTAGAACTTTAACTGTAACATCACATGCTCTTCAAACTCAAGAGAGAGCAACATGTGCAAAACTGGGTTCAGGTAGGAATATGTCTACTTTGTCTAGAGTTTGTCCTTGTGATTTATTAATAGTCATCACAAATGCTGGCATCACAGGAAACTGTCATCAAATCAATTTAAATGGGAGGCTAGTGTCAGATGGGGACAAATAAATTCTTGGAATCAGAACAGCCTCTCCCTCTGCAGATCCTGTTAATACTTCAGCTTCAATAATGTTAGGTCGTAATCTTTTGATAATAAATCTGGTACCATTACAAAGACCCCATTTACTATTGAGATTTCTCAATAGCATGATGATTGCATCTACTTTCAATTTTAATTTATGACACGGCATTCCCGAAGGAGTAATACTATTAAGAAATTCGATGGGAAAATTTTCCTTTTCAGCATCATCTGTGGAATCAATGGAATCATCGCTCAAATATGTGTGAAAATCTCCATTGAGTATATCCAAATTTTCTTCATTTAATTTTGAACATGCTCATTTTTTGGACAAAGAATTGCACATTTAGATATATTTTTAATATTATCTATAGCAGTGGTTCTCAACCTTGGCTGCACATTAGAATCACCTGGGAATCTTTTTAAAATCCTGATTCCTGGGCCTCATCCTCCTGAAATTGTTTCTTTGTTATGGGGTGGGGCCACAACATTAGTAACAAAGAAACAGAATTAAAACTTTATTGTGGGGAGTCGCTACAGTGTTTTGGACAGGTTCAAGCCTTGGACTGATGAGAGGGCACAGTCCTCTCATTGCCACGTGCAAGTCCCAGCTTGGAGGGCAGGGCCCTCCTGGCACAATTATAGCCAACAGCTATAGTTGTAAGCTTGAACCTATGGTCCAAACACATGGCCCCACGTGCCTGAGTGATGTAGGCTTGATAGAGTTCAGGTGCATGTAGTTGAGTAGGATTGAAACCCAGGAGAATGTTGTAAACATCTTGGTCACGCCCTTACTTTGCCTTGTGGCAAATCTGCAATAAAATAAAGACACGGCTGTGGGCATGGTCGCTGTCTCTCAGAGAAGCAGTGTCCCACCAAGACCCAGATTTCATTCTCTTGTCTGTCTTTTCTAAGCCTTTCAGCTGCCCCTACTCAGGTTCACCCTTGGCCATGCTGGCATGGCACACTTCATAAAGATATGCCTCCAGCTCCCAGGGCAGGTTCCTACCTCAAACCCCACCCTTACAGGAAACAGCTCTGGGGAAACAGCTCGGGGGAGGGCACAGCCATCGCCAAGATAACCCCTGCAGGACTGACTTCCTTCCACTTGGTCACGGCGGTTCTCGACGCGATGAATACCACCCAGGGTTTTTATAAAAGTAGTTATTTATTGAGAACACACTGTAGACAGGGACTTGGGAAGGACTACTTCACTAAGGGAAGGACTACTCAGAGGTGCAGGTGGAAAGCCCCTGGTGACCAAGGTGAGGGCTGGCTGGGGGACGGCCCAGAGGCTGGTTGGAGGCCACTTGGGTCATCCATGTAAAAATGATGACCTCAACTAGGTAACAGTCATGAAGGCAGGCAAAAGAGGGCAGCAGCCAGCAGAGATATACAGGAAGCAGAGGTGAAATAAATACCTCAATGGAGTGTGGGAGAGAGGGAAGAGTTGAGTAAAAAGGGTCAGTTCATGTCCCTCCCCTGCTCAATCCTGCAAAGGCTTCCCATCACTCTTACAATAAAATGGAAGGTTCTCTCGTGGGGTGCCAATCTCTACTGCCCTTATCACCTCATCTCCCTCCCACTCCCCTTGCTCTCTGAGCTCCAGGCACACCAGTCTCCTAGCAGTTCCTGGAACACACCAGGCCCATTGCCATCTGCCTAGAATGTTCTCCCCTCATCTACCTTGCTAATTCCCTTCATTCAAATCTCTGCTCAAATACCACCTTCTCAAGGAGGCCTGCCCTGACCACCCAAGCTAGAACAACACTCCTCCACCAATCTTTTGTTTTGTGTGTGGTAATATATATGTAACATAAAATTTTAACCATTTTTAAGTGTACAATTCCATGGCATTAAGTACATCCACAATGTGGTGCAACCATTTTCATCATCCCAAACAGCTTTCCACCAGTCTTTATCCCCTTGTCTTAGTTTTTCTTCATAAGTCATTACTGACTCTATGATACTTATTTATCTAGTTATCTTGTTTACTGCCTGTCTCCTTTGACTAGAATGGAAACTATAAGAGGACTAGGACTTTGCCTGTGTTGTCCACTGCTCTCACCAGCCCTTCAAGAGTGCCAGGCACATAGTAGGTGCTTCATAAATGATTGTGGATAACTTAACCGATGAAGGAAGGAGGATGTAGGCAAAGGAATAGACTGATTTTCTGCACAATTCAGGCACATCCCTCCCTGCCAGTCCCTTTCCCACCACTTCTCTACCCTCCCCCTTTTCCCAGCCACACTGACTGTGCCCGCCCTTGCAGGTTCCACTGCCAAGCCTTTGCCCGAGCTGCTCCCCTCACTGGAAATATTGTTTCTTCTTCATGCATCAAAATCTTCTTCATTTATCAATACCCTACTCAAGTCCTACCCCTATCAGAAAGAATTTCCAGCCAATTCTTCACCACCCCAACTACTTTCCTTTTCCAACGTTCCCACGTGTTTCTACCTGGAATTGGCCAGTTCTCTTTTGGTTGTAAGTGACAGAAATCCAGCTCAAAGTGGCTAAAGGGAAAAAAAAAAAAAAAAAAAGATAAGTGATTGGTTTCCAGAACTGACTTCAGGACACTGATTTTATGACTGAACGCAGATGATCTTAGGATATCATTAGAACTGTCTCGATGTCAGCTTCATTCTCAGAGAGCCTCCCCTCTGTTAGAGACAACGATGGCTGCCATAACTCTGGATCACAGCTATCCTTTTAGAAACTCCTTTGGAGTGGGCCATCTTCCTAGCAGTTCCAGCAAAAGTCCTAGGGAAGGCCCCCATTGGCCTGACTTGGGCCATGTGTCCAACTTTATGCCAATCTCTATGGCCAGAGGAATGAAGCATTCTGATTGGGCAGGCCTGGTCATGTGCCCACCTTTGATGTGGATGTGGGGTTTGACTGGCCTGAGCTACAACAAGCAAGAGTGGGGGAGGGATGGTTTCCCAAAAGAAAACAGGGAAATGAACACTCTGCAGGCAAAAACCCTAGATGTCATTAGCAATGTCTTTGTTGGAGCACTTGCCACACTGCCTCCAGGAACTTGAATTATTTGTGTAGGATGTGTCTTTCCCCTGAGTCCCCTTGGGGCAAAGTCCAGCACCCAGTGCAGGATCTAGCACATTCTCAGTGCTTGATGAAACCCAACGTGCTTCTCTCATCTCCGTCAGGGCCCAGGCCCTTTTTGGCCTCCGTCTGTGACTTGGCCAGCTTTGGAGGACCCAGTGTAGTGGCAAGGCCGATGAGAGTGCACACGATCTCTGGCCCTTGCCCAACCCCTCTGGCACAGGTTGTCCCCACCACAGAGGGACCAGGCAGTCCAGTTCTCAGTCCGTGTCATTAGAGTGCCCTTGAGAAAGTCCCTTCCCCTCAGTAAGCCTCAGTGGTCTCTTCTGTTAAGCAGGGGCTGGGAGAAGCATTTGATCTGAGAGGCATTTCATCCTTTTCAGCCCATCACATTTCTCTTTATTATTCTTTTCATGTCTGGGTACCACCTGTGCTGCCAGTTACATAACATGTTCTTCTTTAAACGGACCCTCTTTTAAAAACATAAAAATATTCATTTCAAAAGGGAACTTTAGATCCCTCCATAAATGGAAAACCAGTATCCCGTGCCATAAATAGAAGGTAACCATAAAAATAAGTACAATGAAAACAAAACAATGTCATTAAATTCTTGCCAAATCCGGCTGCCTGCAGAAGGCTCCGAGGTGGAGGCCGGCTCGCTGCTAAAAAGGGAAGTAAGTGTTAAGAGAGGTGTTAAAAACACACCAGCATTCAAGGGAGACTTTCTCCTTCAGAACAAGTTGAAGGAGAAATGGAAAGGGAGGAAGGCTCTCGCTCTGGGCTTTGCTGCTCTTTAGTTGGGTGGGGCTCCACCCAGCAGCAGCTCAGGCAGAGCCCATGGCACCAGCCCTCTCCTAGGAAACAGTGAGCCTTGCTATCTCTTCCCATGGAGGGGCTGTGCCTCCCCTCCACGCAGGCCAGGTGGGAGGTCAGAGCCCCAGCCAGGATGAAGCCGGAGTCTGGGCCTCTGATTCAGGTTTCAGGATAAATGAGAGACGGATAGACAAATCCCTACCAGCTCAGTCCTAACTACCCTCACCAAGCACAGCCTTGGGCAATAACAATACATTTTTTTCATTTGCATAAATTTGCTTGAAGAAACTCTGGAACGATCAGAAACTAATAAAAGTGGTGGGAACCAGGAGTGAGAATGAGACTTTCACAATATCTTTATTTATATATTTTAAACTGTATGAATATATATGGTCTAAATATACTCCATTTTTAAATAATAAAGATAAATATTTGTTAGTCTGTTGTGTAAGCAGACTTGATGTTAGGCACTGTGAGTTCATTCATTCATTCATTCCTTTCATTTATTTACTCTCTTATAAACTAATTGATTCAAGGAGCATCAGCACAAACCACTGAGGTTTTATTTGTTCATTGTTCATTTACTCAGGCAACTAATGTTTATCAGACTCTCTGACTTTGTTCACTTTGTGGGGATACATTGGTGGTAACTCCTGTTCTCAAGGAACTAACAGTGTAAAGGGGGAAGCAGGGGGCCTTACAGACAAGTGAGCCCCACAACTTGTGCTGTAGAATCTTGTACATGCTTCTGGGTTGGGGGTAGGGTGCAGTGAGGGAAAGTCAGGAGTAGCAAGGGTGAGGCTGGACAGCTCATGAGGCCACATCAGGAAGCCTGGTCAAGCCCAGGCCTGGTGGCTCAGTTGGTTGGAGCATCCTCCCATCACCAAAGAAAGCCTGGTCACCAGGGAGAGGAGTTCAGGCATTATGCAGCAGGAAATGGGAGGAGGGGGTTGTCTTTGATGCTGAGATAAATCCCACCTCATACCTGCCCACTCCCACAAAATGCCTCTCAGTCCAACATTCTCTTCATTTCCAGGGCCATCTTTCTTTTTATTTATTTATTCATTCATTCATTTATTTATTTATTTATTTATTATTACTACTACTACTACTACTAGAGGCCCAGTGCATGAAATTCCTGCATGGGAGGGGGGGTCCCTCAGCCTGGCCTGCACCGTCTCCAATCCAGGACCTCTCAGACAGTCGGACATCCCTCTCACAATCTGGGACCACTGGCTCCTAACCACTCACCTGCCTGCCTACCTGATTGCCCCTAACCACGCTGCCTGCCTGCCTAATACATCCCTAACTACTCTCCCCTGCTGGCCTGATTGCCCCTAACTGCTCTCTCCTGACGGCCTGATCGCCCCTAACCGCCTCTGCCTCAGCCCCCCGCAACTGTGGCTTTGTCCAGAAGGATGTCCAGAAGACGTCCGGTCTGATTAGCATATTACCCTTTTATTAGTATAGATTTGAGAGAGAGAGAGAAAGGAGAGGGAGAGAGGGAGAGAAACATCAGTGAGAGAGAAACATCAATGGGCTGCCTCTTGCATGCCCACCACCAGGGATAGAGCCTACAACCCAGGCATGTGCCCCAACCAGGAATCGAACCAGCGACCTCTTGGTGCGTGGGACAACTCTCAACCGACTGAACTACACTGGCCAGAGCATCTGGGCCATCTTTCATGTCTGCTGTCAGCTTTTGCCCAAATAACTACTAAAGCCTACTTGCTAGTCTCACTCCTCTGTTTTGTTCCCCTCCAGTTTACAGCTGTCAGAGTTCTCTTTTGAAACTTAAAATCTGACACAGTCACTCCACAGTTTAAACCCTGTAATACCTTGCTCCTAGAATAAAATCCAAACTCCTTACTGTGGCCCACAGTGTGTTGTATGAGCCAGCCCCCGTCAACATCGCTGGCCTCATCTCCCAAGCTCTCCCTCAGTCACGGTGCTTTGGTCTCCGGCACCTTTACTAGTTCTTAGATACACCAAACTCTTTTCTACCTTGGGGCCTTTGGGCATTCTGCCCTGTCTGCTTGGGATGCCAGCTTCTTCTCATTCTCCAGGTTTCATCTTAAATATCACCTTCTCAGGAAAGTCTTGCATGATTTCAAACAGGGATCAGCAAACAATACCCATATCCCAAATCTAGCCTACCACCTGTTTTTATAAATAAAGTTTTATTGGAACACAGCCATGCCCATTCATTTCCATATTGCCTACTAGTATGGTTGCTATCCCACAATGGCAGAGCTGAGAGTGGTGACAGAGACTAGATGTCCCTCAAAGCCTAAGATACTTACTGTCTGGTCCCTTACAAAGTTTGCTGACCCCTAATCTAAAGCAATTCTCTCTTCCCAAGTTTATTGTATCACTACACTTACTGATTTCATGGCACTTACAACAATCTGTAATCATTTTGGTTGCTGCTGTTGTTGTGTGTTGTCTCAAAGAAAATTCAGAGACAAAAGCATTTAGAAATCAAACAAAAATTTACCTGAAAAGGAGTTTCACAAGAGGATCCGGTTTTCAGAACAATAAATCACCAAATGAAAACTATAACAGATACTTCGAGGGGAAAAATTACTGAGGGTTAGCCTGTCCAAGGTAGGAGAGACAGCAATTTTCTCACCTGATTTTTATATCTGCAAAGGTAATTACATGTTTTCAGATGGGGTTTTGCAGACGTGAAATAAAGTCGTTTTTGTTGGGGAGTGAGTAACTCACAGGAAAGGCCCAAGACTTCATTTATTTGGGGATTTAGAGCTAGACAGAAGAGCCCTGGTTTTTCTCAGGGTACAAAGTGCTTTTATAATCTGATTTTAGACAAAAATGGCAAAGACTCAGTTTGGCTTCCAGAAATTGTGTGTTCCCCAGCCCTCCACCCCACTATTAGAACATAAGGCAACATTATAACCTTCCCCCTGAGGGAGATACTGTGTCTGTACGGCTTACCTCTGTGTTACCAATACCTAGCACAGGTCTGACTCATATCAGGGAAAATTGTAAAAGACTTGAAATAGAAAAAAAGCCCACAAAGATCACCGGATATCCTATGGAATGCTATACCTTGTCATCACCACATCTCAGGTCATCTGATTCTGTGACAATCATGCCTTTCTAATAATTGCTTATTTATTGATTTCAGTGAGTAAGGGAGAGGGAGAGAGAGATAGAAATGATGAGAGAAAAATCATTAATCGGCTGCCTCCTGCACACCCCACACTGAGGATCCAGCCTGAAACACTGGCCAGGAATCAAACTGTTCATAGGTTGATGCTCAACCACTGAGCCACAAAAGCCAGGAAATTATGCCTTTATCTTCGATGCATCATACATCTCTGTAGATTGTAACAAGGCTGATAGCAGTACAAATAATTCTTGTCCATAGAGATGCAAATACATTTTATCTGCTTGAGGTGTAAGTGATTCCCCCCACCCCCGGTCCTCTTGAAAGGAAATCATTTTGCATCTTTAGCAAATTAATTTCAGCATTCTTCATTGTGTGTGTGTGTGTGTCTGTGTGATTCCCTTATAAGTTAATGATTTTAATAAAAACTCTGACACGTGTTCATTTTATATTTGAACAAGAGGCATGATTTTACTCTTAAAAAATGATCTTCTATCATCTCTCTTGTTAAATACTGGTGTAAAGAATGTTGGAATTAATACTGAATATGCTCTCAGAGCATCCTGTGCTTCTTTGTAGGGCTGATTTAATAATTTAGTAATTATAGTTATTCATGCATTTATTTTTGTATATCTGTCTCTATTGACCATAAGCTTCCTGAGGGCAAGGACCTTGTCTGACTTGCTTGGCACTGTGCCTCCTGAGACTAGCATGGTAACTCCTGACACATATGATTATACATACATATGTATGTATGTAGATTGTTCGCATGTATATATACACATGTATATACACACACACACACACATCCTATCTAATAAAAGAGAAACATGGTAATTAGCCATACATCCGCTACCCTTCCCATTGGCTAATCAGGGCAATATGCAAATTAACTGCCAGCCAAGATGGCGGCCAGCAGCCAGGCAGCTTGAAGCAAACATGAGGCTTGCTTGCTTCAGTGACAGAGGACTCCAGCGTTCCCCGCCTGCTGCTGCCAGCCTCTGAGCTTGCAGTTTAAAACATTGTTACAAATATAGAAGCTAAAAAAAACCCCAGAAACCTGCTTTCAGCCAGCCGGGATCTCAGAGCTGGAGTTGAAACAGTGTTTCGATTATAGAACCCAAACAAACCAGATACCTGCTTTCAGCAGCCGAGGCCTAAGAGCTGGAGCCAAGCCTCAGAGCTAAAGCTGGCCCAGAATTTAAAAAAAAAAAGAAAAAAAGGAGCGGTTGGGAGCTTCAGTCACCCACCAGCCTGGAAACAACCCTCAGCCCCTCACCCAGACTGGCCAGGCACCCCAGTGGAGACCCCCACCCTGAAGGGTGTGTGACCAGCTGCAAACAGCCATCATCCCCTCATCCAGGCTGGCCAGGCATCCCAGTGGGGAACCCCACCCTGATCCAGGACACCCTTCAGAGCAAACCAGCCAGCCCCCACCCATGCACCAGGCCTCTATCCTATATAGTAAAAGGGTAATATGCCTCCCAGCACCGGGATCAGCGGAGCCGCGAGGCCTCCCAGCACCGGGATCAGCGTGACAGGGGGCAGCGCCCAAATCCCCTGATCACCCTGCCGCTCTGTGTGTGACGGGGGGCGGGGCCACAACCTCCCTATCCGCCCTGCTCTGTTCGTGACAGGGGAAGGCGCCCCAACCCTCTGATCAGCCCTGCTCTGTGCCTGATAGGGGGGAGCTCCCCAACCCCCTGGTCGCCCTGTGGCTCTGTGTGTGACAGGGTGTGGCGCCCCCCCCCGCCCCCCACGGGCCCTGCTCTGTGTGTAACGGGGTAGAGCCATAACCTCCCCATCGCCCCTGCCCTGAGTGTGACAGGGTGCGGCGCCCCAACCCCCTGATCCACCCTGCTCTGTGTGTGACAGGGGATGTTGCCCCAACTCCCCTATCGGACCTACTCTTGAGTGACAGGGGGGAGCTCTTCAACCCCCTGATTGGCCCTGCTCTGTGCGTGATAGGGGTGGCGCCACAACCTCCCCATCGACCCTGCCTTGAGTGTGACAGGGGGCGGTGCCCCAACCCCCCAATCGGCCCTACCCTGAGCATGACTGAGGGTGGCATCACAACCTCCCAATCTGCCCTGCTCTGTGCATGACTGGGGGCGGCGCCCCAACTCCCCAATCAGCCCTGCTCTGAGCCCAACCAGGGGCTGCACCTAGGGATTAGGCCTGCCCTCTGCCACCCGGGAGCAGGCCTAAGCCAGCAGGTCGTTATCTCCTGAGAGGTCCCAGACTGCGAGAGGGCACAGGCCGGGCTGAGGGACCCCCCCTCCCCCCAGAGTGCATAAATTTTTGTGCACCAGGCCTCTAATATATATATATACTACAGGCCCCATGCATGGATTCATGCACTGGTGGGGGGCATGACCTGCTGGGATCAGCCAGCTGTGGGAGCACCGCTCATCCCGGTCAGTCAAGCAGCTGTGGACCCACCCTCTGAGCAGCTGCAAATTATATATATATATATTTTTTTTTTTTTTAGAGGCCCAGTGCACAAATTCATGCACTGGTGGGGTCCAGCTGGCCCACCCTGATGGGGGTCATTAGGGGCGGGCCAGCTGGGGCGAGGGGCCGTGGGCAGTTTGCTGGCCAGCCCCACCCCCCGATCAGGGTCCAGATGCCCGCTCAGGGGTGGGGCTAGCCAGGGGGAAGGGCTGCAGGCATTCCAGTCATTCCACCTTTTGGTCAATTTGCATATTAACCTTTTATTATATAGGAGAGAGAGAGGGAGGGAGCGGGCTATGTGTTGCTCAGTTTAGAACAGACCAGGACACCTCCTTGAAGCCCCCAGTACAAGACGAAATCCTTTCTGGAAAAAGGACTCAAATTATTCTGGGACAGATTGAATAATTAGAGGAGGAAGGAGAGAGATAGAGAGAGAGAGAGAGAGAGAGAGAGAGAGAGAGAGAAGATGAGAGGTGGAAGGAAGAGAGAGAAGGAAGGAAAGAAGGAAGAGAGAGAGGGAAAGAGGGAGGGAGGGAGGAAGTAGGGAGAAAGGAAGTAGGGTGGGAAGGAAGGAAGGAAGGAAGGAAGGAAAGAAGGAAGGGAGGGAGGGAGGGAGGGAGGGAGGGAGGAAGGAAGGAAGGGAGGGAGGGAGGGAGGGAGGGAGGGAGGGAGGGAGGGGGAAGGAAGGAAGGAAGGAAGGAAGGAAGGAAGGAAGGAAGGAAGGAAGGAAGGAAGGAAACCACTGATGGTTTTCTCTGACAGGAATGGGCCCATGGTGTTCAAAACAAACACCTCCCCATACCCCCCAACTTTAGGCACCATTTATCCTCACCAATGAGATAAGAGTGGGCTGTTGAGCATCCACTGAGGGAAGAGCTGTGGTTACTAAGCCATCCTCCCCCACCTCCATGCTGCTCCCGCCTTTCCAGGCTCCTCTATGCCCCTTTACCCAGTCCAGCCCTCTTGCCAGTCACCTTCCTGTGTCTCTCCAGTGAAGCTGGCTGCCTCCCAGAGGCCCGGCCTGACCTTTAATCCTCTCCGCTTTGGTCATCACCAGCAGAAGCCCTCTCACCCACTTGTTCTGATTCCATCAAATCATCAATCTGAGAAGTCCTCTCTGTAAGTCTGAGCTAGAAGCTGCCAGGGACATCGGGGTGATTAAATAACCCCCTGCCCTCAGGGAACTTGCAGGCTAGTGGGAGAGAGGCTATCTTTCCCTATGGAGTCTTCACACTGTGGACACTACTGGTGCCCACACATCTTCTCGTCTCTGCCAGAGACCACTCGTTGCCTCTCATATCCATTCTCCCTTTCTCCTTTAGAAATAAAACTTCTGACTTTTATCCAAACACTTAGCCACACAGAATAAAGACTGCATTTCCCAGCCTCCCCCTTGCATCTAGTTATAGCTATGTGACTAAATTCTGACCAGTGGTATGTGGACAGAAGTGATGTGAGCATCTTTTAATTCATGGCTGCCCCTTGCCTTTCCCCTGCTCACAGGCTGCGGTCTAGACATGGGGAGTCATCTGACCAGGGCAACACCCTAGAGGTGGCAGAACTATAAGAAAGAAGAAGCCTGGGACCCCAACTGTATCATGCTAGTTCTGAATGATTTACACCCAAACTTGAGAAAAATAAAATTCTATCTTCTTTGTGCTATTATTACTTTGGATTTGTGTTAGAATATGTGAACCTATATATTTTTTTAATTGGTCACCCATTTTCTTTGCAATAGAATTTAAGCAAGAGCAAACTTTTTTGAGTGCCTACTATGTGCCATGCACTGTTTAAGAGTCTGGGATACAGAAAAAAATCTCCAATGTGATGGAGAATACAATTTACTAAATGAATAAATGTATCTAAGTAATGTATGATTCTCTCTTTTCTGCTGCCTCTCCTCCTTCCCTATTCATGCTCCATGCTCAGTGACTAGCATAACCATATACAATGCCCAATGAATAATGAGAGAAAGGCATGAAAAAGATGTAGGATTTGTTGCCACATGAACTATATTTAAGTCCCAGCTTAACCTCACAGAAGCTCAGTTTCCTCATCTGGAAAATGGGGATAAAAGTAATAACTACTTGGGTTTCTGGGGGGCGGGGCAATATGAGGTAATGCATGGAAGGCTTACAGACAGTGTTTAGCACATAGTCAGTGCTCAATAAAACGTGGCTGCTAGAGTAGTAACAATATTAATTACCTGAGTAAAGGTGACAAGCACATACTAGGGGTCTCTCTTTTGATCCAACGTTACCTAAGAAGCGAAACCTAAGTTTTTCTCACCTCACCCCTTCCCTATCTTTCTTCCCCCCTCCCAAGGCCAGTCTCTCCTCCCCTTTGTCAAATCCATGCCAGTCCTAGGGCTTCTGCCATCACCTCCCCCTGAAGGGAGAGCCAAAGCCTAGAAGAACCCCCTGCTCTACTCAGTCCACAGCCAGATCCTGCTGCAGCAGCAGCAGCAGCATTCTTCCACAGCTTCGAGGTGGGTTCTTTGGCTTACACGTCCTCCCAGATTTGGGAAACGGAAACGGGGCTAGTCCAAGAGGCTGGAGGCCTGGGTGCCAGTCTCTGCCCCGTTGCTAACTCTCAGTATGGTTGTGCAGAGTCACTTCCCCATCTTAGGACTCAGTTTCTGCCCCACAAAAACACCAGTGAACTTCTCCTCATCCCTCTAGACCCAGCTCAACTGCTACCCCTTTGTGAACCTTCCCCTGATTCCCAGGTAGGTGGTGGCTCTTTTCTCTGTTATCTCCCCCACGGTACATGATGCAATCATTCCTCTATTATAGCAGCCGTCACCTTGTATATAACTCTTGGCTTGTCTGTCTTTCCCTACTAGACTCTGAACCACTTGAGGACACACTGTAATTTATTTAGTCTGTATCCCTAGTACAGTTTGCATAGCAGGTGATATGAAGTACATGAATGAATGACTGGATTGATACTTATAGACAGATGATAAAATGGTTAGATGAATTGTATGTGGTTATTTAGATAGATGTCAGATGCATAGACAATGATAGATGTGGCTAATAAATGATAGATATTTAGGGAAGAGGTGAATGAGGGATGGATAGTGAACGGAAGAGGAATGAATGAAGAAATTGGTGAATTGATGATTGGTTTGTGAATGATAGATATGAAAAAAATGAATGAGGAATATATGTTGGATGGATGGATGGATGGATGGATGAGTGATAAATAGATGGATAGATGCATGAAGAATGAAAGGATAAAGATTAATGAATGCAGACAAGATGGTAAATGGCTATTAATGACTAGTGAATGGTAGACAGATGAATGATGGATAGATAATAAATAGATAGATGGACTAATGATGGCTGGGTGAGTGGCCTGCTGAATGGATGTATGGATTATAAATTGATTGATGAGGGATGAATATAGAATAGATGATAGGTAGATGGATAATGGTTTGGTGGTGAATGCATGATGATGGATAAGGAAGAGATGATGGGTGAAGAATGAATGGACATTTGGCTAGATGGATGGTGAATGAATGATGAATGAATTGTTGCTGTTTAAATTAATGTAAGAAAAATGGGTAGGTAATAGCTGGATAGATTGATGGATGATATGTGAACAGTCGTGAATAGATGTGTGTGTTACTATAGATATTCTTTGAGGATCCTTCTAGACCTGATATTTTGTGAGTCCACTCCCTAGGGAAAGAACTGACACTGATATTTGATGAGGTTCCAGAGCCAGGCATCTTCACATGTGCTTGACTTATGTCATCTCAAGTGCTCACTGCAACAACACTGCAAGCCTGGTCTTGTTATGCACACCTTACACATGAGGAAAATAAGGCTCCGGGGAGGAAGCGATCTTCCCAAGCCTGACTCCGCTTTGCTTCTTTGTCAGTTTTCTCCTTCTTCCTCTAGCGGTACCTCCTCCTCTCTGCTAACAGTTTTACACGTCCCTGCACCATTCATGGCTTGCCTCATCCAAGAGCCTCTCCACACGCTGGCCCTCAGGGATCTCTCTATTCCACACTTGAGACCTGCTAGCCTGCCCTTCTCTGCCTTTCACTTGGTTCCTACCATGATTCACAATCTTCAGCAAAACAAACATAATAGCCGAAACCGGTTTGGCTCAGTGGATAGAGCGTCGGCCTGCGGACTGAAAGGTCCCAGGTTCGATTCCGGTCAGGGGCATGTACCTGGGTTGCGGGCACATCCCCACTGGGAGATGTGCAGGAGGCGGCTGATCGATGTTTCTCTCTCATCGATGTTTCTAACTCTCTATCCCTCTCCCTTCCTCTCTGTAAAAAATCAATAAAATATATTAAAAAAAAACATAATAGTGGTTTGGTGGTGAATGCATGGTGGTGATAACAACAGCCCTAAAGGTAGTGATGGTTATCCTCATTTTAAAGGTGAGGAAGTCAAGACTCAGAGATGTACAGTGACTTGACCAAGATCACCAGCTAGTTAGTGATGAAGATGGGGATGTAACGTTGGTCTGTTCAATCCCAAGTCTGCATCTTAAATCTTAATGTCATATTTCCTCTTGGCTACTGTGATGTTGGGTTACCCACATTTGTTTAAGTGTGTATGCCCGTGTATCTGTGTCTCGTCTCTCCAGATTGGAATAGAGATGCTTTATCACGCTTTTCCTGAACTCCCTTCTGTGTCATAGACTGGGAAGAGCCACAGAATATCAGTGCAGAAAGAGGCACCATGGACATCCTGAAGTTCAACCCCTTCACGGTCCCAGTGAGATCACCAGGGCTCAGAAAAGGGATACAAAATGCTCAAGGCCATTTGGAGGCTGGGCTGGGATCTGAACCTGAGCCTTGAGCCTTGGTGCTCAGCAAAAATTTATTTATGAAATGGTGGAACTGCTGGACTGGTGCTAGGAATAATAATAATTAAAAAATGTGAAGCAGATATAACTGTCAGCCCACACCCAAAATAGCCTCCATTCAACTGGGTAGTAGAAACTTAACCTTGGTCACTTCCAAGTGCCTTCTTTCTCTTTATTCCCCTCAGGTCACCATTCTTCCTCCCCCTGCTCCCCCCCCCCCGCCCCCGCAACACAAACACACACACACAAACACACTTCCTTATGTGTGCAGAAAGGTTCCTGGTCCAGGGGCCTGCACACCCACTCGGACATCTAGGTTTGTAGGTTCCTTAGGTTTGACCTGGAGTAAGGCTCTGGGTCCTGCTCTCCAATCCCTCAAGATGGTCCAAGGTTTCTGGATTCTCTCTTCAGGGCCACACATCAGTATCTACATGCTCCATAGCTTCCTATATCTGACCCTCTGTATTACTTGGGATGCTAATTCAATTCTTGTAACACAGGCCAAACTAACTGTGTTCTAAGAGATAGAAGTTGATTTCTCTCATTAACCAGTAGAGGGTAAGTAGTCCAACCTGATACAGTCCCATGGTGTCAGAAGCCGAGGCTTTCTCCATTTTGTTGCTCTGACATTCTTCACATGTAGCTTGTGGACTTAGATGGCTTCCCAAGCCTCTACCACCATGTCAAATTCTAGCTGGCAGGAAGGGGAGAATTTCTGCCATTTAAAGAATGTCCCACCCTAGCCAGTTTGGCTCAGTGGATAGAGCATCGGCCTGTGGACCAAAGAGTCCCAGGTTCGATTCCGGTCAAGGGTATGTACCTTGGTTGCAGGCTCCTCCCCGGCCTGGGCCCTGGTAGAGGTTCTTGCAGGCGGCAACCAATCAATGTGTTTCTCTTACATCAATATTTCTCTTTGTCGTTCCCTCTCTCTTCTACTCTCTCTAAAAATCAATGGAAAAATAGCCTTGGGTGAAGATTAACCCTCCCCACCTCAAAAAAAAGAATGTCCCTTTTTTCTTTAAATACATGGCCCAGCCGAAGCCGGTTTGGCTCAGTGGAAAGAGCGTCGGCCTGCGGACTGAAAGGTCCCGGGTTTGATTCCGGTCAAGGGCATGTACCTTGGTTGCGGGCACATTCCCAGTGGGAGATATGCAGGAGGCAGCTGATCCATGTTTCTCTCTCATCAATGTTTCTGACTCTCGATCTCTCTCCCTTCCTCTCTATAAAAAATCAATAAAATATATTTGAGAAAAATAAATAAATAAATAAATACATGACCCATAAATTGCACACACCATTGGGTTTATATACACATCCTTTGTCAGAACCTGGTCATGTGGCCACATATAACTGCAAGGGAGATGTAGTCTTCAGCTGTGTGGCCATCTGCAGCTACAGAAGGGGAAGTCAGATCATTGCATGACTACTACATATCTCTGCTACACTTCCCTTATCCCCAGATAATTTTTATCTCATTTCCTAAACAGGAAAAACTAATTTGACTCATTTATTCTTCTTACTCTACTAGCTATGGCAGAAATTGCATACCCTCAAATTACTCAGGGCTTTGACTAAATTTTCATGACTTTGCAATCCAAAAGCTTTGGCCTTTGGGACTCAGAAAGTAATTTCTCCCATTTCTATCCACTTCTGTCCTCTATAAGGTAAGGGAGGCCACTAACAAATAGGGGAAAGGTAAGGTGCACTGACAAACACAGGAGATGCCTTCAGTGTTACAAATATTTTACAGCTACAACTACAACTCAGACACCTCCCATTCCTGCTAAGTCTTTTGGTGGTTTCCTTAGACTCTCAGTTTTGGCTTAAATTAAGACTCCTCAAAGAGGCATTCTCTGCTACCCTACTTTTTCCTTCATAACAGACATCACAATATGTAAGTGAATTCACATGAGCCTAGTGAGATTTAAAAAATCTTTAAGTCTTGTCCCAGGTGACTGAAAACAGTGTGGATGTGACCCTACTTACAATTAATGGTTCAAGACCCTAGAGCAGGGGTCCTCAAACTACGGCCCGCGGGCCAAATGCAAATACAAATATTGTATTTGTTCCCATTTTGTTTTTTTACTTCAAAATAAGATATGTGCAATGTGCATAGGAATTTGTTCATAGTTTTTTTTAAAACTATAGTCTGGCCCTCCAACCGTCTGAGGGACAGTGAACTGGCCCCCTGTTTCAAAAGTTTGAGGACCCCTGCCCAGGAGGTCAAAGTATAGACTTGGGTGGGGCTTTTCCCAGTGGATGCCAATGGGGGGGAGACATGCTGGAGGACCAGATGGGTGCTACAGCTTGACAAATACCAGTCACAGACTCCTCTCCCTTCCCCCAACCAATACTAAGATGTCCCCACCATCCAGGACTAAAAACCCAGAAAAAAAGGGAGGAAGGGGAAAGCTTGACTCATTCAATCATGTTCAAATCTGAAATGACTGGGTTGTTTTGTTTTGTTTCTAGATTTGATTGAATTTTGCCTTTTCTGGCATCAGGAAAAATAGGAGCTCAGGAGAAGCAAAATTCAGTTATAAAAAATGGAATGTTACATTTCTTGCATATTTGAGTCATGGCTGATAGGTGTGTTTTGGCCATATTAGAATTCTGGAACCACAGATGGGTTAACTTATGAAAACTTGTAATCACAGAGTTAATATATTCAGTCTAAGAATCATATAAGGTTAGAATCATAAACTCTATTCAGAAAGAACATTAGAGATTGTCTTAGTTTGGGTTCTCCTAAAAGTAGAGCCTGAGACCAGGATTTGGGTACTAGGAGCCCAGGAAGCCAGAGGAATCTGAGAGAGCGGGATAAGGAAAGGGAGGAAAAGCAATAAAGGTAAGTTACTGAGCCAGTTTCCAATATGCCAACCAGTGCCCTATCTTTTCTAAAAATTGATTGATTGATGAGAGAGAGAGAGATCAATTTGTTGTTCCACTCACACCTATGCATTCATTGGTTGATCCTTATCTGTGCCCTAACCAGGGATAGAACCCACAACCTTGGCATATCAGGATGATGTGCTAACCAACTGAACTACCTGGCCAGGACTTAGTGCCCTATCTCATTCAGACTCCTGAGCTACCAATGGATAAAAGGCTGAGAAACTTATCCACCAACTCCCATCCTCCAGGGATTAAGGTTTTCCCAGGGTGGATCCTGGTTGAGAGAGTTCTCAAGGTTTCAGAAAAGCCAAAAGACTGCCAGGCACTTGAAATGAGATGCTGTCTGTGTGCTGGAAGTATCCACAGTAGCTCCAGCTAAAGTTAGCAGTGGGTTAAGGGAATGAGGAGTGGGACCAATAACAAGCAATGATCCAGTTTTACCCCAAATAAGAATTCCCTTCTAAAGGTCTGGACTAGAAGTCTACAGGATGCATCAGTCTGTGTGGATTTATTTGGTTCCATTAGCACCTTGTTAAAATGAAATTGAAATCTAAAGGCCTTTAGGAGGCTCATGCAGTTTTCATTTTGTCCTAGGCCCCACCACGCCCTATTGCTCACATGCCTTCAGATTTCTGTTACCTGCCTGGCCCCCAGAAGCATTTGACTTTGAGGCCCCTGCACAGCACATCTCATCGGCTACAGGGTCCTTCAGATCTTTGTCTCACATCTGTATCTTCAGCTCCTGACACACAGCCTGGCCCATGATAAATGTTTCATAAATGTTTGCCAGAGAATGTAGCCTCTGCTTGCATTTTTCCCTGCCTGGGAGCTCACTCCTTTCAAAGCTGCCTGTTGTATTGTCTGCTACCTGCCCCCAACCCCCTGCTGACCGGCCCCCAGGCATTCCCAGTAGGGACTGGGGGGTGAAACTCCCTGCTTGGGGTGAGCAGCAGGTTAATTTCCTCCTGGAGCTTCCCTCAGCAAACAATGAGACAATGGCCAGCCGGAGGTGGCCTGCGTAAGACAGCAGAGAAGGGGAAGTTGTAATCTGTGCTTGAAGCCAGCAGGCGGCAAAGGGGCGAGAAAAGCAGCCTGAGCCAGACCGGGCCCTCCACCCAGCCAGCCCCTGGGACTTCGGCAGGGCCCCAACCTGAAGGTCACCTGAGTCGCCCTTGAGGAAAACAGCCACAAACCACCATCCTCTAGGAGAAAACACGGATGGGTGGGGCTCACCCTACTACCCCCTCCCTGTCCAAATGGTCCTATTTCCTCTTCGCATAACCCCATCTGCCTACCTTCTGGGCCCTGCTGGCAGGGAGATATCCCCAGACAAGACAGACACCATCTGATGCTGTCTGGCCTTGGGGCATGTTACTTAACTTCCCTGCACTTTATCTGTAAACAGGGAATAATACCACCTCCTTCCTCTGCTTATCAAGAGGATTGTCAAGCAGATTCCGTCCCTCCGTTTATGCGCATTTATTGAGCATCTGCTATGTGCAGGCGCTGGCTGTGTTGGATGTTGTGGATACAATGTCCCTGCCCTCGTGGAACACCGTTGCAACATGGAGAGAGTCAATAACCAGGCAATTGCCCCAGGGCATGAAATCACACCAGTGACAGGTGTCACAGGAGAGCAGGCAGCACCATTATGGCCAGGCAACACAGGACCCTAGGCTGCAGATTGATGTGGGCTTCCTCTAGGAAGAGGCAGCTAAACTGAGTTAAACAGGGAGTGGAAGTTGACTAGGCCAAGGGGAAAGGGCCCAGGGAGGCAACGCAAAGGCCTGGATGTCGGAGCAAAGAGTGACACCATCCCACTGGCTTTCCGATAATGCGTGGGGGTGCTCAGCACAGCGCCCAAGCCGGTGGGCTCCCACCTCAACAGAGGGGTCCTGTCTAAGCACCTCATGCACAACAAACCGCTGCTTCCCCAAACCTCCTCACACTGCAAGGGCTGAGACTTGCTATACCCACCTCACAGATGAGGAAACTGAGGCTCAAGGCAGGGGAGAGAGAGAGGTGAGTGAGCACAGCAGATGGGTCCCAGCTTCCTCTGGGGAAGGGTCAGCGATTGGCAGGACATCCTGAGATCACAGAGAAACTCAGGAGGACCCCCCTCCTCCCACACATACACCCATCTCAGGGTAGTTTCTTGCCCCGCTTCCCATGCTCCAGGGGCTCCCCTAAATCCAGCTCTGTACCCAGAAAGGAAAGGAAAGAGGACTACAGATAACTGAGAGATATACCCATCCCAGGACATAACCCCACATGTCCAAAAGAGCTGAGCAGCCTCACCCAGAGCCATATCCACACCCGGGCTCAAAACCAGCCTGTGGCTCTGCCACCAGCGCCTCCCCCAAGAGACTGGCTGCACGCCACGGAGTCTCCCAGAAAGAGCAGCTCCCACCATGGAGAGCAGTAGCTGTGCCCTTCTGGGTCCTTCCTCTTAGCTACCCAGTGTTATGAGTCCCACCTTACTGAGGAAGAAACTAAGGGATGAAGAGGGAAGCCTCCTGCCCATGGTCCAAGAGCCGACAAGGAGCTGTGCCAGGTTCCAAGCTGATTGGCCTCACAACTGGTGCTCCACATCCCCACCTCCTGCAGGAGCCCCTGGTGGCTCACTTTACAGACCGTGTCACTGCATGCTCAGAGCCCTCTGTGGCTTCCCGTGAGTCAAGATAAGTCCTCGCCTTGGCTCAGCCTTTCTGCTCATCTCCCACTCTGCACAGCCTTCCCTTCTCTCACTCGCTCCCACCTCGGAGCCTTCAGCACACACTGCTCCCTCTGCTTCATTCATGCCTCTGCTCACATAACCCCACACGAGGCCCTCTGAGACCTTGCACCCCGCTTTGTATTTCCCCACAGGCCTCATCTCTGCCTGACCACCTGGGCGGCATTTATTTGTCTGCTGTTTGTCTGTGAGCCCAAGAAGGCAGCGTGGACTTGGTTGCTTGTTCACAGCTAAGCCCCAGGGCTTGCCCAACGGTAAGTGCTCAACAGGTATTTGTCACATGAATGAATGAAGAAAGGCCAAAAGGTCTCCAGTCTCACTCCAGCCCCAACTACATCCCAAACCTGCATCCTCAACTCCCCCCAAACACCCCACTTGCTGATACCAGCCTTTTGGGTTCAGGAAAAGCCCAAGCACAGCCAGCTCCTCACTGACTGGCCGGCCACCAGCCTTGGCAGGTCCTGATCACAGGCCCCTCTAAGGATGGAGGAAGCCAGAGCTCAGCGAGAACATGTGGCTTATCCAAGGTCACAGAGCCCCAAAGGTCACAGAGCCCCAGTTCCCTGGGGGGAACATCTCACTCCCCCATCACTAGAGCCCGGGGGGGGGGGGGAGGGCTCTGCTCGGAGGCCCAATGGAATGGGAATATGGAGGCTCCAGCTCACCCACTTGCTCCAGAGAACCCAGTTAAGTTGGGGGGCAGGGTGTCACTCTGCTGCCAGCAGCTCCCTCCTTGCAGCACTGGGACTCCAGCTCCACGTGTTCCAGGAAATCCAGGCCACATTTCCCTCCAGGAGCCACCGCCCAAAGGGACCCTCTGGGGAGAGACAGAGCATTTTTAAGGAAAAGGGGGGGAAAGGTGGGAGGTGTGGGAGAAAGAGTCACCAAAAAAAAAAATAATAATAAGATACTGTGGCTGGGCCAGGAATGTGCCTGGGTGAACCGGAGCCAAGCCTCCTGTCACATCCACAGCTGTGCCGGCCAGGGTGGGGTGCAGGGCGCAGGCGGGGCCGGGTCACTCTCAGGACAGGACACCAGCTGCCAACCTGCTCCTGGCAGGCAGGCTGGCTCCCTGCCTCCCGCCTGGGGGGGGGGGGGGGGTAATGGGAGGAGAGCTGGGCAAGCACCTGGGACAGAAGTCAGGGCTCTGGGCTCTGCTACCCCAGCCCATTCACCAGCCTGGACCTCAGTTTCCCCATCTGTGCAATGACAAGATTTGGAGAAATGCTACAACAGGGTGACTTTTCAATAAGAGACCAGTTGAATAAAAGCAGGGACAGGGACAGCTACACTTTTTAGCAGAGTTTGACCTGGGGTCCCAAACTCAGGGACTCTGTGAACTTGGATAGAAGAAATAACAACTTCATAGTCACCAGCCTCTAACTGAAATTCAGCATTTCCTTCAAGTGTGCATGTGGATCATGAGCCACAGCAGGGTTAGCAGTGGCCTTGTCACAACAGAAGCTGAAGGCACTTTTGTATGATAACACAGTGGTTGCAGACACCTCCACAAATCACTGATGCTCCCCAAGACCCGGCCCTGCATCCACACCGTTTATTTATGTGCTATTAAAGGAACTCAGCTTTTACGGCATCACTAACCCTTGTTACTATTGCAGTAATAGCATTTCAATATAGTGGGTTTCCTAAAATATAATCATGCACTTTACTTTATGTGCTTAAAAAAAGGAATATGAGAAGGGGGTCCAACCTGTCACCAGATGTCAAAGGGGTATACGACACAAAAAGCTAAAAATCCCCTCTTTATATGCAGCCATTTATATTTTTAAATGGGGAAGTTCTCTGTATACTGACTTGGAACAATGTCAAAATACAGTGCTTAGAGCAGTCAGAAAAGCAGGATACACCAGTGTCTGTGTAAGAACCAGGCGGGTGCCTACGTTCACCTGATGCAGGGAGCCCTAAACCATAGCAGTGGTCATCCCCAGGGCCTGAGCGCCCTCAATCCCTGCAGCTCTGCCTTTCTTCCATGCACGTATATATTCAGGAAGAGATGAGATTCTGGAAGGTGGCTGTGCCTGAGGGGAAACCGGTTTTGAATCTTCCCAAATCCCCACATCCAAACAGACAAAGCAACTAGGTTGCAAACCAAAACCAATGGACAAGATTTAGGACAAAACTAGGTGACAAGGTGTCCCCACAAATCCCAAAATCCATGTGGGTGGAGACAAACCTGCACATTATTAAGGTTTGTGTGGGAGAACACTCCCACCGTGAGTATTTATTTGTTTGGGGGACACACGAAATAATAATAAAGTCTCAGTGTCTGCCCCAGGATCCAGGAGTAGTGGGGAACACAGACAATCACAGAAACATGTGAGAAGAGTAATTCTAAGAGTCTGAGACTCTGAACAAACATGTATAAAGGAATCCATGTTTGAAATATTTCATTGCTAAAAAAAAAAAAAAAAGAGCAAAGGAAGAAAGAAGGTGAGAAAGAGGCCGGTAGACAAACAGACATGCTGGTAACTCCTCCTCTGCAGGCCCAGACCAGTGGCATCTTAGGGCAGCTGTTCACACACACAGGCTCCAGGGGAGCTGCCCAGCCCCCAGTTCAGAACTCAATGCCCACTACCCAGCATCTTCCTTTTTGATGAATCATGTGTTTGTGGACTAAAAGGCAGGGTTATCCCAGCCAGGAAGTCCTTAGAGTCATCAGCGTGGAGGCAGCCCCTTAAAGCGGAAAAAACAGCCCTCAGAGGCTCGAAACACAGGTTCGAGTCTCAGGCCGGCCACATAATTCACAGCGTGATCTCACACTGGTCTCAGAGGCGCAGAGAGAAGGCAGCTGCCAGGGCTCACCCATAAACCTGCAGATGCTTCTAGACACCCAGGTGGAGGAAATCGGAAGTCCCTGGCAGCCACTAAAGGTAGGGGTGAGGATGAAGCCAGGTCTGTGCCCTCTCTCCTTGGTTTCTCCAAATACTCAGGCAGCACCACCCTCCGGGCAGGACAAGAACAGTGCACTCGGGACCCAGCCACACTCCTGTTCACTCTAGAGCAACCCCAGCAGTAGGTATCCTAATCCCCGTTTTCCAGATGAGGAAACTGAGGCTTAGAGAGGGGAGGAAGGCCCCAATGTGCTCTGACCTGGGTCTCTTGTGGGGGCCCTCACCCCTGGGACAGCTCTGTGCTGGCAATCCTGACCTCCACCAAGCCTGGAGGCCCACTCAGGGGTGTGGCTGTCTCCCTGTGAGCAGAGCTATTTTTAGTGTCGGCAGCAGGGGCTAAGGGCCAAAGCCAGGAGTGACAATGGGGGGAAGGGGGTGGGGCTGCTGGCGGCCGCCCCCGCACCCAAACAGCCGCCCCATTTCCTCGAGGAACCAGGCCATGCACAATACAAGGAAAGCCGAATGGGGAGCGGCTGGGGGCTCCTGGGGGAGGGGGGGCTGACCTGGCCCATCAGGGCAGCTGGGGGCCAGGAGGGGGACTCCAGACCAGGGGGAAATGGACCATTAGTCCAGCTGCCTGGTCCCGACAGAAGTGATCGTTCATGCTCCACTCACTCCCATACACACACACTCACATTCATTCTCTTTCACACATACACACACTTTCTTAATCTCTCACTCAGTCATTCTCTCATACAATAATCATACTCATTCTCACACACTCATTCACCGACACTGATATATTCACACTCATTCTCTCTCACACTCACTCATTCCCACACACTCATCTCTTACATATATTCTCTCTCTCTCTCTCTCTCTCTCTCTCTCTCTCTCTCTCTCACACACACACACACACACACATACACACACATACATGAGTCTTTTATTAATTCCTAGGCCAGGGCATGGTCTAATCCAGCCTAGAGGCTGAGAACTGGGCCCCGGGGACTCAATGAAATGAGATTCCCAAGCAGGAATTGATTTGGGGACCAGATGAGAAATGTTGTCATGAGCACCCCAGACATTTTACCAGGGTCCTGGTCTCTTTGGGGAGGGATGTCCCTGCTGGGGAGGTTTCAAGCCTGGGGCTGGGACTCTCAGACAAGGGAGGGCTATGTGACAGGAACAGGAAGGTGGTCCCCCACAGCCCGGTAGCAAGGGCTCCTTCCTTGCTCCTCTACAAGGGGAATTCCAGTTTTGCCTGGGCAAGAGCCCTGAACTCACCTTGATATCTGAGGTTCCTCTATGTTATCCCATGGCTTAGGGTAGGAGAAGGCTTCTCCCTCTTCCCCATCCCTGCTCTGCCAGCCACCGCAGAGTGAACTCTGGCTAATGCCTCCTCTCCATCCCACCTCTACACCCTTTTGTGTGCCAGGCCCCATGCCAGGGGTGCCCTCCTCTGCCTCCTGTTCTCCCACCACCATTAAAGCTCTGAGAACAAGAACAGTGATATTCTTGTTTGCCATCACATCCCCAAAACCAAGCAAGTGCCTGACACATAGTAGATGCTCAATAAATACCTGTGGCATGAAATCCTTGCCTCTTCCTGGAGGCCTCTTCTCCTCCCCAAACCATGGACAAATTATCTCATTGGGCCTTCTCAACTGCCCGGTGAGGCAGACATATTCATTCCCATTTTAGGGAGGAGGAAACTGAGACTGGAGAGGGAATGTGGCTGGCTGAGGATCACACAATGGGTAGCAGCCTAGGCAGGACTTATATCCTCAAACGCCCATACCCACCCCTGGCTGTCATCAGCTCTGGGAGTGAGTCCACAGAGGAGAGAAGATGACAAAGCTTTACTAAGAGAGTAATCAAGGCTGGCAAGAGTGGGGTTTGCTTGTTTGGGGGTGGTCCACCCCAAGAGTGAGAGCTTCTTCCGCCTCCCCAGGACCCACTCAGAGCTGGGCTCTCCTTCGCTTGGGTGAAGCTGCACCCAAGGATCAGGAAGGAAAGGCAGAGGACTTTTGGACACGTACTGAAGGCAGACTCTGCACCACATAAAAAATTACCCATTGGAGGTGTTTAAGCAGTATTTGGGGAATACTCCTAGGCAATAAAAAGAAGCAAACTACTGATACAACAACATGGGTGAATCTCGGAGACATTAAGACTAATGAAGAGCCAGGCACAAAACAGTACATGCTGTCTGATTCCATTTATATGAAATTCTAGGAGAGGCAAAACCAAGAGGTAGTGACAGACATCAAATTAACGGTGGCCTGGGCCCAGGAGACGGGTTGGTGGGTGAGGGGCACAGGTATTTGGGAGTGATGGAAATGATCTGGTCCTGATTGGGTGGTGGTTACACAGGGTGTACATTTGTCAAAACCCATGGGAAGAGACACACTTAAGATGGATAACCTTAAGTACCTCTGATGTTATGTTAATAACATCCTGATACAATTGTTTTTAAAAATTAGCACCATGCTCTCAACTTTGAGAATCTATCATCACTTACCAGTCAGTCTGTGTTCTCTCTGGTAATGGAGGGTGCCTCCTTCCAGACGGTCGTAAGTCCCAACATGTGAGGTTGCATTTAGGCACCTGCCAAACTTATTTCCAGGAGCAGAATGCTGCGAAGCAAACGCAGGCTGCTGTTTACTGAGCACATGCTGTTCATGGGTAACTCACTTCCCCCAGCACCCAGTGAAGTGGGTGCTCATATTATCTCCCCTTCACAGAAAAGGAGAAAGGTGGAGGGAGAGGGGTCTTGCTCAAGATCACACAGCTGGCAGGTGGGAGAAAGGGGATTTGAACTCAGCCTGCCTCCAGGAGGTCACTGTTCCACCTTCCAGATGGTTCCCTCTTTTCTGGCCTCAAATGCTCCCCATCCCTTCCATAAACAAAATCCCAGCAGGGGCGCAGGCATGCCCTCCTTACCTGGGAATGCCGGAACTGTAGCCAGCTTGTTCCACTTCCTGGCTGTGTGATCTGGGACAAGTGCCTCTACCTGCCACGTTCATCTGTAAAATAAGGAAAATACTACTTACCTTTAATGGGTACGAGGTTTTCTTTTGGTGATAAAGTGTTTTGAAACCAGACAGAGGTGGTGGTTGTACATCGTGAATGCACTAAATGTCACTGAACTGTCAACTTTAAATGGTTATGTTATTAAATTTTGACTCAATAAAAAAGAAAAAAGGGGAAAAGAGATCATCCGTGTAGATATCAATGGACAAGTACATTAAGAAAAAAACTACCTACCTTAAAAGTTATAGTGAGGATTCAAAGAACAGCAAATATCAAGCACTTAGAATAATGCCAGACTAGCAATAAGCATGCAAGACGTTGGTATTTTAGTGGCCCCAATTGTCAGCCAAGCTGCCATGCTGGATGACCAGCGGCTGCACAAGCCCCCCGGGGCTCCCTGCCTCAGCCCATGTTCTCCTGTCTGCCCTCCATCTCCCATCACTCACGTCACTCACTTGTGCCCATCCACACTGGCCTCTCGGCCTTTCGCCCTCCCCCTTGCTGAGCAGGCTCCTGCTACAGGGCCTTTGCACTGGCTGTTTCCTCGGCCTGAACACTCTTCTCGACTCACACAGCTGCGTCCTCACTTCCTTCAGCTCTTTGCTGAAATGTCACCTCTTCAGAAAGGTCCTCCTTGACCACCCTCAGAAAACAGCTCTGCTCCAGCCACTCACCATCCCCTCACTGGCTTTACAGTTTCATGTGAGATGGTACACTGATTTGTTCATTGTGTTTTGTTCATCTCCCCATGAGATTGGCAGCTCCTTGAAGAGGGACGTTGTTTCCTGCTGGGAGCCCAGCCTGGCACATGGTGAGCCCTCCATAGATAGTTGTGGAAGGAAGGAAGGAAGGAAGGAAGGAAGGAAGGAAGGAAGGAAGGAAGGAAGGAAGGAAGGAAGGAAGAAAGGAAGGAAGGAAGGAAGGCCCCAGATAGTGTCCATCTGGTCATTCAGCTGGGCTCAAATGTGTGAGTCACCAAGGACAGGGACCCTGGGCTTGCCTCAGTGGCCTCAGGATTGATTAGCACATGGGGCATCTGTTGAGGAAAAAAGACCTCTGCTCCATTCAGGGTCCTGCCACCTGTAAGAGACTGGCCTGCCCCACACCACCCAGCCCTGTCCCAGTTTTACTTCCTCCCCTTACAGCTGTTCCTTCCACCTCCCAGCCTCTTCCATTCCTCCTCATCTGGTCCCTCAAACATCTCCTTGGGCCTTTGTCTTTCCCCTCAGCTGCTCTAGGGGGAAGTTAGATACCTTCCTTCATCCTCTCCTTCCCCACCCTTCTGGCCTGGATCGAAAGTCTCCCCCTCAGGCTCAGCACCCACTCCAGCCACTCCCCTCACCTCCAGCAATTTCCAGGGAACAGATGTGGAGAACAGTGGACAGGCAGATGTGATCAGAGGAGCCTCAGGTCCCTCCCCAGGTCAGTTTGCTGTGTAACTCATATCTCCACTCAGAGGCCAGCTGGGGAACTAGGCTGTTTGTGCTCCAAATCCAGCACTACCACTTGCTAGCTGTGTAGCCTTAGGCAAGTCACTCAACCTCTCTGTGCCTCAGAATTTATCTTAGCACAAGGGTGCAAGGCAATAATGCAGAAGGGCTTTGTAAACTGCAAAGCCCTAAACCACCCCTGGCTGTGTATTTGTGCTATTTCTGACCCAAGGAGCCCAGAACTGAAGGACAACCTCGCAGTGGCTCTAAGCTATTGCAGATGTTATTTGCCATCGTCCTTATTACATGATCGATAACATCCTCAGGTTTCACAAAGGCCACAGTCAAGGGTCCATTAACTTTAAGACAGGGGTAAAGTCCCAGAGAACACTCTAGAACAGCACACTTCCAGCGAAACTCACCGTCCCGCAGGGGCCTCACAATAATCCCAAACAGGGACGAGTCATTACTATTCCATTTTACAGATTTGGAAGCTCAGGCTGCCTCCCTTAAGCCCAAGCTTTATTGTTGTTCCTGCCTGGCAGACTGGAGTCCTTGTCCAGCCCCCCATACCTGCACCCACCCTACCGCCCTGGGGACTCCTTTGAGCTCCCCCCGACTCCTGTTTAGCAATACCTCTCCCCGGTTTTCCTAGGCACTTGCCTATTCTCCCAGAATCCTTCTGATCCCAGCCAGCCTGGCAGTGGTCAATGCCAGATCAACCTCACTTTTCCTCCAGATTCCAAACAAGATCAACTGCATTTCCCCTCCTGATTCCAAAATGAGGCAGGCTGGCAGCACTGACCACTACTGGGGAAGGCGGCCGGGCAGGCCTAGATTTGTTTATAAACATTAGCAACAGCTACTACATCGGATAGGTTCTTGTTCCTATCTTAAAATGCAGCACAGAGGAATTGGGTGAGCAACTTGCCTGAGGTCACACAGCTCGGGAGAGTGAGAGCCAGAGTTGAAACTCGGGTCTATTTGACTCCAGAATGCTTGACATCAGCCTTGGAAGTCACTGCCATTGGGTGACTTCATTTCCAGCTCTCCCCCTAAGAGTCCCCATCTCTAACATTGAAAGAGTAATACTTTATTGGATTTGTTGAGTTGAGAGAATTAACTTGGATGAGTTTGTGAAGTGCCCAGAATAGCACAGGGCACCTGGATGTGGCTGGGGGCTCTGTGGTCAGGCCAACCAAGGGTTAAGTCCCAGCTTTTGCCTGCGGAGACAATTACTCTACCTCTCTGAGCTTCACTAGACCCATGTGGACAACAGACACCATCAGCCCCTCTCTCAAAGATGGTGCTGGTCCCAAAAGCTAATTTTCTGAAAGTCAGAAACATGGCTCTCATACCAATAAGAAGTGAGCACATGCCAAAATCATATGTGATTCATTGGTATTACCCCGTCAGCAGTGAAGCTGCTTCTAAAAGTGTTAGAGAGTCTGAAAGGTTTATAGCTAACGGAAGACAAAATGCTGAAACAGGATTGCAAAGTGAAACTGGTTAATGTCCTGCAGGACCAAACAAATGTAACCTTTGGGGTAATCTTTTCTACTGGAGACAAATGATTTGCAACTTAAATCTACAAGTGAGCCCATAACTTTCCTGAGTTTGGGCCCCAATACGTAAGGAAATGACAAGTCAAACAAATATCTGTCCCCCTAGAGAGTTAGTTAACTAACCCTGGAGTGGGTCTGTTAGACAATGGTACTCAAAGAACATGCAGTTCTCCTTTTGTTTTATTTCCAAGTTTGGGATTTTTTTTAAACCTGAGAATGCAATGCAATAATGGAGGTGGAAGAACTTTAAAGTGCTGAATGCCTCTTGGCTTGTTATTTGGGTAGCATCTCTGCCCAACAACCCAGAACTCTGAGCAGCAATCCCTATGCTCATCAAATGAGGTGGACAGGGAGCTAGGAACACTCAAAAGAATGCAAAACAAACAAACAAAAAGAATGCAAAACTATTTGCAAGCATGGTCTCATTCATCTTGATTTCCTTCCAGAGCACTCTGAGCTCAGGCCTGGGATTAACATGAGGTGATGCCTCACATCACACAATCCATAAGTCTCCTTTCCACGGAGTCCCTGCTCACCTAATGACATCCTATCTAATAAAAGAAAAACATGGTAATTAGTGTACGACCGCTACCCTTCCCATTGGCTAATCAGGGTGATATGCAAATTAACTGCCAGCCATGATGGCAGCCAGCAGCCAAGCAGCTTAAACTGAACATGAGGCTTGCTTGCTTCAGTGACTGAGGACTCCAATGTTCCCCCACTGCCTTGCTGGCCTCTGAGCTTGCAGTTTGAACATTGTAACAAATATAGAAGCTACACAAAACCCCAGAAACCTGCTTTCAGCGAGCAGGGATCTCAGAGCTGGAGTTGATACAGAGTTTCGATTATAGAACCTAAACAAACCAGATACCTACTTTCAGCAGCTGAGGCCTCAGAGCTGGAGCCAAGCCTCAGAGCTAAAGCTGGCCCAGAATTAAAAAAAAAGAAAAAGAAAAAAAGGAGCGGTTGGGAGCTTCAGTCCCAGCCTGAAAACAGCCCGCAGCTCCTCACCCAGACTGGCCAGGCACCCCAGTGGGGACCCCCACCCTGAAGGGTGTGTGACCAGCTGCAAACAGCCATCATCCCCTCATCCAGGCTGGCCAGGTACCCCAGTGGGGACCCCCACCCTGAAGGGTGTGTGACCAGCTGCAAACAGCCATCATCCCCTCATCCAGGCTGGCCAGGTACCCCAGTGGGGACCCCCACCCTGATCCAGGACACCCTTCAGGGCAAACCAGCCGGCCCCTACCCATGCGCCAGGCCTCTATCCTATATAGTAAAAGGGTAATATGCCTCCCAGCACCGGGATCATCGGAGCCGCAAGGCCTCCTGGCACCGGGATCATCATGACAGGGGGCAGCACCCAAACCCCCTGATTGCCCTGCGGCTCTGTGTGTGACAGGGGGCAGGGCCACAACCTCCCTATCCACCCTGCTCTGTTCGTGACAGGGGAAGGCACCCCAACCCCCTGATTGGCCCTGCTCTGTGCCTGATAGGGGGGAGCTCCCCAACCCCCTGATCGCCCTGCAGCTCTGTGTGTGACAGGATGCAGCGCCCCAACCTCCCCACCCCATGGGCCCTACTCTGTATGTGACGGGGTAGAGCCCTAACCTCCCCATCGGCCCTGCCCTGAGTGTGACAGTGGCGGTGCCCCAACCCCCTGATCGGCCCTGCTCTGTGCGTGACAGGGGGCAGTGCCCCAACCCCCTGATTGGCCCTGCTCTGTGCGTGACAGGGGGTGGCGCCGCAACCTCCTCATCGACCCTGCCTTGAGTGTGACAGGGGGCGGTGCCCCAATCCCCCAATGGGCCCTACCCTGAGCATGACTGAGGGTGGCATCGCAACCTCCCAATCTGCCCTGCTCTGTGCATGACAGGGGGTGGTGCCCCAACTCCCCAATTGGCCCTGCTCTGAGCCCGACCAGGGGCTGCACCTAGGGATTGGGCCTGCCCTCTGCCACCCGGGAGCAGGCCTAAGCCAGCAGGTCGTTATCTCCTGAGGGGTCCCAGACTGCGAGAGGGCACAGGCCGGGCTGAGGGACTCCCCCCCTCCCCGCCGAGTGCACAAATTTTTGTGTACCGGGCCTCTAGTTAGTTAATAAATTTTATAGGTTTCAGGTGTACAAGTCCATAATCCATCATCTGTGTACTGTATTGTGTTCACCATCTCAAGTCAAGTCTCCTTCCATCTCTATTTATTCCCCCTTTACCCTCCTTTTTTTTTAACAATTTTTTTTTTATTGATTTCAGAGAGGAAGGGAGAGGGAGAGAGAGAAACATCAATGAGAGAAAATCAATGATCGGCTGCCTCCTGCACGCCCCCTGCTGGGGATGGAGCCCAAAACCCGGTAATGTGCACTGACCGAGAATTGAACCAGGACCTCCTGATTCATAGGTCGATGCTAAACCACAGAGCCGGTGGGCCCCCCTATACCCTCTTCTACTTCCCCCACCCCCTTTTCCCTCTGGGAATTACCATATTGTTGTCTGTGTCAATGAGGTTGCTTAACCCCTTCACCTTTTTTTGTCATTTATTCAACCATTATTTTCTGGGTGTCTACCTGCTGCCAAGCACTGTCGTGGGCATTTGGGGTAAAGCACAAAACAAGACAGACATAGTCACTGCCTTCAAGGGCCTAAAGTCTAAACAAGAGACAGATGATTGGTTAACTAAGATAGAGGCTAAATAATCAAAAATCACCACAAGCTCTAAGAAGGAGAAGAACAGGATGAACATGAGCAGGGCTGCCAGCCTCAGAGAGCGGCCGGAGAAGACTCCCTAAAGAGGTGACATTCAAGCTGAGACGTGAGGAATGAGAGAATGCCAGCCAATGGAAAAGCTGGGGGGAAAGGCATCCCAGGTGGGAGGTCCAGCATGTGCAAAGGTCCTGATGCAAGATGAGGCTTCAAGGAACGTTGTGGCCATAGTTTGGCAACTGGCAGGAGATGAGTTGAGGGAAGAAAGCAGGACCTGAATCATGGTGGGAATGGGGGGAAGGGGTCTGCAAGAGACCTAGATGTAATTCTAAATATGATGGGAAGATATGGAGCATTTTGGTCAGACACCGTTGTAACCCAACTGTGTTTCTACCCTGGGGTCTTTTACATTGGGGTCCCTGCACCAGCAGCATCAACATCACCTGGAACTTGTTGGTAATGCAGATTCTTGGGCCCCGCCCCAGAACTACAGATCAGACCTTCTGAAGGTGGAGTCCATCCACTGGTGTTTTAACAAGCCCTCCGGATGATCTGATGATGTTTGGAAACCACCACTCTGGAATCAATAATCCACCAGTTAGTAACACAACCTAGAGTCGTCACCTGGTGGCACTTTATGGGAACTACAGCCTGACTGCTGCTTCCACCGCCAGCCCTTTTTGACACTTCCCACTGACAGGACCCAGACCAGGGTCATGGACAGAAGGATGGCTTTAGAGCAGTGATGGCGAACCTATGACACGCGTGTCAGAGGTGACACGCGAACTCATTTTTTTGGTTGATTTTTCTTTGTTAAATGGCATTTAAATATATAAAATAAATATCAAAAATATAAGTCTTTGTTTTACTATGGTTGTAAATATCAAAAAATTTCTATATGTGACACGGCACCAGAGTTAAGTTAGGGTTTTTCAAAATGCTGACACACCGAGCTCAAAAGGCTCACCATCATTGCTTTAGAGTGTGTCTGTCTACTTTCTCACATGCAAGAACACACAACATGGGAGGGCTTCAATAACTTCAAGTTTCCTCCTGCTCTGCTTAGAATAAAACCCAGATTCCTTACACAGTTGCTCTGTCCTAACTTCCTCTCTCCTCTCACACACTCCCTGTCAGCCACACTGGCATCCGTGCTGTTTCTCAGATACACCAACCATGTTCTTACCTCAAGGTTTTGTTATTTGCTGCTCTTTCTGCCTGGAATGCTCTTACTCCACACTTGCATGGCTTGCTCCTTCTCTCTTTCAGATTCCTTTCAAATGCCATCTCCTCTGGGAAGCCTTCCATGACTGCACTCACTATGGAGCTCTTGCCCTATTGTCTTTTTGTCTGTGACCCTGTTTTCTTTGTTTAAGCAAAATTTTTATTACAGAAAAGCTCTCTGCAGCAGGGAGGGACCTGAACTGATTGCCCCTTTTTCTTCATTCTTGACATTATCTTATATATTTATTTGACTTTTGTCTATCCTCCTTATGGGACCATGAGTTTCAATAAGGCAGGGATGTTTATCTCTTTCGTTCACTGTTGTAACCCCAGTACAAACAGTAGGTGCTCAATAGATATTGTCTGAATGAATAAATATACTCAGTGAGGCAAGTATTACCACCCTCTTTCCCACCAGTGGGGAAACTGAAGCCCAGTGAAGTGATCTGACTCACTCAAGTTCACACAATGAGTAAGTGGCTGGGGTCCAGATTTGAAGTAGGAATTCTGGAAACGGAAGGGTGAGCCGTGTCCACACTGGCACCTTGAGGTTCCTGAGGCTGGGGAGTTTTCAATCAAGCAACCACATCACCATCACCCAAGATCAGCAAGCAGGGGCTGTGAGTTCTGAAGGGTGTTCTTCATGTAAAGGGGCAGAGGGCACGGTCTAGATCCTAAGTGGGGCAGTGCCACCAGGAGCTGGGCAGTCCCCAGTGATTGCCCCAGGCATACAGCAGGAGGGGAGCAGGGGGGCAGGCATCCCCAAATGAGTCCCAAGTCCTGTGTGGTATTCATAGTTCCCTTTAGTAATTGGCATAGAGGAAACCCTGTTTTTAGTTATCTGAGCCTGGGACCAAATTCTATTTCACACACAAACACTATGTGTGTGTGGGGTTTTGTTTTGTTCATTTTTACCAGACTTTATTTTTTATAACAGTTTTAGGTTTATAGAAAAATTATGCAGAAATGACAGAGTACCTCATACTCCCTCTTCCCAACACACACAGTTTTTCCTATTACTAATACTTTATGATACCTTTGTTACAAATGAAGGACAAATGCTGATGCATTATTATTAACTAAAATCCATAGTTTATATTAAGGTTCACTCTTGGTGTTGCACAGCTCTATGGATTTTGAAAAATGCATAATGCGCCCGGCCAGTGTTGCTTAGTGGTTGAGTGTTGACCTATGAAGCATGAGGTCACGGTTTAATTCCTGGCCAGGACACAGGCCAGGGGTTGCAGCCTCAATCCCCAGTGGGGGGCGTGAAGGAGGCAGCTGATCAATGATTCTCTCATCATTGATGTTTCTCACTCTCTCTCCCGCTTCCTTCCTCTCTGAAATCAATTAAAAAATATTTTTTTTAAAATGCATGTCCTGTATTTATCATGACAGTATCACACAGAAGTCCACTGCCCAAAAAATGCCCTCTGCTCCATCTATTCCTCCCTCCTCCCTCCCCAAATCCTTGGCAACCATTGCCTTTTTTATTGTCTCTATAATTTTGCCTTTCCCAGCATAGAGTGTATTTGCTTGGTTTTAATGTATAGTGACCCTGCCAGGAAAGTGACCTCCACATAAGTTGGAACCAGACTGGGTCACGTTTGGTTCAGGACTTTACCTAGAACTGCTCGCATTTTGGAGGATCACTGCCATGATGAGGTCGTGGTGTTTGAGTTACCAGAGCTCCTGATTCAGCCCGCAGATTCACGGTGATTCCACAAAAACCATAACCTCCCAACTACTTTGTAATGTTTCCTATGTATTTTGCTCAAATATTTACATAGTAATTTATTCTAAACTAATTTCACTTTTTCTTTTATATTACAATTAGGATATTATTTATGTTGAAAATTATGTGTCAGTAGGTTATATCATCCAGGAATTTCATTTTGGAAAAGAAGCATTGCAACTGTTGTTAAAAGGAACAACTGGGAACCCTGGGTGCCCTAGGGTTTCAACCCATAATTATACTGCATGACAATCACAATGGCAGCAAGCATTCAAAAGGCACTGTGCTGGGCCAGTGACTTCTGTATACAACTCATTATATCCTTACAGTTCCCCTGCCAGGTGCTACATGGTGTGTAGTGTTATCCCATTTTACAGAGGGGAAAACTGAGGTTCAGACAGAATAATGTCCCTGAGTGGGACTGGATATGGAATTCCAGTCCATGCTCCTAACAACCCAGCATCCAGCCCTGGATTTCCTGGGCCTCCTGGAAAGACCGTGTTGGGTGAGCTGAATATCTCCAAGCCTGCAAGGCCCCCAGAAGAGCACATGGGGGAACTGAGAGATCAAGAGCACAGGTTCTGGCCTGGGTTCCAATCTTGGCTATGACACTTACTCTGAGTGACACTGGGACAGTAACTCCCCCTCTCTGAGGCTCAGTTTGCTCATCTGTAAAATAGGGGTGATGTCACCAAAGTGTGGTAGCTATTATCTTTTTCCATGTTACCAAGGCAGAAACTATGGCTCATAGAGGGGAAGTGGCCTGCCCAGTGTTCGATGGAGAGTGATTCAATGGTCCTCTAAGGACATGCCCCCTTTGCCTGGTAAGGTCCCCCTGGACCTTATCAATTCTATATCACAGGTCACCAGGAAAAGGTCAGGGGTTACCTTCCCTGGCCACCTATCCCCCAATCCAACCACCTACTTGTTACCCCACAGGGAAGAAGTCTCTGAGAGCCCCAAGACCGGGAGAGCTGGAAGAAGGGTGCTGTCCCTGGAAGCACTGGGACTCATTTTCCCTGTGGTGAACTCCAAGTCCTAAAGGGATGCATTCCTCTCCATCGCCACCACTTCCTTCTCATGTAGACACTCCTTTCCTCCTCCCTTCCTACCCAGCAGCCAGAGATCTCTCATAAATGTAAACTCATATGAAGTCACTCCCTTGCTTAACCCTTCCATGGCTCCCTATTGTCCTTAAGCTACACTTCTCTACCTGGTGCACAGGAACTTGCCCACTCCTCCTATCTCATTTCCCACAATGCTGCCTCCACTCCTTACTCCCCACGTATGTTCAGGGCACATTGGGCTCTCCCATGGGCCCTTAATGCGCCAGCATGTTCCTGACTGAGAACCTGTGCCCATGTGCTTCTCCTCCTTGGTCAGCTCATTAAACAACTCACTCCTTCCCTTCACCAGGCAAACCCCTCCTCCCTCCCTCCCCTAGGCCAGCTTTTCCTGCTATGCTCTCTCATGCCCCACCCACTGGTCTCTCCTAGCAATAATCCCAGTTTCCAACGATAGATTCATCTAATTATCTTCTCCCCACTTGATTGAGCTGCACTGGGACCCTGCTCTGTTTCCTTCTGCATACTGAGAACCGTGAGAAGTGTCTGCCCCCAAGTAGGCACTCTGGAGAAACTACTGACTGGCAGACTAAAAGGCCACACAGAGGAGAGAGATGGCCCATCTCCTCCACCAGGTGGACTAAGACATACAATACAACTTGAAAGGAAGGAAAAAATGGGAAAATGGAAGGCAGAGGTAATCCCAGGCACAATTCAATTCACTATTCAGCATGCCTAGACGTGCCAGACGCCATGCCATGCACTGGGAACAGTGTATGTGTGCCACACTGCCTGGACTCAGAGCCCAACTCACTACTCACTAGCTGTGGAAGTTTAGGTAAGTCACTAAACCTCTCGGAACCTGGTGTCTCTAACTATCAAATGGAAGAAGTGGAGAAGTTACTTCATTACAGAAAACCCATGCCTTAGGGCATTAGGACTTACTATGCCCTTGAAACCCCAGTGGAATCAGCAATTCTGTTTGGTTACTATTGCTGAATCACACACCACTCCAATATTTAGTGGCTTAAAACAACCACTTTTTCCTTCACTGGTGTGTGAATCAGAAACATTGGAAAGGACCAGTTGGGTAGGTCTTTGTTAGAGTCAGATGTTGGCCAGGCCTGTGATTATTTGAAGGCTCAATGGCTGGCTATTGACTGCGGGCACCAACCTGTCATATTCGTTACCTGCACCCATCCACCCACCCCCGCCATTACCTGAATTTCTAGCCTATCACCTTCTATCTTTCCAGCTCACTCTCTCCAGTACCCCAATTCCCACAATCCTTCAGTCCCACTGAGACCTCTGATTCATTGAGCCTACCACCTTCTCCCTCATGTCCTCACCTCCCTCCTCCCTGCTTAATGCCCCTGGGGTGTCATTATCCTCAAGCACTGCGCACTCCCAAGAGAGGCCCCTGCTCCCCTCTGGTGGAACACCCAGTGGTTGACACCAACTCTCTGTCCTTCTGTGCTTATTCCCCTGCAGTGCAATGTGGCTGAAGAACAACACACCCCATGTGGAGTGGTCTCACTTTACTTACCTGACTGCTAAGCCCAATGGGCCTTCAGTACACTGCAGTTCCCTTGGCCCATTTCTTCTCCCCAGGCAATTCCTTCCTATCTTCTCCTCAAACCTCCATCACCTCCTCTCCCATTCTTAGTCTGAGCTGAGGATCTTGCTTCCTATTTCACAGGGAAAATTCTAGCAATCAGAAAATACTTCCACAAACTTTTATTTACTTTTACTTTACTAGGGGCCCGGTGCACAAAAATTTGTGCACTGGGAGGGTGTCCCCTCAGCCCGGCCTGTGCCCTCTCTCAGTCTGGGACCCCGCAGGGTATGACCACCTGCTGGCTTAGGCCTGCTCCCCAGGGGATTGGGTCTAAGATGGCAATCAGACATCCTTCTGGCAGCCCGGCAGCCCTCGGGGGATGTCCACTTGCCAGTGGGGAGCAGACCTAAGCTACAGTCAGACCTCCTTAGCGCTGCTGAGGAGGCAGGAGAGGCTCCCACCACCGCTGTACTGGCAGCCATCAGCCTGGCTTGTGGCTGAGCAGAGCTCCCCAACGTGGGAGCGCACTGACCACCAGAGGGCAGCTCCTGCATTGAGCGTCTGCCCCCTGGTGGTCAGTGTGTGTCATCGTGACCAGTCATTCCCAGCCTTTCTGCTGTTAGGGTCAGTTTGCATATTACCCTTTTACTATATAGGATAGAGGCCTGGTGCACAGGTGGAGGCCAGCTGGTTTGGCTTGAAGGGTGTCCTGGATCAGGGTGGGGGTCCCGCTTGGGTGCCTGGCCAGCCTGGGTGAGGGGCTGATGGCTGTTTGCAGCTGGTCACACCCCCTTCAGGGTGGGGGTCCCCACTGGGGTGCCTGGCCAGTCTGGGTGAGGGGCTGAGGGCTGTTTTCAGGCTGGCAGGCGACTGAAGCTCCCAGCCTCTCCTTTTTTTCTTAATTCTGGGATTTATTTACCTTCTATAATTGAAACATTGTTACCGTCACTGGCACTCTCAGCTCTGAGGCCACGGCCGGCCGACTGAAAGCAGGTATCTGGGGTTTGTTTAGCTTCTATATTTGAAACTTTGTTGCTTCTGGAGCTCAGAGCTGGGCCTCGGCAGGCGGGGAACCTTGGCTTCCTCCATCACTGGAGCAAGCAAGCCTCTTGCTCACTTCAGCTGCATGGCTGCCGGTCACCATCTTTGTTGGCAGTTAATTTGCATATCGCCCTGATTACCCAATGGGAAGTGTAGCGGAGGTACACTTTAATTACCCTTTTTGTCTTTTATTAGATAGGAAGGATACTCTGCCCCAAGCCGTGGTCCCATCTGTGTATAGCTCCCATCTTTCTCTGTCTTCTCCCTCTGGCATCATCATCATTTCCAATCTACTGAATCATTCTCATCAACATAAAAATAAACTATTATGTCTGCATTAAAGTAACTTCTCTTAACCCAACTCTGCTCTCCACCTACCACCCCATCCTCAGTCCTAAAGCAAAACCCCTCAAAAAGTTGTCTGTACCCACTGCCTCAGTGTCTCTACTTGCTCTCCTTCCATTACAGAAAAGGTACAAAAATAGTACAAAAAAATACCCAAATATCAATCACCCAGATTTTACCATCTTTGGTTTATCATTCTCTTTCTTCCCTCCTCCTCAACTCTTATAGAGTAAGTTGTAGACGTGAGTCCTTTATCCCTAAAACCAGTGTGTATTTCCTAAAAGCAAGGACATTCTCTTACAATAACCAAGATCATGAATTTTTACACTGATACAATATTATTATCTAACTAGAGGCCCGGTGCACAAAAATATGTGCACTCAGAGGGAATGGGGGTCCTCAGCCTGGCCTGTGCCCTCTCGCAGTCTGGGACCCCTCGGGAGATAACGACCTGCTGGCTTAGGCCTGCTCCCGGGTGGCAGAGGGCAGGCCTAATCCCTAGGTGCAGCCCCTGGTCGGGCTCAGAGCAGGGCCGATTGGGGAGTTGGGGTGCCGCCCCCTGTCATGCACAGAGCAGGGCAGATCGGGAGGCTGCGATGCCACCCTCAATCACGCTCAGGGCAGGGCCGATGGGGAGGTTATGGCTCTACCCCATCACACACAGAGGAGGGCCCATGGGGGCGGGGGGTTGGGGCGCTGCCCTCTATCACCCACAGAGCAGGGCTGATCAGGGGGTTGGGGTGCCGCCACTCTCACACTCAGGGCAGGGCCGATGGGGAGGTTATGGCTCTACCCTGTCACACACAGAGCAGGGCCCGTGTGTTGGGGCGCTGCACCCTGTCACACACAGAGCCGCAGGGCGATCAGGGGGTTGGGGAGCTCCCCCGAATCAGGCACAGAGCAGGGCTGATCAGGAGGTTGGGGTGCCTTCCCCTGTCACGAACAGAGCAGGGCGGATAGGGAGGTTGTGGCCCCGGCCCCTGTCACACACAGAGCCGCAGGGTGATCAGGGGGTTTGTGCGCTGCCCCCTGTCACGCTGATCTTGGTGCCGGGATGCCCCTCGGCTCCGCTGATCCCGGTGCTGGGAGGCATATTACCCTTTTACTATATAGGATAGAGGCCTGGTGCATGGGTGGGGCTGGCTGGTTTGCCCTGAAGGGTGTCCTAGATCAGGGTGGGGGTCCCCACTGGGGTGCCTGGCCAGCCTCGGTGAGGGTATGATGGCTGTTTGTAGCTGGTCACAAACCCTTCAGGGTGGGGGTCCCCAGTGGGGTGCCTGGCCAGTCTGGGTGAGGGGCTGAGGGCTGAAGCTCCCAACTTCTCCTTTTTATCTTTTTTTTTTAATTCTGGGACAGCTTTAGCTCTGGCTCCAGCTCTGAGGCCTCTGCTGCTGAAAGCAGGTATCTGGTTTGTTTGGGTTCTATAATCGGAACAATGTATAACTCCAGCTCTGAGATCCCGGCTCGCTAACAGCAGATTTCTGGGGTTTTCTTTAGCTTCTATATTTGTTACAATGTTTCAAACTGCAGGCTCAGAGGCCGGCAAGGCAGGCAGGGAACACTGGTTTCCTCCTTCACTGAAGCAAGCAAGCCTCATGTTAGTTTCAAGCTGCCTGGCTGCCGGCTGCCATCTTGGCTGGCAGTTAATTTGCATATCGCCCTGATTAGCCAATGGGAAGGGTAGCAGTCGTACGCTAATTACCATGTTTCTCTTTTATTAGCTAGGATATAGAGACCTTACTCAAATTTCACCAATCGTTCCACTACTATCCTTTATAGGCAATGAAAAACCAATGTTTCCTGGTCCAGGATCTCACACTGTATTAAGTTCTTGTGTCTCTTTGGTCTCCTTAATCTAGAACTGCTCCTCAGTCATTCTTTGTCATCCATGATCTCGACATTTTTGAAGAGTACAAGCCGGTTACCATTTTGTAGAAATACCCTTCAATTTGGGTTCATGAATCAGTTAAGCATATCTGGCAGAAATACCACTGAAGGGATGCTGTGTCCTTCTCAGGAGGAACATGATGTCAACTTGCCCCATTAATGGTGACGCTCCCTTTGACCAGTTGGTTGATGTGTCTGCTGGGTTTCTTCACTGTAAAGTTACCATTTTACCCTTTGTAATTAATAACTATCTTGTGTACAGAGGCAGAGCATCATCGAACAGACTGTCAAACTACAGCGGGAAGGCCGAGGAGGGCTGGGGGGCCGGGGGGGGGGGGGGGGATGGTAAGAGATCAACCGAAGGACTAGTATGCATGCATATAAGCATAACCAATGGACACAAGACACTGGGGGATAGGGGAGGCCAGGGGAATGTCAAGCAGGGGGTAAAAAGGAGACATATGTAATACTGTTTGTAATACTTTAAGCAATAAAACAAAATTTTTTAAAAAAGAAAAAGAAAACAAAAAGAGAAACTAAAAAGAACTGTCCCATTTACCATTGCAACAAAAAAAATTAAGATATCTAGGAATAACCTTAACTAAAAAGTTAAAAGACCTGTACTCAGAAAACTACAGGATATTGAAAAAACAAATAGAGGAAGACAAACAAATGGAAGAATATATCATGTTCTTGCATTGGTAGAATCAACATCATTAAAATGTTCATACTACCCAAAGCAATCTATAGATTCAATGCAATCCCTACTAAAATGCCAATGGCACATTTCACAGATCTAGAACAAACTCTCCAAAAATTCATCTGGAATAAAAAAAGACACTGAATAGCCGCAGCAATCCTGAGAAAGAAGAACAAAGTTGGAGGGATCACAATATCAGATATCAAGCAATATTACAAAACCACTGTTCTCAAAACTGCTTGGTATTGGCACAAGAAACAACATATAGACCAATGGTATAGAATAGAGAAGCCAGAAATCACCCAAACCACTATGCTCAATTAATATTTGACAAAAGAGGCAAGAGCATACAATGGAGTCAAGAGTCTCTTCAATAAATGGTGCTGGGAAAATTGGACAGATACATGCAAAAAAATGAAACTAGACCACCAACTGACACTATAAACAAAATAAACTCAAAATGGATAAAGGACTTAAACCTAAGACAGAAAACCATAAAAATCTTAGAAGAATCCATAGACAGCAAAAAAATATCAGACCTATGTCATAGCAATATCTTTACTGATACATTTCCTGGAAACGAAGGATAAAATAAACAAATGGCACTACTTCAAAATAAAAAGCTTCTGCACAGCAAAAGAAACCTTCAACCAAACAACAAGAAAGCCCACTGCATGGGAGAACATATTTGCCAATTATATCTCTGGTAAGTGTTTAATCTCCAAAATTTATAGGGAACTCATGCAACTTAACAAAAGGAAGATAAACAATCCAATCAAAAAATGGGCAAAGGACCTAAATAGACACTTTACAAAAGAGGACATACAGAAGGCCGAGAGACATATGAAAACATGCTCAAAGTCACTAATCATCTGAGAGATGCAGATCAAAAAGACAATGAGGTACATCACACACCTGTCTGAATGTCTATCATCAACAAATCAACAAATGACAAGTGCTGGCGAGAATGACAAGTGCTGGTGGGAATGCAGACTGGTGCAGCCACTGTGAAAAACAGTATGGAGTTTCCTCAAAAATGTTATTCCCATTTGATCCAGCAAACCCACTTCTACGAAAATATCCCAAGAAATCTGAAACACCAATCAGGAAGGCTACATGCACCCCTACTTTCATAGCAGCACAATTTACAATAGTTAAGATTTGGAAACAGCCTAATCGCCTATCAGCAGATGAGTGATTTAAATCAGTGATACATTTACACAGTGGAATGCTATGCAGCTGTATAAAAGAAGGAACTCTTGCCATTTGCAACAGCATGGATGGACCTGGAGAGCATTATGCTAAGTGAAATAGGCCAGTTGGAGAAATATCACATGATCTCACTCATTTGTGGAATATAATGAACATAAAGTGATAAATAAAAATAGAGCTAGAGTCATAGAAGCATTGAACAGACCATCCAACCTAAGAGGGAAGACCGGGGAGATGGGGATAAGAGATCAACCAAAGGACTTGAATGCATGCATATGAGCATAACCAATGGACACAGATAGTATGGGGGTGAAAGCATGTGCTGGGGCGTGGGAGTGGCTGGGGAGAGGACAATGGGGGGGGGGGAGGGAGACTTATGTAATACTTTAAACAATAAAGAAGTTAAAAAAAATTTTAAAAAAGTAACTATCTTGTGAGAACTCTAAGACTATGCAAATATCCTGTTTCTCCTCAAAGTTTAATCTACTACTGATTGAAACATCTATGAATGAATCTCCACTGAAACAATTATTACTATGGTGGCTGCCAAACAGTGATTTTCTAATTCTTACTCTTCTAGATTTTAGGTGACTTTCTGCTCTTAAAAAGAGATTTCCTTTTCCTTTCTGTCTTTAAATCCTCTACTCTCTCTTAACCCCACTCCAATCAGGCTTTTGCTCCCACCATTCTCCTTAAACTCTTTCCTTTCCAACAACGCCCTCCACTTTGCTAATTCAGTTTTTGATTCTCATCTTCTTTTTTATTTTTATTTTTAATCCTCACCCAAGGATATTTTTCCATTGATTTTTAGAGAAAGTGGAAGAAAGAGGGAAAGACAGAAACACAGATTGCCTCCTGCATGCGCCCCGACCATGGCCCAGGCCGGGGAGAAGCCTGCAACCGAGGTATGTGCCCTTGACCAGAATCGAACCTGGGATCCTTCCACCCGCAGGCCAACGCTCTATCCACTGAGCCAAACTAGCTAGGGCAAGATTCTCATCTTCTTGACCTCTCAGCAGCATTTGACACAGATCACCAGCTCTCCCCCTTTGAACTGTTTTCCTTACTGGTCCCCAGGACACACTCCTAGCTGCTCTGCCTCAGACTCCTTTGTTTCTTATCTCTTAATGATGGAGTCTCAGTCCTTGGTCCTCTTCTCTTCTCTGTCTATGCTCACTCCCTTGGAGATCTTACCCAGTTGCATGGCTTTAAAAACCATTTCTACAACGAGGACTCCTGTGTTAATCTACTTGGGCTGCCAGAGCAGACTGGGTGGCTTAAAAACAGAAATTTAGCCCTAGCCAGTTGCTCAGTGGTTAGGACGTTGGCCCAAGGACCAAAGGGTCACGGGTTTGATCCCCATCCCCAGTCAGGGGGTGAGGGGGTAGGAAGGCAACCAATTGATGTGTCTCACATCGATGTTTCTCTTTCTCCTCTCCCCCCTCCCTCCACTCTCTCTGAAAAAAAAAAAAATCAATGGAAAAAATATCCTCACTCCTTGAGTGAAGACTAAAAATAGTAGTAACAATAAAACAAAACAAAAAATAATAAATACATTTTTTAAATTGATCCTATGGCACTTCTGAGCCTAGGCCTCAAGAGTGGCCTTGCTGCTTTTGTTCTCTTCCTTTTGGAAGTCATCCTGTAAGGAAGCCTGAGCTAGCTTGCTGAAGAAGCCACGCGAAGAACCAAGGCACTCCAGCCACAAACCCAGTGGCCAGATCTCTGAATGAGGCCATATAGGACCAGCCAGCCTGTCACCTTGCTGACGGCAAGGGCAGGAGTAAGCCCAGACAAGACCATGTGCAACAGAAAAGAGCTATCCTAGTTGAGACATGTCCAAACTGCCAAACCATACAAATAAGCAAATAATGATTGTTGGCTTAAGCCACTCTGTTTTGGGATGATTTGTTAAGCAGCAATACAAAGCTGAGACATTTAGGTTCTCAGTGCAGTGACCCAGGTTGAAATGCCAAGTTCCATCTCTGGCATATGATCTTGGGCACGTCCTGTAATCTCGCTGAACCTCAGTTTCCTCATCTGTACAATGGGATACTTTTAGTTTCTACCTCCTCAGGCTGATGTGAGGATTAAATTAGATGATGAACATTCAGTGTATGGCACAGGGCAAGCACTGTCAACATTTTAAATGTGGTTGTTGCTGTTGTTGTTTGAAGGAAGTCTAGCTTGATACTTGCTATGTAGGCGGTCAGAAAGAGTAAATGTGAAAGATAACTGAGCTTGTCTTTGGAGGCTCCATAACTAGTGGATGTTGGAGACTGGGGGCTTCTTGGGACCAGAGACCTATATCAGGCTAGCCTGGGAGATGGCAAGGGTTGGGTCTCAACTGTGTCCTACTTGGTACAAAGCAGCTGTATGTGTGTGCCTGGTGAGCCCTATGAATGAAGTCACGGATGGAGGCTGGAATTGGGTAGAAGAATGAACAATAATGCTGTAGGAGGGGCTGAGATCATAGGAAGGTGTGAGGGCTAAATCTTGGGAATACCCACACTCTGTGAAATTACCTATTTAAAAAATATATTTTTATTGATTTCAGAGAGGGAGAGCGAGAGATAGAAATATCAATGATGAGAGAGAATCATTGATCAGCTGCCTCCTGTACGCCTCCCACTGGGGATCGAGCCTACAATCCCGGCATGTGCCCTGACCTGCAATTGAACGGTGCCACTCAACCACTGAACCACATTGGCCAGGCTGAAATTACTTTTTTTATTCTTCTGTTTACCTGTGCATAATCTGTTTCTCACTTTAGAAGGTGTGCTCCATAAGGAACTGGTATCGGTCTTGCTCATGCACCTCACACAATGTCTGGTTCATAGCAAGTGAGTAAGAGCTGAATAAATGTGAACGAAGGTGGGAAAAAGGGAGCCACAAAAGCCAAAAGACGTGGTCCGAGAGCTAAGTGGAAGGCTAGTCATTTCCTGAAAGAGGGCTTCACAGGAACATTGGGATCATCTTCTCTAACCTCCTCAGTCCACAGTTGGGGAAGCAAAGGCCCAGAGAGGACGAATGACCAGCCTGAGGACACCCATGACTGCAGATTCCCCGCCAATGAGATCAAATGCCACAGACCTGCCTGACAATGAGGCACAGAAAAGTCACGGCCACCTCCCTGAGGCCATCACTGTAGGTCAGCAGCTGTAGCCACCCCCATCCCATCCCATCCCACCCCACCCCACCCCATCCCACCCCATCCCACCCCACCCCACCCCACCCCATCCCATCCCACGGGGGCGAAAATTGTCTCTCTGGGAGCAGAGGTGCCAGTAAGCTAAACTGCCAATGGAGGGCTGGAGCGGGCAGGCAGCTCCGGGTAACAGCTGGTAACACCAAAATAACCCGGCCTCCTCGCCTTGTTCCAGCCCTCACACCTCTGCCCCCTCAGAGGCGAGGCGAACACGAATTCCTCAGTAACACTCCACACACCAGCTTTCAGCAGGGCCTGCAGGGGGCGGGGGTGGTCATGAGACGCAGCCCTGTCCACTGGGGGCTCACAGTCTATGATGGAGCACGCAGGCTGGGCACCCGTCGGGCTGCTAAATGATGGTGCCTAGGTCTTGGGGAGCTCAAGAGAGGGAAGATCCTCGGAGAAAAGGACCCCTGAATTACTTTAATGAATGTTAGCCAGTCCAGGAGGTAACAGTAACCGAAAGGAACTGCCAGTGAGAAGGGAGGGAAGCAAAACAGATACATTTCAGGGATGGGGCGGGGGGGCGGGGGCAGAAATGGAGGTACAAAGGGGGCTGGATGGGTTGTCCAAATGATGTTGGAACATGGACGTCAAGAGGAGAGATTTGCTGGTTTGGGTGTACAAGGGAGAGCCTCGGGGATTTTTAACCCAGGTTGGCACTGCAGAAAGTGCTCTGTGGCTGCTTTGGGGAGGTGGCCCGGACAAGAACAGGGGTGGGGTGGGGGTGCAGACCGACCCAAGAACGCACTATTCCGGATGGGCAGCTCAGCCAGGGCTCCTATGGAAAGCGGGATGAGGTCTCCGTGTCCAGAAGGCCGGCATCACCCCCTCCTCGGCTCCGGTGCCACACCATCCCGGGTCCAACTTCTGCTCGCTAGTTCCGGACTCGAAGTTGGAGCAGACAAAAATGTACCGCCGGAACCTTCCTCCCAGACGAGGGGCCCGAGCAGGAGACTTCAACTTCCAAAATGCCCCGCTCCTCAGCTCCGCAGGTCGCGCATGCTTCCTTCCAAGCGAGGCGGGCCGGCTGGCAGACGGACGGGCCGCGTCAGCGGGCGGAGTGCGGGAAACCCGGCGGCCGCCATCTTGGCTGGGTCAAACCAATTGGGCGCTCAGGGGGAGGCTCGCGTTGTCTCTCTCGCCAGTTCTTAGAGGCACTGGAATCAAGCGCGCTAATCATTGCAAGTCCCTTTATCATGCTTTACCTTGAAAACTCCTTCCATTTTGCACCCCCGTCCGGAAAGGAACCCCAGGGTACAATAGGACATCCCAGCACGGCGGCACTCGGCGCGGTTCCGCTGGGGGCGGGGCCTGAAGCTGTCCCGCCCCGCCTCCTGGCAGAGCGGGTTTCCGCTTCCGGCGGTGGCGGGAGCAGCCTCGCTCTGGTCCCTGCGGCTGGCGGCCGAGCCGTGTGTCTCCTCCTCCGCCGCCGCCATATTGTCTGTGTGAGGAGAGGGGAGCGCGGCCGCCGGCGCTGCCGCTGCCACCACAGGTACAGTGGGAGCCGCCAGGCGAGGCTGCCGGGCGGGGGAGGTTGGCCCAGAAGAGGGCAGCCGGGCGCGGCCGCCCCTGGGGCCTCCAGCGGGCTCCGGAGTGCCCTTCGCCTTCCCCTGCCCCCCTTCTACACACACACCAGCCGAGGCGCCTGCAACCCACCGGGGAGGCCCGGGGCCACCCCCCAACCCGGGGCGGGGGGACGGGGGGGGCGAGACGTGGGGGCAGAGGCTGATGTGAAGGTGGGAACTAGCCTTCGGGAGCCCCGCTTATTCGGGGAAAGAGGACTTCACTGAGGCGGGGACTAGGGGTAACTTGGGAGGAGGGGGTCCCCCAGGAGGAAGGGAGCTTGCGGGGTGGGGCCGCAGGGGGATGCTGGGGCCGGTGCCTAGGGGAGTGGTGCCTCCTGGGAAGGGCGGAGCGGAGCAGCTGGGTAGCGGGGGGGCCTTCGCAGGGTCCCTGTGGGCGAGGCCGGGCTTCGCACCTGCAGGCGGGGGTACCCCGGGCGCGGCCGCCAGGGAGAAAGGCGGAGGGCGAGGACCGCGAAGCGGACGGACCGGGTTGGAGCTGGAGTTACGGGTAGTTGGGGGCCTGGTGGCAGAGGAGAGAAGCGGAGTGGAAGGCTGGCTGCGAGGATACCTATCCGTGTGTGACCTTTTGAAAGAGCAGGACTTTTCCTTCGTCCCCGTCCCTCCTTCCCCCTCCCCCGGCGTCGGAACATTTTTAGCCGAGGCAGGTGATGGGTGGAGCTTCTGTAGTTTGTTTTTGGGAAGCAAAGTCAGGGTCAGAAGTTGCTTCTTGGCCGTTGCTGTTGCGGGAAGGAAAGCGTTCTGGACAGGAGATGGCGGGTTCATGGGAGAAGACTCGGTTACCTTGCAAACGCCGAGTTCTGGGAGGAGGGTGTGTGGGGAGCGGAGGGGGAAAGGAAGCTGGAAAGGGGAAGGTGCTGCTTCGAGGGGGAGCCCTCCTCCCAGCCCGGGGGCTGCAGAGCCGCCGGTGGCGAGGACCGACGGCCCCGTGCCCGTGTCGGTGTGACTGCTGCGGACGGTGCTGCTGCCGTCCAGTCCTCTTCTATCGGTAAACTGGGGTGAGGATATTCTCTAGATCGCGAGTTTATGGCGAAGAGTAAATAAGATCGTGTGTGCCAAGTGCTTACCACAGTGCCAGTAAGTGCTGGATAGCTCTTTCCTGTCACTGTTATTAAAAAATAGCTCTTACTGTCACTGTTATTAAAAGGGACCAGCTGGTATATTTGGTTCCAAGTAAAACTTAATTGTCAGGAACCTTAACAGTAGGTAAGGCTTCAGAATATTACCTTTGTACTTGCTGCAGTGTTTTTGTTTCCTTATAAGTCTTCTGGGTTAACGGAACGGGCTTGTTGGACCTGGGGATGAAAGATCAGGACCAATACTAGTCCTCCCGCAGGTCATTTTATTTTTATTTTTTTAAATATAGTTTATTGATTTTTGTTTTTACAGCGAGGAAGGGAGAGGAATAGAGAGTTAGAAACATAGATGGGAGAGAAACATTGATCAGCCGCCTCCTGCACTCTCCCTACTGGGAATGTGCCCGCAACCAAGGTACATGCCCTTGACCGGAATTGAACCTGGGACCCTTGAGTCCGCAGGCTGACGCTCTATCCATTGAGCCAAACCGGTCAGGGCTCCCGCAGGTCATTTTAAAAAGTTCACCTGCAACCCAGCCAGCGTAGCTCAGTGGTTGAGCGGCAACCAATGGACCAGGAGGTCACGGTTCGATTCCCGGTCAGGGCACACGCCCGGGTTGGGCGCTCAGTCCCGTGTCGGGCGTGCAGGCGGCAGCCGATCAATGATTCCCTCATCATTGATGTTTCTATCTCTCTCCCTCTTCCTTCCTCTCAGAAATCAATTATATATATATATATATATATATATATATATATATATATATATATATATATATTTTTTTTTTTTTTTTTTTCTGAAGTTCATCTGCAGTTTACCTGGGAAGGCTTGTCCTGTGACTTTGAAATCGATGAATTTTCATTTCTGTTGGAGGAGGGTATATGACTTGTAAAAGGAACAAAAGGATTGTAAGTTTCCTTAGATTGATTCATTAACTGATTACAAAGTTAGGTCACCCGGAGAGCAACTATGCCTAGTTATGTCCTTTTGTACTGAATACAGTAGAGAAGAGAAGCACACATTTGGGGGTGGGGGGGCGCATTGTGTTATTTTCTGCATAATGGGTTCATTAATTGCCTTGTATTGGGGATGAAACAAGTGTCACTTTCTTTTCCACAGTGTATTTTTAAGCTTTCCTGTCATCTAGCCACCCTCTTCAGGGTGAGGCTTTGATTTTACTGTTGTCTCTGTCTCTGAACATACACGTTTACATACTCCTTTGGAGAAAGGAGAATTTTTCTTTAGGAACTGAGTTTAAAGCCTTACATAGGGTTTGAGTTTGTAGTAGGCAGAATGGCCCCTCCCCAAGTAAGATGTTCATTCTGTAATCCCCAGAATCTTTACATATGTAACATGATAAAGGGGACTTTGCAGGTGTAATTGGGGTTAAAATAGGAAGATTGTCCTAGATTTTGTGAGTAGGCCCAGTCTAAAAGCAGAGAACTTTCTGTAGCTGGGAGTTAAAAAAGAGGTGGGTCAGAAGCAAAATTGGGAGATCTGAATCATGAGAGGGACCCCATTTGCTGTTGCTAGAGGGGGCCACTGGGAAACCATGAGAAGGGATGTGGGTGGCCTCTAGTAGCAAAGACCAGCTCTGGCTGACAGCCAGCAAGGAAAAGGAAACCTCAGTTGTATAGCCACAAGGAACTGAAGTTAACAGTTCTACATGAGCTTTGAAATAGATTCTTCCCCAGAGTTTCGGGCAAGGAATACACCTTGATTTTGGCCTTGTGAGACCCTAAACAGGAAACAGCCAAGTTCATCCAACTTCTGACCTGCAGAAACAGTGAGATAATAAAATTTCTGTTGTTTTTAGCCTCTACGTTTGTGGTAATTAGTTGTGGCAGCATTCTCACACTAGTATAGATTTTGGTACCAGGAGTTGGGGTACTGTTATCTAAAAATGTGGAAGGGTCAGTGGAGGCCAGAAATCAATCTTCCTTCCTTCCTTCCTTCCTTCCTTCCTTCCTTCCTTCCTTCCTTCCTTCCTTCCTTCCTTCCTTCCTCCCTCCCTCCCTCCCTCCCTCCCTCCCTCCCTCCCTCCCTCCCTCCCTCCTTTTCAATAGAAACATCAATGATGAGAGAGAATCATTTATTGGCTGCATGCGGGAGGCAGCCATGCCCTCCTGCATACCCTCCATTGGGGATCAAGCCCACAACCCAGGCATGTGCCCTTGAATGGAATTGAACCCGGGACGCTTCAGTCTGCAGGCTGATGATCTATCCACTAAGCCAAACTGGGCAGGACCAGAAAATTTTTGAGGAATATGGTAGAAAAGACTTAGAAGAATAGATTGTTGCTAGAAATATGGATGTAATGCCTTTGTTAATGAGGGCTCGGGTGGAAGTGGGATATGCATTCATTGGAGACTGGAGGAAAAAGGATCCTTGTTACAAAGTGGCAAATATGCTTAAGAATGTGTCCTGTGGTTATGTGGAAAAGACAACTTAATGTGATAAACATGGATATTTGGCTGAGGAGATTTCCACGGAAAAGTCTTAAAAGTGCACCCTGGTTTGTTTGTGGATCTGAGTCTGACTAGTGGAGTGAACCTTTGTGAAATTCATGTAAAGCCTTCTGGGTTCTTGAGAATTTATACTAGCAAAAACAGCTTGGTTTGAAAGAGAATAGGAAATTAAAGAGGACTGTGAACCCAATGCTACTAGCAAAAAAGCAGGCTGGTAAAACTACTCAGGTATAAATGCTGGTTTTCATAAAAAGAAAAGAAGAAGAAGAAGAAGAAGAAGGGTGGAACCAAGGGTGCAGAGAGCTGAATGCCACTGAGGATTTTTCTCTGGTTTGGAAATGGAATGAATGGAGTTAGCTCAGATTTTGAAACTGCTTTGGACCAATGGATCTGTTTTCTCTTATATTTTCCCTGTTCAGATAGAATGTCTATAACTGGTGCCCTATCCCTGACCCCCATTGCATGTTGGGAGCAAATAACTTTTTTTTTAAGGAATTGTACACCAGGGATTGTAGTTAATGTATTATACCTAGAGCCTCATTATTCCTAATTTAGATTATGAGTTTTGAGACTTTCTGTTGGGAGGCAAGAGGGTGGGTGTAGTAGATAGAATGACACTCCCCTACCCCCAAAGATGTTCATAATCTCATCCCTGGATTCTGGATTACAGTAACATGTGGCAAAGGGACTTTGCAGATAGGAAATTATTCTATTGCAGATTATCCTGTTTTTTCTGGGTGGGGATTATTTTCTAGAGAACAAAGGCAGCAAAGATTATTCTATAAAGTGATTTGGTCCTGGAAGACTTCACAGAATAATGGGGTTGAATGGAACCTATGTGTCTTTTTTTTTTTTTAATCCTCACCAGAGGATATTTTTCCTTTCATTCATTCATTCATTCATTCATTCATTCATTTTAAGAGAGAGAGGGAAAGACAGAGAGAATTTCAATGTGAGAGAAACACATTGGTCGGTTGCCTCCTGCATGTGCCTTGACCAGGGCCCAATCCAGGGAGGAGTCTGCAACCGAGGTAGTTGTCCTTGACTGGAATCAAACCCAGGACCGTTTGGTCCTCAGGCCAACTCTCTATCCACTGAGCCAAACTGGCTAGGGCTTTATGCTTCTTTCTTAATGTTTAAGTGTCCTGTTACTGCCTTTATATGCAATTTGGAAGGACTACATGACGAGCTTGGTTAAATGTAGATTCTAGAGCTACAGGCCATTTTAGTAGGATTTCTATAAATTGGTGATTCTTCCATGCCTATAATAAACTTCTTGGGTAAATGGCACAATTTTGTCATTAATTTTTATTGGCTGAATAAAGCAATGAGTTTATGTGACAACCTTTTAAAGACTTAATTTCCTATTTTTTAGAGGAGATAGAAATGGGTAATTGTTTTTATGAATTGATAGCCACCTATACGTACAGTGGTCTGTTTGTTTTTTCACACCTCCCATCCCAATCCAAAGATGTTGTAAGGTTGTTTCTCCCTGTCATTGTTATTTGAGTTTAAGAGTCAGAGTTGAGGATCATACTTGCAGAGTGGACTTATAGTTTTTAAGAAAAAGTACTGTTTTTTGCTCTTCAACAGTATCCTATTGATTAGATTCATAAAATGACTCTACTGAGGAAAACTTCAGAGGATGGAGGAATTTTGTTTTGTTTTGAGTTAGTTACCTAATTACAGTGTGATTACAAAATCAACATTTCAGGGTATGAGTGACTTTTGAGATTATTTGTTGGACTTTTAGCTTTAGAAGAAAAGAAATTGGGCCACATGAAGGTTAAGTGGTTCAACCAAGTATCTTAGCCCTAGAGCTGGCCTAGGATCCTGGTCCAGGCAGTGGAGATTCATGGCTTCTGAATTACATCACGTCCTTGAATAATGTAGTGTTTTGTTTTGTTTTGTTTTGTTCTGTTAGAAGCTTGATGAGATGCCATAGGAATTTAACTCTTGTTTATATCGATTAGCCTGTGACAAAATTGGTTTCCTTATACTTATAAACGACATTAAGTGAAGACTTACTATATAGCTCTGTGCACCCCTCCCTGCATTGTACTTTTTCTAGATTTTACCTTGGAAAGGTTATCTCTGTGCCTCAGTTTCCCCATGGGGTCATTGTGAGTATTCAGATTATGCATGTAACACATCTATATATATAAAAGCCTTAGTGACCATTCTACCGGTAGCTATGACACGCACTGACCACCAGGGGGCAGGTGCTCAACACACAGGTATGGAAATGTGGAACAGACTGATGAATCTCAGGGGCTGGGAGGGTGGGAAGAGATTAACCAAAGATCTTATATGCATCCTAGAGGACTGGTGCTCAGATTTGTGTACCAGTGGGGTCCCTCAGCCTGGCCTGCGGGGATCAGGCTGAATCCGTGCGCCAGGCCTCTGACATCCCCTGAGGGGTCCCAGATTGCAAGAGGGCGCAGGCCAGGCTGAGGGACCCCACCGGTGCCTCTAGTTTAGCATAATACTTAACATAATAAGTGCCCAAAAGATATTGACTGTTAAAACACTTATGATTCTTATTTTGACAACTATATGACATTTGCATAAATTACAGTACAAGCTGTATAAGTTCAAAAATTGATAACTGATATGATTCGCATTGGATTAGGTAAGGACTTAGAATTTTAAAGTAATAATGCTTGTGATACTTGATATAAAGTGACAAACTAGATTTGATCCTTGGTCTAACACAATTCATTGGGTGAACTGGACCAAGTTCATTTCACAAGAGTATTAGTGTGTTTATACACCTAAATTACTTTGAACTCTTAAGGTGGATAATTTCAAAAGTAGAGTATCATTTAATTGTTTCTTAATAGAAATCTAGGCCACCTAGCTTTTCAAATGAAGAAATTCCTCTAGGATTATTAAGAAACTGCTGTCATTGTAACAAAGCATATATTTACATTGGGTTATAGGCCATTGGCAGTTTTTCTTAAATATTTGGTGTGCTCCAGGGTAGATATCAGCAGACTTAGTTGCTGACCAAAAATTTTTTTTTCATATTATAGAAATTAAGGATTAAGTCTTTAAAAGTTTTAGGTAAATGAATTCACAGTGTCATTCTAGGAGTGGCATTTCACTGGTTTCTGCAAATTGTGTGTCTTAGACATAAGAAACCTACTTAGGAACCGTTACTATGGTAGGCAAGCTTTTTTTTACATTAGTGATAATAGTGTTTTCTTGCATTGAAAATAATCATGTTATCTGATGTGAGTGTTTTAAGGTTCAGTACCAGGGTATTCTTAGAATAATCTTTAAATACCTTTATATTGGCCACTGTTTTTCTTTTCACACTTTTTGATTTTGTGGATTTTTCTGACAGGTTTTTATTAGCTGAAACATTTTAATCTGCTTGAAAAAGTGAACACTAGAAATTTTTCTGAATTTATGACTGATACAGTAACAGGCATTTCTCAGTTTTATTTATTTCATTAATGTTCTACAAAATTTAGGAAAGCAACCCTGTTAAAAATGAATGGGTAAATTATTTTCCTAAAGAAATGAACCATAGCATATTATAAAGTACAAAATAGTCATTTTGGGCTATTGACTTTATAACCAGTCAAAAGATGTTACTCATTCAACAGACCCTCAGTGCCTACTACATTTCAGATAGATGCTAAGGATCTCCAGATTGTCTCTATCCTCAAGCTTACAACTGAGGACATTATGTAATGATGCATATATCATTCTACAATTTAGTAGCTTTCTGAGATGTTTTCTTATGAAAATTTCTGTTGGCTTTCCTCAGATTTGGGGAAAGTTCAATTGTATAGTTTCTGAAATAGCTATAGAAATTTGGGGGTGGGGAGTTCAGACTTTCTCATTCTTGAACATTGCTTGTTGGGGAGCAACAGGATTGTTGGAATGAGACAGACCAAGTCTGGGGACTGTTTCTTTACATCTCTCAAGCCTAGATTTTTGTCATCTAAACAATTTAGATAACTACCTTGAACAACTTAATTATTAACCTGTAAAATGGGGGTTAGTAGTACTTGTGAGGGTTAATAACTAAAGCAGCAGATAAATTTATCTCAGGGTTACTGTGAGGATTAAAGGAGATAATTTATGAAGTTCTGGGCACCTGACTAATATGAGTTCTTTCCCTTTTCTGTCAGTGAAATCAATGTGTTCAATGTCAGTGTTGCTACTCTTTATTCTTTATTTTCATTTTCTGCTGCCAGTAGTTCTTATTTTTTAATGAGGCCTTTTGACCTGTACTTCCTGTTTCTGGTCTGGCCCGCTTAATGGGTGAGGTACTGAATTGTTGCTGTTGATAGGTGGGTCGGTATGTAACTCAAGCTTGGTGTAGATGCCTCAGTTACTCATATACAGTGCAAATTGTGAGAATGGTTCTTTAGTCTTCATGAATATAGGATTCTCTTGCTTCTAGATAGAGAAGGGACTCCCATCTCAGACTTGGGGTACGTTCAAAGTTTGCTCACCTTAAAGACTTGTGAACCTGGATTAGAGGTCTTATTTGTCAGTGGTCCTTTGATTATAGTTTGGGAATTACTTATGCATTGTATGTTAGGGATATGTTTGAAGAATTGTATCCTGCATTGACATCTTCTGTATGCCCTGTTCTCTTAGGTTATGCGCTAATTTGCTTTCTTATTTGCTTTGTATTCTTAAATAATACACTCCTTAGATAGAGAAGGAACCTGTCCTTATCAGTAGTTTAAAGTAGTTAACATGTTCTATGTATTTATGACTATATAACATGAAAACAAATAGCCATCTGCCTTGGAATTTTTCTTCCTGAGCAGAGGGGTTCAGATCTGGCCTCAGCCACTTAGTAGTCCTATGACTTGGCAGGTTTAACCTCTGGACATGTTTATTTCTAAAATGGGAGTGTGCATCTCATACCAGGCCAGGCTACTAGAGGCATTTAAATGATAGCAGTAATTATTACATATGTAAATGCTGGATTATATTTAAGTTACTCTGGGTCTCAAATGAAGTTTTCTTTTAGTTCCAGAGAGTTGTGGCCAGTGGAATAAAGTGTCAGTTGTGACTTTATTTTGTTTTTGTTGCCTGGTAAAAATATATACAGTGATATCTTTGCCCATCACCCTATATAATCCTATATAATAAAAGCCTAATGTGCAAATTGACTGAAAGGCGGAGCGACCAGGGGGTGGGGCCGGCCAAGGTGGGTGCCAGCAGGCAGAGGGAGGGGACAGTGATGGGGGGGGGCAGGGGCGGCCTCTTGCTGGCCAGCGCCATCCCCCTATCAGCCCACAGGTCGCCTCCCACAGAGGGATGCCAGACTGTGGCTTAGGCCTGCCCCCCCACCCCCCCCCCCCCTGTAGCCATCAGTCGGACATCCTCCGAGAGCTCCTAGTCTATGAGAGGGCACAGGCCAGGCTGAAGAACACAACCCCACCACCACCCACATGAAATTCATGCACGGGTATGGTTCCTAGGCCTGGCTTGCAATCAGGGCCATCTTCCCCAGCAGCTGGCCCCACCCCCCACCACTACCCACCCCGGAACCGCTCACCATCAGGCAATCAGAGCCTGCTGGCCTGGAGGAGGGATCGAGAGGTTGGCTGTTCCTGCCCGCTTGCTGGCCTCACCTCCTTGCCACGGGTTGCCCTCTGTGTGCAGGGCGGGGGCCTTGGCCTGGCACCACTGGAGTCCGCCTCTACCCACCCCGGTTCCCCAGTTGCCATTGGGCAATCGGAGCCTGCCATCCAGGGTAAGGGACCGAGAGGTTGGCCAGTAGACCCCAATCAGGGCCTGCAGGCTGGGGGCAGCTCCTGCATTAAGCATCTGTCCCCTGGTGGTCAGTGCATGTCATAGCAACCGGTCCTTCCAACATTTGATCAATTTGCATATTACCCTTTTATTTTATAGGATTATTGGAGACAATACTGGACTTCAGACTTTTGTCAAGTGTTTGAGTTAGAACTATATTAATTCATATCAAACTGCTTGGGTTTCCTTACAATACTTCCCTTCATTGGAAGACTTGCCACTGTTCCTATGTTATTTATGTTACATTGGCTCTTTGATCCTTTTCTGGTTTAAAGGTGAAGAAATAAAATTCATAGAGGGCTTGAATGTTATTTGTTACTCCATACATGCTGGTTCATTTTATAGAAATGCTTGAGTGTTTTGCCTCTTAAAATAAGAATGTTGTAAATTTTGTAGATGGGAATAAAAACAGAATCCTCAGGGATATGTTAGGATTATAATGTCTTAAAAATCCTGTAATTTTACACAAGCAGTAGCTTAATGAGTTACCAGGTCTTACTGTGAATGCTTATATTCTGAATTCAGCTCCTTTGCAGGACTGGGGGGCGGGGGCGGGAGGGTGGAGAAACAAACCTATACTCTGGCTTTGAACAGGTTGTTTCTCTGTGCACTTGGAGTCTTGAGATTTAAAGGTCAGAGTGGGTTGGGGAACTGTCAAGGAGCTAATTGTTAACCATTTTTACCTGTTTTCCCTATTTAAGAAACAAAAACACCACTATTTATATTGCATTAGTTTGATGGATGAGAGAGAATGTTGTTGGCCATGATTACCACCTTAAGATGAGACAAGAAAAGAGAACCATTATAAAGTGGAAGAAAAAGATAATTTCATTTAATGTTAACATTCATTTTTACCACTAACTTATTCTTTTGGCTTATTCTTCCAAGATAGGGATAAAAGGTTTAGTTTGTATTTGTTGTTTTTGTGGTTTTCAACCTGTGTGGGTTTTGACTAATCTGTGATCTCTCTAGATCAGTGGTTCTCAACCTTCCTAATGCCTCAACCCTTTAATACAGTTCCTCATGTTGTGGTGACCCCAATTTCATTGTTACAAATTGAACATAATTAAAGCATAGTGATTAGTAACAAAAACAGTATGTAATTATATATGTGTTTTCCGATGGTTTTAGGTGACCCCTGTGAAAGGGTCGTTCGACCTCCAAAGGGGTCGCGGCCCACAGGTTGAGAACCACTGCTCTAGGTGATTTAAACCAGAATTTTGAGCCACTGTACTGTATCAGGAAGAATAACAGATGTGTGGAGATACTGGTCCCCTCAGTCCTCTGGCCATTTGTGCGGGATACAGGGCATCTAAGTCAATGATCTTAGGTCTGAAAGTCTTGATCATTTATCCTAGTGTTCTACACAGATATGTTCTCTTTGTATTTTGACTTTTTAAAAGGCTGTAAGCACTAATTTAGAAAGTTCAGTAATGGTATCTTAATAATTTTAAGATTTAAGAGGTCACCAATTCTTAAAATAATTGTGACTTATAAGTTCAGAAAAAAAAACATTTTAAAGTATCTCTCTGGCTCTCAAGAAATTCCCTTTCCACATATAATTCAAGGGATATACTTAAAAATGTAAGCTCTGGCTGGGTAGCTCATTTAGTTAAAGCATCATCCGGATACCCAAAGGTTTCAGATTCGATCCCTGATCAGAGTACATACAAGAAGCAACCAATGAATGCATAAATAAGTGAAACAAATCAATGTTTCTCTTTTTCTCTCATCAATTTAAAAAATGTAAGACACTAAATGATTTAAGTTTGGACACTTATAAAGAAAATCAAGTTCTTATTTTTTAAGCAGTAATGTAAAGCAAAAATAAAGTTTCCTTGTGTAAACCGATGTCCTCACCTGATTGATTCTGAATGCCACTGTATCTTTTCCGAGGCTGACATTTTGTTAATCATTCATCAAGCTTGGGGCTCATGCTGGAACATAAATTGAAGCCTAGGATACATTGTCATCTTCTCTGCCTTTAGGAAAGAATGAGGTATACTTAGTTTGAGAAATTTAATTGTTTAATATTTGTGTAAATTGTCAAGTTAACCTTTTTAAATTAATATTAAACATTGTTAAAGATGTACATTTCCTTTTGTCTAACTCAGTGATTCTTAAATCTTTTGTAGTTTACAGATTTCCTCTGAGCCTGTAATAAAAGCTCAAGTACCTGCACCTGCTTTTTGGTATATACTTTTCTTTTTTTAATCCTCACCCGAGGATATTTTTCCATTGATTTTTAGGGAGATTGGAAGAGAGGGAAAGACAGAGAGAAACATCGATGTGAGAGAAGCACATCGATTGGTAGCCCCCTGCACAAGCCCCAACCAGGGCCCAGGCTGGGGAGGACCCTCAACAAAGGCACAAACCCTTGACCGGAATCGAACCTGGGACCCTTTAGTTCACAGGCCTATGCTCTATCCATTGAGCCAAACTGGCTAGGGCTTGGTTTATACTTTTAAGGAGTTCATGGACCTCTGATCTCATTAATAAACTCCATTTTCAGTGTTATAATTTATTTTGTCCAAGTAATAGTTTCCCCTCTTAATTTTTTAAATATTTCAACACTTGTTTGATTTATCACTTGTCACGGTGTTATTCTTTCAACAAGTACTTCTGGATCATCTTGTACATGACAGTGGTAGAGACTCTTGGGGATACCGTTTTCTGTCCTTGGAGCTTTGTGTAGCTAGATGGATGTGTAAACAGTACAATGGCAGTGCTCAATGAAGAGGTAAGCAGAGTGCTGTTAGAATATGTACAGAGAAGAGGTCTTGACCATTAGAATTTTTCTGTAAATCCATGGTCAGTTCTATATTTCTTAATTGACAAAAGGCATATTGTAAACTGATCCAAGATTTTTTTTGAAGTTCTAATTGGACTAATAATGAAAACTAAATCAAGGAGCAAATAGTCTTAAATTGAGAACTTAAATGTGTTTGCCATTGCATGTGATAATGCTATATTTAGTATACAGCAGGGATTGCTAACACAAATAACCACAGGAGTTGGGCCAGTAAGCTAAATTAACAGAGTTGTCCAGGTTTACCTGTGTCATCTCCAGTAGATGACATACCTTTAGAGCCCACTGCTGGTGGGTACACACAGCTCAGTACATCAGAGTGATTTTCTCAGTGCAGGAATGCAGAATTATTGTTACCAGATAATCCTACCTACCTTCTCTTTTTCTTTTGAGAAACCGAAGGTTAAAATTTTTTTAGTGTCAGCAATTAAGTCACAATTAAAAATAATTTATTACAAAACATTTTTTAATTATATTTTTTATTGGTTTCAGAGAGAAAGGGAGAGAGAGAGAAAAACATCAACAGTGAGAGAATCATTGATCTGCTGCCTCCTGCATGCCCCACACTGGGGATTGAGCCCACAGCCTGAGCATATGCTCTGACTGGGAATTGAACCGTGACCTTCTGGTTCATAGGTCAATGCTCAGCCACTGAGTCACACAGGCCAGCCTATTACAAAACGTTTTAGCACAAAATTTAACTTAATAACTGATCCAGGATAGGAAAATCCATAGGATTAGTGGTTGTTGGGAGTGTGAGGAATGACTGCTATGTGGTATTGGGTTATTTTTGGGGGTGATGGAAATATTCTGGAATCAGATAGTGGTGGTGATTGCACATTGTGAATATACTAAAAACCACTAAATTGTGCACTTTAAAATGATGAATTTTATGTTATGTGGATTTTACCTCAGTTTTTAAAATTGAGATAAAACATACTGTGAGCCAAATAGGACATAAATGTTTGCTGTAGAGCAGAATGAATAGACTGTGAATCTAGACATAATACTTTTAAATCATCTCTCTGTGACATTGTAGCGATTACTCCGATTTGCCTTTTGTGAAATGGGAAGAATATTACCTAGGTCTTGGACTTGTTAGGTTTAAAAGTGATCAATATAAATCCCAAGAAGCAGTGAATGACTCATCATAAGCATTCACATACCTTTATATTTAGAAGCCAGCCAATGTTTGCTGCCCTTCGTTCCAGCCTACTTTTTGTTAGCAAGTCTAGGACAACACGCCCTTTTAGTTATTGCGTACCCATCATCTGCAGAAGTATGGTTGTCTCTTTTGTAACCTACCTCTGGACAGTAAAGGAGGAAGTAGGAGAGAGTAGTATTCCTTATATTTTGCAGTCTCTTCACTGTAATCAGATGGGTGAAATGACAGATCCAAGGTCATATTTGTTGTTAGTGGTTCCAAGGTTAATGCCTTTCAGGAACAGTACTGAATTGTTTCTGTAGCTCTATCAAGGATTGTTAGGCACTGTGCTCATCACATGGATAAATCACACAGCCTCATAAAAGGGTAAATGGAGCCGTATGGCTCCAAAGAAGCATCTCCTACATATTGACTCTTTTCATAATCTGTTTGGGAAGTGGTAGTATGACTTTGACCTCTGGTATTAGTTATGGGTGTGAAAACATTTATATGTAAGACTGAAGAGCATCTTTAAAATCAGCTGTAAATCCAAGTATCCATTGTACAGCTAAACTTTTTTAAAAATATATTTTTATTGATTTCAGAGAAGAAAGGAGAGGGGGGAGAGAGAGAAACATCAGTGATGAGAATCATTGATCGCTTGCCTCCTGCGCGCCCCCTACTGGGTATCGAACCTGGGACCCTTCAGTCCACAGGCCGATGCTCTATCCACTGAGCCAAACCAGCTAGGGCTAAACTGCTTTTCTTAATTTTGAACAGGAAAAGGTCTATATGCAAGCAAGGTTAATTTTTGCCAAAATATTGTTTACTACTCTCTTGATAATTCAGTTCTTCAAACACTTATGAAACACCATGCTAGGCACTGTGATAAATACAGGGTGTATATCAAGAGAAGTCAGGGTCCAGGTCTTGAGTTACCTGCTGAAAGAGAAATGTATAAATAAATTACATGTGATAATGTAATAAACTAGTGGCCCGGTGCATGAAATTCGGGGGGGGGGGGTCCTTCAGCCCAGCCTACACCCTCTCCAATCTGGGACCCCTCAGAGGTGTCCGACTGCCAGTTTAGGTCCAATCCCTGTGGATATGTAGATATTTGGAAGTGTTTCAGCTTCTGAGGAAGTGCTTGATTTATTTTGGAGAGGTGTGTGCAAAGGCTTCATTGTGGATGCAGAACTGATTCTTGAAGAATGAATAGGAGTTCCTCCAGCAAGCAGTATTGGTGGAGAGCAGTGTAAAGGCATGAGGTGGGGCCGAGGAGTATGTTCAATACTCATTTGCTTAACATTTACAAAGTTTGTTACTTTTTGGAAGTGTTAAGCTGTACAGTAAAAAGACATTAGGATAGAACAGGTTATAGTGATATCCAGTTACAGTACTGATTGAACTGGGTATGGGACTCTAGGGTTTTCATTTTTGTGTGTCAGTTTTGGTAAGTCTTTCCTCTAGGAATTTCAGATTTACTGACATAAAGTTGTTCATGTTTTCCTATGTTTAAATTTAATTTTTACAATTAATATACAGTAAAATTGATTTCTCTTTGTGTTTTCAATTCTATGAAATTTAACACAAACATAGATTCAAGTGACCACATCACAACCAGGACACAGAACCCTTGGTAGTCACACCAAGTCTCCCACCCCTATTTGTCAACATTATTGCCTCCTTCACTCAGCATATTGCTTTTGATATTCATTGAAGTTGTATCAATGGTTAGTTCCTTTTTATTGCTTAAATAGTATTCCATTGTATAGATGGACCACAATTATCCATTTACTTAACATTCTTTGATTATGAATAAAGCTTCTATAAATTAGCTGTATAGGCTTTTATGAACATAAGTTTTTATTTTTCTAGGGTAAGTATCTATAAGTGGGATTGCTAGGTCATATGAAAAATATAATTTTAACTTTATAAGAAACTGCCAAACTGTTTTCTAAGGTGACTTACTATATCATGTTGCACTCCCACCAGGAGTGAATTACGTAATTTATATTACTTTGAATCCTCAACTTATTGTCAGCTTTTTTTGTTTTTTAATTTTAGCCATTTTAATCGATCTGTAGTGTATCTTAATTTTTATTTTGATTAAACTTCCCTAATGACTAAAATTATTGTGCCAAACCGGTTTGGCTCAGTGGATAGAGCGTCGGCCTGCGGACTGAAGGGTCCCGGGTTCGATTCCGGTCAAGGGCATGTGACTTGGTTGTGGGCACATCCCCAGTGGGGGACGTGCAGGAGGCAGCTGATCGATCTCTCCAATTGATGTTTCTGGCTCTCTATCCCTCTCCCTTCTTCTCTGTAAAAAATCAATAAAATATTAAAAAAATATATTGTGCATCTTTTCATGCTTATTTATATATTTTTGTTAAGCGTCTTAATATTTTTTGCTCATTGTTTGTTTTATGGTACAGGTCCTTTTTTTATACAAGGTGTGAGGTTTAAATTGAAGTTCGTGATTTTGCAAATGGATGTCTAAGTTTTCCAAAACCATTTGTAAAAAAAAAGAAAAACAATCCTTTTTCCATTGAACTGCCTTTGTACCTGTGTCAAAAATAAATTGGCTATTATTTGTTTGGATCTATTTCTATATTCTTCATTCTGTTCTTTTGGTCTGTTATCCCTTTGCCAATATCACACTTTTAATAACTAGCTTTGTAATAATAGTCTTAAAATTAGTGTTATTCCTCCAGCTTTATTTTTTATTTTTTAAAACTGTTTTGGTTACTCTAGTTCATTTGGATTTCTTTTTTAATCCAGTCTCTGATAGTCTTTGTCTTTTACCTGGATAATTTATTTCATTTATATTTAACATAATTAGCCATATTTCTGTTTAACTTTTCCCTGTGTGTCTTATGTTCTATAGTTCTTTATCTACCATTCTTTTGGATTCTTTTTATCACTTCATTCCCCCAAACCCTTTTCTAGTTTGGAAATATATGGTATTTTTGTTCTGTAAGTAAATACCATCATGGATATTATAAATTAGAGGCATAATATATCACAGTCTAATATTAATAGTCAATGTTTATTTGAACATTTCCATAAATTTTTCTCTTTTATGCTCCTTATTTTCTCGTTCAGTTCAAACTTTCTTTTTTTAATTGTTTTATTGCTTAAAGCATTACAAAGAGTATTATATATGTCTCCTTTTTTTTTCTCCCCTTGACCCTCCCCTATCCTCCCATGCCCCCCAGTGTCTTGTGTCCATTGGTTATGCTTGTATGCATGCATACAAGTCCTTTGGTTGATCTCTTACCCTCACCCCCCACCCCCCAACCCTCCCCAGCCTTCCCGCTGTAGTTTGACGGTCTGTTCGATGTTGCTCTGCCTCTGTATCTATTTTTGCTCATCAGTTTATAATTTCTTAATTATCCATAAATGAGTGAGATCATGTGGTATTTTTCTTTCATTGACTGGCTTATTTCATTTAGCATAATGCTCTCCAGTTCCAGCCATGCTGTCACAAATGGTAAGAATTCCTTCTTTTTTACAGCAGCATAGTATTCCATCGTGTAGATGTACCACAGTTTTCTAATCCATTCATCTGCTGATGGGCACTTAGGCTGTTTCCAGATCTTAGCTATGGTGAATTGTGCTGCTATGAACATAGGGGTGCATATATCCCTTCTGATTGGTGTCTCTGATTTTTTGGGATATATTCCTAAAAGTGGGATCACTGGGTCAAATGGAAGTTCCATTTTTAACTTTTTGAGGTACTGTCTTCCATAGTGGCTGCACCAGTCTGTATTTCCACCAGCAGTGCAGGAGTGTTCCTTTTTCTCCACATCCTCTCCAGCACTTGTCGTTTGTTGATTTGTTGATGGTAGCCATTCTGACAGGTGTGAGATGGTACCTCATTGTTGTTTTGATTTGCATTTCTTGGATGATTAGTGACTTTGAGCATGTTTTCATATGTCTCTTGGCTTTCTGAATGTCCTCTTTTGAAAAGTGTCTGTTTAGATCCTTTGCCAATATTTTGATTTTTTATCTTTTGCTAAGTTGTATGAGTTCCCTATAAATGTTGGAGATTAGACCCTTATCGGTGATAACATTGGCAAATACATTCTCCCATGCAGTGGGCTTTCTTGTTGTTTTGTTGATGGTTTCTTTTGCTGTGCAGAAGCTTTTTATTTTGATGTAGTCCCATTTGTTTATTTTCTCTTTAGTTTCCAATGACCTAGGAGCTGTATCAGTGAAGAAATTGCTTCGGCATATGTCTGAAATTTTGTTGCCTTTGGATTCCTCTAGTATTTTTATGGTTTCCCGTCTTACATTTAAGTCCTTTATCCATTTTGAGTTTATTTTTGTGTATGGTGTAAGTTGGTGGTCTAGTTTCATTTTTTTGCATGTATCTGTCCAATTTTCCCAACACCATTTATTTATTTTTTATTTTTTTATTTTTTAAATATATTTTATTGATTTTTTACAGAGAGGAAGGGAGAGAGATAGAGAGAGTTAGAAACATCGATGAGAGAGAAACATCAATCAGCTGCCTCCTGCACATCTCCTATTGGGGATGTGCCCGCAACCCAGGCACATGCCCCTGACCGGAATCGAACCTGGGACCTTTCAGTCCGCAGGCCGACGCTCTATCCATTGAGCCAAACCGGTTTCGGCCCAACACCATTTATTGAAGAGACTGTCTTGACTCCATTGTATGATCTTACCTCCTTTGTCAAATATTAATTGAGCATATTGGTTTGGGCCAATTTCTGGGCTCTCTATTCTATTCCATTGATCCTATATGTCTGTTCTTGTGCCAGTACCAGGCAGTTTTGAGAACAGTGGCTTTGTAATGCAGCTTGATATCTGGTATTGAGATCTCACCTACTTTGTTCTTCTTTCTCAGGATCGCTGCAGCTATTCGGGATCTTTTTTTATTCCAGATGAATTTTTGGAGCATTCGTTCTAGATCTGTGAAATATGCCATTGGTATTTTAATGGGAAGTGCGTTGAATTTATAGATTGCTTTGGGTAGTATGGACATTTTAATGATGTTGATTCTACCAATCCAAGAACATGGTATGTTCTTCCATCTGTTTATGTCTTCCTCTATCTCTTTTTTCAACATCCTGTAGTTTTCTGAGTAGAGGTCTTTTACCTCTTTAGTTAAGTTTATTCCTAGGTATCTTAATTTTTTTGGTGCGATGGTAAGTGGGATTGCTTTTTTAGTCTCTCTTTCTGTAAGTTCACTATTGGTGTATAGAAATGCCATAGATTTCTTGGCATTAATTTTGTATCCTGCTACCTTGCCAAATTCATTTATTAAGTCTAATAGTTTTTTCATGGAGTCTTTAGGGTTTTTTATGTATAATATCATGTCATCTGCGAATAAAGACAGTTTTACTTCTTTTCTAATTTGGATGCCTTTTATTTCTTCTTCTTGTCTAATTGCAATGGCTAATAAATACTTCTAGTACTATGTCGAACAGGAGTGGTGAGAGTGGGCATCCCTGTCTTGTTCCTGTTCTTAGGGGAAATGGTTTTAGTTTTTGTCCATTGAGTATGATGTTGGCTGTGGGTTTGTCATATATGGCTTTTATTATGTTGAGGTATGATACTTCAATTCAAACTTTCTAAGTGGGATTATGTTCTTTCTTTACAGATATTTACTGGATATTGAATTTAATTTGGCAGGTTTCTTTCCTAAGCGCACTACATTATTAAACTGTTCTTGGCTTCATTGTTGCTTTTGGAAAAATCAACTACTATTCTCATATTGCTCCTTTGAATGTAATCTGTCTTTTCTGCTTGGTTTTCAGATTTCTCCTTGTCTCTGGTTTTTCGGCTTGCTTGTAATTATATGTTTAGTTATGGATTTCTTTTTATTTATCTTGTTTGTAGTTTGTTGGTTTCTGGAATGTGACTATCTGGTTGCTCCTGGGAAATTCTCAACTGTTACTTATTCAATTATTGCCTTTGTCCTGTCCGGTTTTCTCCTTTTCTTCTAGTACCAATTAAAAGTATATCAAACCTTTCACTCTATTATTCCTCTCATTTTTTTCATAGTTTTGACTTATCTGCTACATTGTGAATAATTTCTAGCCTGTTTTTTAAAGTATCCTGTTCCCTACAAATATTCTGAAATATTTCTTATTCCTATAATCATAATTGTTTCATAGTTTGAGTCTGACAAGATCAAAGGTCTCCGTCACCTTTTCTGTTGTCTCTTCTTTTTCTGTCAGTTTTTACTTTGGAGTTTTTCCTTCAATGCCTAGTTATCTTTTATTATAACTGGATGTTGTATTTGTTTCTTTTTTTTTCCTTTTTTTTAATTCTCATCCGAGGATATTTTTTCATTGATTTCTTTCTTTTTTTCTTTTTTAGAGAGAGTAGAAGGGAAGGGGAGAGACAGAGAGAGAAACATCAGTGTCAGAGGGACACATTGATTGATTGCCTTCCATACAAGCCCCGACCAGGGCCTGAGATGGAGCCTGCAACAGAGGTACAGCCCTTGACTGGAATCAAATCCAGGATGCTTCAGTCTGAGGGCCAACACTCTGTCCACTGAGCCAAACTGGCTAGGGCTTGATGTTGTATTTGAAAAGTTATTTGTAAGAATCATTTGAAGCCCATACTTTGCAAGGAACTTTTCTCCACAGAGAGCTTATTCATATCAGATATCTAAGTATTACTGGTCCAGGGACCACCTTAAAACAAGCTTCAGATCTGATAGTCCCTCCATTGGGTCATAATTCTTCTCTGGATCTATTCACCCCATCCCCTTCACTCTCATCCTAAGGTAATGACCCTGAAATCTCAGCCTATTATGGAGAGATTCTCCTATTACACTCTTTACCTTGTGAGGGCGCTGGGCTTTGGTTTCTGTCAGAACAAAATTCTAATTTTTAGGGATCAACAGACCCTATGGGCTTGCTTGCTTGCTTCTCTGAGTTCTCATTTTCTCTTCTTTTACTTATATGTTTTATTTAAGAATGACAGACAGAAAAAGGAAGAGGAACAAAGAAAGGGGAGGGGTTGTGTGTTTAGGAAGGTTGACCCAAATAACCTATCCCACCATTACTGAAAACAGGAATATTATCTGAAAAATTCTTGCTTTCTTACTTTGAAAACTGACAAGCTCTAATCACATTTTCAGGGATCATCTGCACTCCCCTAGTTATTTGTCCTTTCGAAGCATTTTGCTCTGTGACCTCTGCAGTAAAAGTGATTTGTATATAAGGAGCGGAGAAAGGAAGAGAATGAGATTTGAATTGTAATAATTTTGAATTAATGATTCTATTTTCCTTTAGGCACACATAGTAACAGTCAAGTAGGGTACACCAGTATTCTCCAAATCAGATATAAAAGGGTTGCTGATCCGGTGTGCTTCTTATAGGAGTTAATGAGGTGTTCCAGCCTTTGGAAATTTTAGGGTCAAAATTACAGGTCTTTAAAATTCTTAACTTGCTTGAAGTATTGTTCTTTACAATATCTTGTTTTAGTGTTCTTCACCTGAATATTCCTGTGCATTCTTCAAAACTAAGCTTAGGTGTTATTTCCCTGACAGCTTTTCCCAAAATACTGAGGTACTCCATAAATATTTATTAGATGAATGATAATGGGTTGCAGGGTGACTTAAATTCCTTTCAGTGGCTTCAGAGTACCCTGACTTAATTATTTCAAGTGCTGATCGCTTGGGGTTGTAATGGTTTGTTTTCCTTGTTCTGGGAGTTAAAGAATCCCTTTCTGGTAACTGGCACACATTTCCTGGTACATAGTAAATGCTTACTGATGAACATTCTGCTCTTGATTTAAAAGGAGGAGAGTATTGGAAATTAAGGGCAACGGTGCAATTTGAAAAAAATGTTCTAGATAATATTAACTAATGCTTTTTTGTGTTCATATCGCCTTCTAAGCAGTGCCACTTTTTCTTTTAATAGTAGTTTACATTAGAGTTCACTCTTTGGTGTTGTACATTGTATGGGATTGGACAGATGTATGATGGCACATGTATCTACCATTGTAGTGTCATACACAATAGTTTCACTGCTCTACAAATCCTCTGTGTCCTACCTATTCATCCTTCCCTCCTCCCAACCCCTGACAACCCCTAATTTTTTTATTGTCTCCTTAGTTTTGTCTTTTCCAGAAAGTCATATAGTTGGAATCATACAGTTTGTAGCCTTTTCAGATTGGCTTTGTTCACTTAGTAATAAGCACTTAAGTTCCACCATGTCAGCCAGGAAAAGAAAAGCAGTGCCACTTTTGAAAGGGGAAAAGGTAAGTTTATGTAACTCAATATTTGTCTGCTTCAACAATAAAGCACAAGCACATATGTAGTTATGCTCTCCCTGAATTTGTCTCACTCTTACCAGTATGTGCTGCCTGATTGCTAGGAAGAATTCATTCTCTGTAGCAATGCTTAAAAGGTGTTGTTTTCCTCATACAACTGCTTTTCCTCTCAACAGTCAGTCCTAAATCATGCTGACAGTGCAATAATAAGCACATTCCTCATTCTTTGCCATAGAAATCTTTGTCCTGTCTGGATGGTTATGAGATCTTGTTTATCCACTATGGTTGATCTAGGAGTGGCAAGAGGCTTTCTGTTGCAGGGTTGTTGTTTTTTAGATAGAGACCCTAATAGATAGTAGGGTTACAAGAACTAATAAAATTGTATTACAGTTTGAAAATGAAGTTAACTTTTTAACTTTAAAGTTCCAGAATAATTTTTACAGCTCTAATACTAGAATATTAATGTATAAAAGTATATTAGAACAAATGACCAATCAGACTTGTGCATTTTTCTGATATTAGATAGACCATTTATTAGACCTCTAATTTTCTTTTTTATTGCCAGATTGAAAAAAAAAGTCACATGGAATAGAAAAGATTAAAGGGAAACACACTGGCTGAGGAGGGCAAGAGAAGTTTTTATTGAAATTAATTAGTTCTATTACATTCCATTTGTGTCAGTAAACTTCTGATTTTGGCAGTGTATGTTTTAGCCTTATTGTTTAATGGAGTTTTTATTTCCTTGCATTTTATAAAGAATTAGAGGCCTGGGGCACGGATTCATGCACAGTAGGGTCTCTCAGTCTAGCCTGCGCCCTCTTGCAATCTGGGACCCCTTGGGGGATGTAGTAATGCCAAAGTGGCAGGCGGCCAGTGAGGAGCCCCGGCCGGGCGCAGCTCTGCTGCCACTCATCCCAGCCCTGCTCTGCCTGCCACCTCCGCTGCTCGGTAGTGCTGCTGCGGCGGCAGGAGAGGCTCCTGCCACCACAGCTGCACTCGCCAGCCATGAACCCAGCTTCTGGCTGAGCGGGAGTGCACTGACCACCAGGGACAGCTCCTGCGTTGAGCGTCTGCCCCTTGGTGATCAGTGCGTGTCATAGCTACTGGTCATTCAGGCGTAACAGTCGCTTAGACTTACACACACACACAGTAGAGGCCCAGTGCACAAATTCGTGCATGGGTGGGGTCCCTTGGCCTGGCCGGCGATTGGAGCCAATTGGGGCCCTCTCTCCCAGTCCTGACTGGGGCTGGCCAGGTAGCGGGGGGAGGGACTGCAGGAGGTTGGCTGGCCATGGGATGTTGGCTGTGGGAGTGCACTGACAACCAGGGGGCAGTTCCTGCATTGAGCATCTGCCCCCTGACGGTCAGTGCACATCGTAGCTACTGCCCCATTGTCCAGTTGTCTGGTTGTCCGGTCATAATGGTCACTTAGGCATATATATATATATATATATCCCAGTGCACGGATGGGGTTTGGCCAGCTCACCCCAATTGGGGGCTGATCAGGCCGGCTAGGGGGACCAGCCCTGGGCATTTGACTGGCCTTGCCCCTGGTCAAACTCCCGGTTGAGGGGACAATTTGCATATTAGCCTTTTATTATATAGGACTAGAGGCCCGGTGCACAAAAATTTGTGCACTGGTGGGGGGGAGTGTCCCTCAGCCTGGCCTGTGCCCTCTCGCAGTCTGGGACCCCTCGGGAGATAACAACCTGCTGGCTTAGGCCTGCTCCCGGGTGGCAGAGGGCAGGCCCAGTCCCTAGGTGCAGCCCCTGGTCGGGCTCAGAGCAGGGCCGATTGGGGAGTTGGGGCACCGCACCTGTCATGCACAGAGCAGGGCGGATTGGGAGGTTGCGATGCCACCCTCAGTCACACTCAGGGTAGGGCTGATTGGGGGGTTGGGGCACCGCCCCCTGTCACACTCAAGGCAGGGTCGATGGGGAGGTTGCGGCGCCACCCCCTGTCACGCACAGAGCAGGGCCAATCAGGGGGTTGGGGCGCTGCCCCCTGTCACTCATAGAGCAGGGCCCATCAGGGGGGTTGGAGCTCTGTACCCTGTCACACACAGAGCAGGGTCGATCAGGGGGTTGGGGAGCTCCCCCCTGTCACACACAGAGCAGGGCCCATCAGGGGGTTGGGGAGCTCCCCCCTGTCACTCACAGAGTAGGGCCAATAGGGGAGTTGGGGCACTGCCCCCTGTCACACACAGAGCAGGGCGAATCAGGGGGTTGGGGCGCCGCACCCTGTCACACACAGAGCTGCAGGGCAATCAGGGGGTTGGGGAGCTCCCCCCTATCAGGCACAGAGCAGGGCCGATCAGGGGGTTGGGGTGCCTTCCCCTGCCACAAACAGAGCAGGGCAGATAGGGAGGTTGTGGCCCTGCCCCCTGTCACACACAGAGCCGCAGGGCAGTCAGGGGGTTTGGGCGCTGCCCCCTGTCATGACAATCCCGGTGCCACGAGGCCTCGCGGCTCCGCTGATCCCGGTGCTGGGAAGCATATTACCCTTTTACTATATAGGATAGAGGCCTGGTGCATGGGTAGGAGCCAGCTGGTTTGCCCTGAAGGGTGTCCTGGATCAGGGTGGGGGTCCTCACTGGGGTGCCTGGCCAGCCTGGATGAGGGGATGATGGCTGTTTGCCGCTGGTCACACACCCTTCAGGGTGGGGTTCCCCACTGGGGTGCCTGGCCAGTCTGGGTGAGGGGCTGAGGGCTGTTTTCAGGCTGGTGGGTGACTGAAGCTCCCAACCGCTCCTGTTTTTCTTTTTCTTTTTTTATTCTGGGCCAGCTTTAGCTCTGAGGCTCCAGCTCTTAGACCTCCGCTGCTGAAAGCAGGTTTCTGGCCTTTGTTTACCTTCTGTATTTGAAACAATGTTGTGATCCTGCTGGCTGAAGCCCTGCGACTAAAGCAGGTTTCTGGGGTTTTGTTTAGCTTCTATATTTGTAACATAGTTGCTTAGAGTTGCAGCTCAGAGGCCGGCAGTGGCAGGCAGGGAACGTTGGAGTCCTCCGTCACTGAAGCAAGCAAGCCTCATGTTCGCTTCCAACTGCCTGGCTGCCAGCCGCCATCTTGGCTGGCAGTTAATTTGCATATCGCCCTGATTAGCCAATGGGAAGGGTAGCGGTTGTACGCTAATTACCATGTTTCTCTTTTATTAGATAGGAAGGACGATAGATAGGTCAAGCAGAGCCATGTAAGTGGTTATAGGTGTGGTCTGACTTCAGTAGGGAAAATGTTGTTGACAAGATAATATTTCATAGTTGATTATAATTGGCTTCTGTTAGGTTAAACATTGAACAAACAAAAGTTAGCCATGTCCTCAGAATTAATCTGGTGTCTTTTTAGATAGAAATAGTGGTATGTTCGATTTTCTTAAGGTATATGGTACATGTGTTATGAACAATAAGTAGGAGAATTGACCTTCAGAGTATCCAGGACTTAGGCACTTCTCCAAATTTCCAAAGAACTATTTTAAAAATTGCTAAAATAAAGTTTCTCCAGTATTCTCTTAATTATTGAGGTGGGGGCAAATTTTAATTGTGGCCCTGTTTTTTAGTAAAAGAGGCTATAATATTGGGAGGGAGAGAGAGCAAAGGGAGCAATTTCTCAAGAACCCTTGTTGGTCTTTTAGTTCCCCCTAGCTGTGCACCAGATGATCAGAAATGTTTGGGGCACCCTGCCTTTTGGAGGCACCTGCTTTTTCTTTTTTCTTTTTCCTTAAATATATTTGTATTGATTTCAGAGAGTAAGGGAGAGGGAGAGAGATAGAAACATCAGTGATGAGAGAATCATTGATTGGCTGCCTCCTGCCTGCCCCACACTGGGGATCAAGCTAGCAACCCGGAAATGTGCCCTTACTGGGAATTGAACCATGAATTCCTGGTTCTTGGTCGATGCTCAACCACTGAACAACACCAGCCTGGCATCATTTTATTTTTTAAATAAATCAAGCCCAGCTGGCTACTGTAAAGTAACAAGGTAAATTAGACATGGATCTTGACTTCAGGGAGCAACGGGTCTAATAGAGAAATTAAGATTTGTATAAAAGGTTTAGAACGTGGTAAGTTCTATATATGAATGAAAAGAATTGAACCTTGGGAGGTAAGCCAACTTGGATTTGATCCCATTTTTACGGGATATTCTATCAAGCTACTAAGCTTACTTACCAGTAGGTTGGGGAAAGAAATGCCCATCTCATGGAATTGCTGGGGAGGGTTAGATAATTTAAAGCTGAGACGCTTTTTCAGCTCCAGACTTGTAATATCTAAGTTCCAGTCCAGTATCCTTTTTAATGTTTCAAAACCATTTTCACCTTAAGTCCAAAACTTGACTTTGTGAGTTTACTTCCAAGGTGTTTTCTATTTTCATGAAGCATCAGCAGTCTAGCCAGAAACCTAAACTCACCTCCCACTCCTTACCCCATTATCCAGTCCACCCAGAGGTGTTTTGTTGTTGTTTATTTTAGAGATAGGGAGGGAGAGAAAGAGAAGCATCAATGTGAGAGAGAAACGTTGATCTGTTGCCTCCCATGCATGCCCCGAACCCTCAATCTGGGTATGTGGCCTGATTGGAAATCAAACCTAGGACCCATTGATGCACTGGACGATGCTCCAACCAACTGAGCCATACCAGCCAGGGCCAGAGATATTGTTTTTACACCATAATTTTTTGTTCCTCGTTAGTCCACATATCTCCATTGCTACCACCATTGGTCAGTCTTCCATTATCTCTCTCACATAGGTGACTATTAGCAGCCTTTTTGTCTGTCCCTAAATCTAATCTCTGCCTGTCCCATACCTGTATAGAACAAACTTCAAAAATGTATATGAATCACCTTTCTGCCTGAAGCTCTGATGAATTTCCATTATCCTTAGTCTGCAGATAAAGGCATATGTGTCTCACTCTGTTCTGTCTTGCTCGTTATTCTGTTTCCAAGGCCTAGCATGGTACTTTTTCATAGTAAATGCTCATATATTTAAGGGATGAACAAAGGAAGGGATGTATGGAAGAATCAAAGTAATAATTGAGAAATGTATGCTATCCTTGTATTTCCTTCATGTTAGGCTGCATGTGAATCTACATACATGTCTACCAAGATATGAGCAAAATACTATTTCTGAATAAAATAATGTTTATCTTTGATGACTTCTCTTTCCTGTCTTTTCACATCCCCACTCTATCTCCATCTCATTACCTTCCTTCTTTGCACCATTTTATTTATCTAGAGTTCAAGAACCCTGTTATCTTCTCCCCATATATTTAATGAAGGCCAACCATTGAAATTCATGTGAGTGACTCTTACTATAAGCAAATTATTTGGTATGCATGACAGTAAAGTGAAGTTTTTTGGGGGGCACTATAAAATAGATAGTTGCCCTCCCAGCGGAGAGTCAAATCCACTAGTTCATAAATTAGGTTTCAGCTAATAATGAGGCACAAAGCTGCCAAGGTCAGTCAAACAAGTACTTGAGAATCTCAAGAGTTTCATTAGTGAATAGTCTTGCTCTGCTCATCACAGAGAATGCCAAGGCTTTAGGAGAGCAGCAGAAGACTGGGTGGTTGTGATTCATACCTAGTAAATGGGAGTTGGGGAATATTTTTCACATGAATCGGGTGGTTTCTAGGGAGAAATGAAGTCTCATTTTGTAATGTCATGTTCACCCATGAGCTGGCCCTGAGAAGCTGGGAATTAACCACTGCTGCTATAATTTTTGTATTTTATGGAAAACTAAAGAAAAGAAAACTAGAAATGAAGACTGTAGCCTTTAAAAAAAATTTTTTTTTAGAGAGAGAAACATTGATGTGTAAAACATTGATCTGTTAACTCAGGTAAGTGCCCCAATCAGGGATAGAATCTGCAACCTCTTGGTGTACGGGATGGCGCTCCAACTAATTGAGCCACCTGGCCAGGGTGAAAACTAGCTTTTTAAAGATAGGTTTCTTCTTATTAGTTTTCACTGAGGAACTGTGGCATATTAATAATCTCTATATATGAAACCCTAAGCAACCGGCCGCTATGATGCCCGCTGACCACGAAGGGGCAGACACTCAACGCAGTAGCTGCCCCCTGATAGTCAGTGAGCTCCCACAGCAGGAGCGCCGCTCAGCTGACCGACAGGGTGCCAGACACCAGGCTTATGGCTGGCGAGCGCAGCTGTGGTAGCGCAAGCCTCTCCCACCATCTCCCACTGCAGCAGGGCTCAGGCTTCTCCCCAGCCGCCTGCCGCTTCATGCACTACTACATCTCATAGCCTGGGTCCTGGATTGCGAGAAGGCACAGGCCAGGCTAAGGGACCCCACCAGTGCATGAATCCGTGCACTGGGCCTCTAGTTTAATAATTTACATGTGTTTGGTGTTCCTGAGCCCTTTCTGGGAGCTATCTCCTTTGATCTTCTCTTCAGTCAGCAAGTGCAGTTAGGCAGGTTTTGTTAAGTGATGAACCAACGCTGGAAGAAACCCAGTAGCCAATTAGGGATTTGAAACCAGGACTCTACTGTTTCATCACCCTATTGCATCTAATCCCTGTTAATAAATTTGTGTTGATTTTACAAACTTCTAAAGCTGAGAGCAGAAGTTAAGGCTTTGCGAGCAACAGATGCCTATAAAGCAGTGGTTCTCAACCTGTGGGTCGCGACCCCTTTGGGGGTTGAATGACCCTTTCACAGGGGTCACCTAAGACCATTGGAAAACATATAATTACATATTGTTTTTGTGATTAATCACTATAATTATGTTCAATTTGTAACAATGAAATTGGGGTCACCACAACATGAGGAACTGTATTAAAGGGTCACGGCATTAGGAAGGTTGAGAACCACTGCATATGGAGACTGAAGAGAAAAATTGTTTTTATCAGATAAGATGCTAAGAATTTAATAGTTTAGTATCATTTTATTAAAAGTCATAAATACCTGGGTACAGTATTTCTGTTGGTTTCAGCTGTTGCCTATACTGCTTTAGCTGTTTGCAGGTGTGCACACATTCACATCTTTACCCATTTTCCTAGTGTCTCACTGTTGTCAATGCAGTCATCTAGCCACACAAAAAAGCCAGCACTCCCACAGCACAAAGGACCAGGTTTCTTGGGAAGAACAAAAGTTACAATAAAAGTGTCTGCTTTCTGGGTTTGTGTTTTTTTGCTAGTATGGAAGATGTGTGTGTTTTTTACACTTAACCAATATTAGGTAAAGATAGATTACTATAATCTGGTTGTTTTATAAAACCAAAGAAATAAATACTTGGAAATAATTTTTAAAACTGTTTTGGTTCACATTTTAATAATTATTTGAACAATTTTGTTGTTTTTTGGCCATTTGAATTTATACTCATGGGGCTCCAGAGTATCACTGGTTGTCACATTTCCCAGTACAGCATTAATCCCCACCCCAGTCTCTTGCTCATCCTCTGAAAGCTTTAAGCCATTAAACCATGTGTATAAGGAGACATCTTTTCTGGCTTATCTTCTTTGTGTATGCTTGCTAAGCTCCAGCTTAAATACAACATTGGAAAAACATAGTTGTCATAAATGGATCTCAGAGCTCTCAAGTAGGCATAGTTGTAAACAGTTGGCATTCATTAAGTTATTGAATCCTCACCACAAACCTATGATGTAATTACAGTGATGCCTATTTTATAGTCTGGTTGAATGTCAGTTCCTCCAGCTCTGTGTCCTTTGGCAAGTCACTTAACCTTTCTTTACTTTAATTTCCTCATCTGTAAAATGGAGATGATGATAACTTTCTCACCATTTATGTGGTGAGGGTTAAATGAAATCCACATAAAGCACATAGTGAATGCTTGCAGAGTTAGCTATTGTTATCTAATTAGTGTATATGATTGATGGCAAGAGAAATCACTGTCACAAGAATCAAGTTTGGTTTCTGGTCCTCGCTTTTCTATTAAGTAGCTATGGGATTATAGGTCAATTTTCCTCTTTCTGGGCCACAGTTTCCTTATACAGATTTTATTTTAACCTTTTATTTGGAAGTAACTTCAAATTTACAAAAAAAGATAGTACAGATATGACACTGAAAAGTATACACAACAAGAGCATACCCAGTCTACCATCTAAATTACACTTTTGTCATTTGATCTTCATAGTATTGTGTGTGTGTTTTAAATATATTTTTATTGATTTCAGAGGGGAAGGAAGAAGGGAGAGAGAGAGAAAAATCAATAATGAGAGAGAATCATTGATCGGCTGCCTCCTGCACACCCCACACTGGGGATCGAGCCCACCCAGGCATGTGCCTTTGACTGGTATCAAACCTGGGACCCTTCAGTCCACAGGCTGACACTCTATCCACTGAGCCAAACAAGCTGAGGGCCATAGTATTGTTTTTTAACAGCATTTCTCTCTCCCTCCAGTACAGGATAGGGTAGGACATTGTATTTAGTTGTCATGTCTTTTTACCTTTCTTTGTCTTTTATAATATTTACATTTTTTAAGAGCACGGTATATCCATCCCTCTGTTTGTTTATGGGTTTTGTTTTATTTGTTTGTTTATTTGTAGAGAGGGAGAGAGAGATAAAAACATCAATGATGAGAGGTAATCATTAATCAGCTGCCTCCTGCACACCCCCAACTAGACATCAAGCCCACAACCCGGGCATGTGCCCTGACCAAAATCGAACTGTGGCCCTCACCAGTTTGGCTCAGTGGATAGAGCGTCAGCCTGTGGACTGAAGGGTCCCAGGTTTGATTCCGGTCAAGGGCACATGCCTGGGTTGTGGGCTAGATCCCCAGTGGGGAGCGTGCAAGAAGCAGCCAATAAATGATTCTCTCTCATCATTCATTTTTCTATCTCCCTCTCCTTTCCTCTCTGAAATTAATGGGGGGAAAATATTTTAACAACAACAAAAAAAGAATCAAACTGTGACCTCCTGGTTCATGGGTTGACATTCAACCACTGAGCCACACCAGCTGGGCACTCCCCCCACCCCCTTTTAATAGAATCTTCCTCATTTTCTGTTTGTCCAGTGTTTCCTTGTAATTAGATCGAAGTTATGCAGTCTTGGACAGAAAACTGCATAGGTGGTGATGTGTCCACAGGTTATGACCTCTGGAGACTCAATGCATTTTTAATAAAATGCAGAGTAACAGGAATCAACAAATGCTATAGGAATCTCAGAACAATCAGGGAAGACATCATGAAGGGGACTTAGTTTACCAGTTTGTTTGTATTTCTAAAATTTCACGGATTTTTCTCTCAAATTTGCGTTAGTTCATCCAATATATGTTAATGTTTACTATCAGTTTTTATTAAGCTTACACCTGTATTAAGTAAATAAAAAGGATATTACTGATTTTATTTTTAAATTTAATGAACTAAAGTATACATTTCAAATGGTGATCAAGGATGTACTGATTATTACATAAAGTTCCCCAAATGATTTGGATTAATATAAAATGACATTGAACTTTGATGTATGAGAACAGTCTTTATTTCTTTCCTTCCTTATTTCATCAAATATTAGAGTCAGACTGGTGGTTTATATTCTTGGCTTTGTCACCACTCTAGAGCCTTTTAGCATCCCTACTTGAGCTGTAGAAAGCTGCTGAAAGGAAAGTACTGTTCTTGCCAACATTTTCTATAGAGTGTATAAATAGAGGTAATGCTGATGGGTCTGTCCTCAATGCCATGTTTCCCTTCCAGGCTATCCAGACTTTAGGTGAGGAGGTAACAAACTACTTTGCAGGATAGGGAATAGGGCTGAAAAACAGGTTTGGTTTTGTTCTGTGTTAAGGGAAACACTGTGACACAGTTCAGATATATTCATTGGTTTAGCAGGTAGGAGAGCCAGAACTATATTTAAGGCCATTGTTGTAAGGTGATTTTTCTTCCTATATGCTTTTAAAAAGTAATTCCTTGGCCTTTGTGCATTTTGTTTCTGCAGTTTGAAGAGAACAGTTCTGAAACAAAGTCTTACCCCACCCTACAGCTGCCTCTGAACACAGTGACTGCCAGATCTCCAAACATCAAGATCAGCTTTGTTCGCCAACCTGTCTGACATGTCGGGACCCGTGCCAAGCAGGGCCAGAGTTTACACAGATGTTAATACGCACAGACCGCGAGAATACTGGGATTACGAGTCACATGTGGTGGAATGGGGGTAATTGTTTCCTTTTATTTCACTATATTCACCCAAAGGGCTGACTCATAGATTTGTAGAGTAATTTATGTCAGGCAACCTCTCTGGCTGAGCATTTGTAAACCTCAAGATTGAAGTCCGATTTGTGTTTTCTTCTTCAATGAAGAACCAAGGTATTGCTTTGACAAATTAACAATTTTGGTGAGCTTATCACTTAAGAATCATTTCAGTCTTTTTCTTACTCTTTGATTTATATATTCTGTGTACAAAGCTGATAACAAAGAGTTACCTGTCAACTTGTCTCAGCTAAGGGCTTTGTGGTTAGGTGAGAATTAAAACGTAAGAGATTTTGAAAAGACTAAACTCTTACATAAAGTGTTTTTGAGGTCAGAGAATGTTGTCCCATGATGATTCTGAAGAATGAAAGGTGTCCTCTTTCTAATGAGAATCAAAATTAAACACTTGCCCTTATCATAAGACTAGACATGTGTAACATGGAATTCAGCCCAAATTCCATCTTGAACAGTTGCACTCTGCCGGAACAGCAGCGTTTGCTCTCTTAATTCTCTTTGCAGTTTCATTTGGATGTTTGCATTTCTTGTCCCAACATGGTATGTGTTTAATTCATCAGGCCATACTTTGTGATAAAAAGCTTTTTGACATTCAAATGCAAAAGAAAACTATTTGAAAACTCATAAAGCTACAGCTCCCATATGCTATATTTTATATCTATCCATATTTGATGTCCATAGCCTGTAAATGGATAAATATACCCTCCGAAAATTGTGAGTGTATTTAATCATGATTGGGTTGTGAATCTTAACAGTTAAGTACATTGCCTCTGCACAAGGAGACATAGTGTACTTTAAAGATACACTCTCCAGAACCAGTGATACAATACCAGTAAATGTTATCTATAATAATAAGAGTAATGTGCTAATTAGACCAGACATCATTCCGGATGTCCTTCCTGACAAAACCAGGGCCGGAGGGAAGCCAGCCTGGGTCCCAGGTGCCTGCCTGTGGCTGGAGGAGAGAAGCCTGGGTTCTGGGTGCCAGAGGGAAGCCGGTCCCAGCAGCTAGGGGAAGGAAGGCCTACTCTTGCACGAATTTTTCATGCATCGGGCCTCTAGTTATTGATAATCTAACAATTCTCCTTATGTCAGGCTTTGGGCTCTAGGGATGCCTCTCCGTTTTACAGAAATTCAACTACTCTATTCAAATTTAGTGCTCTACACTTAGTTCTGCTAAAATAGCACTATTGAGTTTTTGGTATGGTCCTATTCACATGCTTGCTTTTATTTTCTACTAGGGCCCCAGGGCACAAATTTGTGCACCTTGAAAGGAACTGTGGGCCGTGAGGCTCCAGTGGGCACAGGGGTAGGTCTCAGCCCATCTTCCGCACCCCCGCCTGGCCCCTCCCACAGCGGCCCCAGGTCCCCTGTCTGCCCGCAGCCCCACTCCCGCCAGTCCTGCTTGTACCCGCTGATGGCACGGAGCGATTGGGGCCGGTGCCATCAGTGGGTGCAAGCAGCTGCCCCGATCGCCCCTAAGGAGCAGAGGGAGTTGGAGAAGCCCTCAGGGGTGATCAGGGCTGGCGCCGGGCCCCGGCAGCGAGTGCGAGCAGCAGCTCCAGCGCCAGCAGCAGGTCCGAGCACTGGGAGCAAAGAATTTTCAGTAACCACCAGCGGCTCGCCTCAATGACAGTCACCAGTGCCCCACCTTAGTCTGGCACCCCCACTCACCTGCTCTACCATTCTGCCATGGCCAAGGCCCACCATGTTCCCCACTCTGCCGCCTGCTGCCCATGCCCCCTGGTGGTCAGCGCACGTCATAGCGACCAGTTCCGCCTTCAGTTGATTTGCATAGTAGCCTTTTATTACATAGGCTACCTTCCCACAGGAGGGGATCTCAACCAGAACTAAAGCTCCCTTTCCCTAGACCTGCCATGATTATTATGTTGTTCATTGTCCTTACTTCCTTTTGCCTTTTCTGTTCATTCACTTTCCTTTTAGTTGCTTGAGGAAAATTAATGGCTGATTTTTTACATGTTAGAGTCTCAGTGTCTCCAGCAGAAATAAATAGAATGTGAACGTTACTAAAAGGACTGTGTCATTCTTTAGAGCAAAGTGTTCTAAATTGTAAGCAGGGGCAGAGAGAAAATGTTAGCGTTTTTGTTGTGGGTTGTTGTTTTTTTTTTACCTCTGATATTATTTAGTGATCATGAAATAAATATGGGTAAAATAGAGGAAGGGACCTCCCAACTATGGTTCATGATCTATAATATAGTTTGCAAAACTCCATTATGTGAACTGTCCTCAGGGCTTGCCTAGGAGAACAAGTAGGAGGTCAAGCCTATATATTTGAAAGCCACTTACCTACAAAGAAGCCCATTCAAAATAGGCTGCTCCCAAAATGTGGCTGAATTGAAATATTCTTGTAATGTGTATTTACTTCCTGCTAAGTGCCAGCAGTGGGCCAGGCACTAGGAGACTGGAATATGTAAAAATTATCTCCAAGGGAAAGCTTTTGTTGTTATAGCAAGCATGTATAATGAATCCTAATACAAGCTAGCTATGTGTCCTATGCCAATATAGATGTAAACAATTTTGGGTTTGGAAGAATAATTGAAAGGATTTGGAACGCGCCCATTTTCAGTTGGCCCAATTAAAATAAAGAAAATGATTTGGGAATTATTTGAAACTAGAGGCCTGATGCATGAAAAATGGTGCAAAGGGCTTGGCCCTGGCAGCAGCCCCAGCTGCCACCTCCGCCCCATCCCCCCACCCACTGGTCGTTCCCAAAAGTCATTCCACCATCTGGTTTAATTAGCATACTAGCTCTTTATTCTATAGGATTATTATATAGGATACCTCATATTTCTTTTTTTAATTTTTTTTATTGATTTTTTACAGAGAGGAAGGGAGAGAGAGAGTTAGAAACATTGGTGAGAGAGAAACATCGATCAGCTGCCTCCTGCACGTCTCCTACTGGGGATGTGCCCGCAACCCAGGTACATGCCCTTGACCGGAACCGAACCTGGGACCTTTCAGTCCGCAGGCCGACGCTCTATCCACTGAGCCAAACTGGTTCCGGCCCTCATATTTCTTTTACTCTTACTGGTAATAAATTTTATAAGTTGAATTAGTACTTGATAAGTTGAACTTTTAAAATCATTGTGATTTTGGCTCTTTGTTTACAGAAATCAAGATGACTACCAGCTGGTTCGAAAATTAGGCCGGGGTAAATATAGTGAAGTATTTGAAGCCATCAACATCACAAATAATGAAAAAGTTGTTGTTAAAATTCTCAAGGTGAGTAAAAAAGAGAGAGATTGTAATTTCAGAGGTATTTGGAATTTAGATTTGTTTTAAGTAATAGTGATGCCTTTTTTAAAGTAGCATTTGAAAGGGCGTTTGGAGTACTTTAACTATTTTATTTTGCTATCTGAAATCAATAGAGATTATCTTCATTTGACAGATCAGAAAACTAAAGCAAGAGAAGTGATTGGCTCCAGTCATACAGCTATATTGTGGCAGAGGAAGGGCCTAAAGGTTCAGTCCTCTCTTTAAGCCTAATACTGATTTGATTTCCTAATACTGATTTCCTCTGTTGTTAATTCGATTTCATGCTTTTGTTTTCAATAAATTGTTACCTCTACAGTGTAAAGAGGATGAGTCACAAATGCAGGCCTTTAGAGGTCAGGCAGATGACATGCAGCTAGTCTGATGTAAATGCCCATGATTAGAGGAGATGAGTGATGGGTGCTGTAGTAGTGCAAGACCATCATTGCTTGATACTCCTTTGCAGAAAGAAACTATAAAGATTTATATACATATATGAATTCTCCTGATTTTTAAATGTTGGCTTAGTTTAAAAAAAAACAACAAAAAAACACTGTATAGATCGGATTCAGCAGATGTAGGTGGACCCTGGGAATCTGTGTATTAAAAAAATCCAGGTTATGGATCATCAAAGTTGAATAACCACTGATCTTATTAATGAAGAGTTTATATATGCTTAAAATAATTTCTGAGAATTGTATGCAGTATGTCGGTAGTCTGAGGTGACTGACACCCTGGGAAAGAGCTGCAGGTCAGTACAGCAGGCATGGGTCACATGTGGCTATTGAGCATTTTAAGTATGGCTGGTCCAAACTGAAATATGCTATAAGGATAAAATATACTAGATTTCAAAGGCTTAGTAAAATAAATATATCTATACTGCTTATTAGTAATTTTTTATATTGATTTACATGTTAAAATAAGATTTTGAATATATTTTGTTAAATATTTTATTAAAATTAATTTTGTCTATTTTCTTTAAATATGTTTTTATTGCTTTTTAGAAAGAGGAAGGGAGAGGGATAGAAACATTGATGAGAGAGAAACATCATCAATCCTGCTCGCCTCCCCCCTCGCCCCCACATACACATACACAGGGGATTGAACCTGCAACCTGGACATGTGCTCTGACCTGGAATTGAACCGGCAGCTTCTTGGTTCCTGGGTCAGTGCTCAACCGCTGAGCTACACCGGCCGGGCTGTTTCTTTATCTTTTTTTAACATGGGTACTAGAACATTGAGAATACACATGTGGTTTGCATTATATTTCTTTTGGACCAGCACTGTTTTAGACTACTTATGAGGAAGGCTTTGTGGAGATGGTGCAGTTGGACCAAATCCCTCCTCAGAAAAATGAAAAAGATTCTGTCCCAGAGAAGATGTGGAAATGATGAGTGAGGACAAAAGAATATGGAAGTATATTAAGGGACTCTGCAGAGTGGTCTTTTTAGAATAGAGAGATGAGTTCATTTATAGGAATACTGGTCATAAGGCTAGCTAGATACTATCCCAGTAATACTCTGAGATCTCATATATGTCACTTGATTCTTATAACAATCTTATGAGATAAGTACTCTTGTTGATCATTTTTCCCAGATGAAGGCTTAGAGAGGTCATGTAACTTACCCATAGGCATACAGCCAGCAGGTCATGAAAGTAGGATTTACATTAGGCATTTTTTACTCCAAGGCCCACATTTAACCCACAAGTTTATGCTGCACAAAGATGGTTTGGCCGTTCTTTTTTTTTTTTTTTTTTTTTTTAATTGTTTCATTGCTTAAAGTATTACAAAGGGTATTACATATGTGTCCTTTTTTTCTCCGATTTGGCCGTTCTTGATGTTGGTACTGTTCCCCCAACCTCTGTTGGGTGTTTATTTATAGATTTAGAGGATGGAATAAAAAAAGTCTGTTTCATTCTAATTGGTAAAAAGATTTTTCAAGATTACCATTTATAGTATTAGTATTACCATTTATAATCCTAGTTTGTATAGTTGTAAAGAGTTAACATTTTAAGACTGATGATTGGAATTAAATGCTAATTCTGCAGAGGTCTAATCTTTGGAATGGAAATCTTTTTTCTTTAAATTCAACATTTGCTAAGTAACCCACAGAATGCCTGTCATAGGGCTAGGAGAAGGGGATTCAGAGATGAATCTGACACATTTCCTTCTTTCAAGGAGCTCATAAATATGTATGTATTACATTATCTGTTGAAATAGCCTGAAATACTTTATTTCACTGATGTTCGAACTTTTACTCTTTCAGCCAGTAAAGAAGAAGAAAATTAAGCGTGAAATAAAGATTTTGGAGAATTTGCGAGGCGGTCCCAACATCATCACACTGGCAGACATTGTAAAAGACCCTGTGGTAAGTATAGTATGTGCTGGCAAGGCCCACCAGGGCTGAGGTGGTGTTTGACTCAGAGCACAGCTGGCCTCTCTCTGTTCCCCGCTCTACTGTTAAGTCCTACTTTAAAAGTGCTTAATCAGTTAATAGCATTTAACTAGTTTGGGTCTTTCTTTCAAAGAGACCTCCACCCACAGACTATTTCTTATTCTTCTAGGATAAGAGACTGATAGCACTGGAAACTGAAATGTGTTAATCCATTTTGCAAACTCAGGTCCGATGCCGATGGGCGATGGGCGCATTGTCGGGCTGCCTAGAGCCTGGTGAGACTTCAGCTCCATGTCTTCTGTTTGAAATCCATCCCAAAAATGACCTAAGTGTGGTGATCAGAGAGGGGGGAGGGCTTGTAGCAATAGAGGGATTCTTACTACTGAGGCGAGGACTGCCAAATTCACCACGTAGCATCCGCAAACATTGTGCTCATTAAAGCTGCCAGGGCTTTTGCTAATGTGTGTTTTCTTTTTCTTTTCCCTAGTCACGAACTCCTGCCTTGGTTTTTGAACATGTAAACAACACAGACTTCAAGGTATAAGATATAACCAATCTTTTCAAGCTGTTGGGTTTTCAGACTACATAGAAAACCTTTTAGGGATATTAGTATTAGAAGAACTTCCTTCCAACTTACTTAAAAGAGCTTTTCATCTTCACAGTGTTAAATTATAAGATAGAAATACTGCTGTACAAACTGCCACTTTCCACATCTTGGCATTTTACACTTCTATTTGTTGTGTGCTCTCTTTAATAACCAAATACATTTACTTTTCACCACCTTTACCATTCATTTAAGTTTCCCCTGATGTCAAACGTAATGAAAGCAATAACACATGTTCAGTCAAGATCTGTCCGTGGGCATTTTACTTTGAAATGGCAGTGTTTAAGGAGGAATGTGTTGTGTATGAAAAGGAAAGTCTTCTTATACCTTAGGATTCCTCTGGGTTAGGGTGGTGTAAATTCTGCTACGACACATACCTCTACAACTGATCTCTGACTTTCCGCCCATCCAGCGGCCTACTTCAAACAATTCTCAGTTCTAGTACAAAAAAAAAATTGGGAGAGGAATAATTCTGTTAAGTTGGCTTGACAGATTTGGCAGCGAGCCATCTGCATGCTCACTGGTGATCTGCAGATGAGGTAGTTTCCTACTAAGGAGGCTGTGTATTTGCCAAAATGCCTTTTTTGAGGTCTGGAGGTAAATGAAAAGCAAACTTAATTGCAAATGTATATCATTGCATATTAGATAAACTGGTATATTCCCAACAGTGAATTTTAGCTTCAGAAATACAAGTTAAGTAATTCTTGACTTTTGCATATAGAGTTAAAGACTCAGCGTATCTCTTTAAAGGGAATGTTATGTTGAAGAAGTAGAGACTGGTGTAGATACAGATCTTGGAATGATGGCAAATGAGCCAAGTCTTGGTTTGAATTACTACAAATGAGGATGAGAAATTGCCTTCCGTTAGCACTATTTCATGGCTCAAATGTTGCATTTGTCTTTAACAGCAATTATACCAGACGTTAACAGACTATGATATTCGGTTTTACATGTATGAGATTCTGAAGGTAAGGGAACTTTGAATACTAAATACTTTTAGATTGATCTTACCTTTGTTAAATAACTCAAATGACTATACAAAAGCTAGTGAATTAACTTTTAAAATATGTTGAAAGAAGGGGCCTTTTCATGTAAGTTTTTAATAAGTTAATAGCATCAGAACTCTTCTGCTAATGTAAAGGGTATGGAATAGGGCAGCCGTGGGCAAACTACGGCCTGTGGGCCAGATCCGGCCCGTTTGAAATGAATAAAACTAAAAAAAAAAAAGACCGTACCCTTTTATGTAATGATGTTTACTTTGAATTTATATTAGTTCACACAAACACTCCATCCATGCTTTTGTTCCGGCCCTCCGGTCCAGTTTAAGAACCCATTGTGGCCCTCGAGTCAAAAAGTTTGCCCACCCCTGGAATAGGGTCTAGTAGGAATATAATTTAGAATCGTTTGGAAAGGGTATTTAGAAGAGAGCTGGGGCCCCATAAATATTTGTAATCTCAATTTCGCTCTTATGAAAGTTAACAGTTAAATTGTTCAAACTTGTAAAAATATCTCCAGATGTGTTGGCTTCTGGTATACTTTATTTCACTTAAAATTGAACAAGTAAAACAAGAAACTTCCTCAGCTGTCAAACAGTCGTTGTTTTAAGATTATATAAATCACTGCTTAGAGATTGCTGATTTAGAGTGGACTTTGACTTCTAAAGTGGGATCACCAAATTATCTTCCTCCTAGTAGTCACAAGATCAACTTTATATATGAGAAAATTGCTAAGAGTTAGCTAAAGTTTCTTATTAAATGAGGGTTGATGTAAAGCCTTTATTTGAACCTTAGAAGTACCTTGACGATGCCAGTAGAGATATTTGATCTTCCCATTGGCTCATGCAGTCTTGTGGCAAGCAGGACTTTGAAGTTAAGGATATGCTGACTAGTCCTAGGAACTATAGGAACTCAAGTTGCCCTTTAAAAAGGACAAGAATTTGGCCAATGACATCAGCTGATCTAAAAGCCAGGATTAGCAAATCCCAAAGGTTGTACCACTCAGTTCACCTTAGTTTGAGTTTGGACATGGTTTTCAAATTAGATTTGATGTCATAAATCAGGAGTTAGCAAGCATCAGTACAGGGATAAACAGTAAAAATGTTGGCCTTGTGTTCCATAGGGTCTTTCTCAAGCTACTACTCAGCTCTGTTGTCGTACGAAAGCGGCTACAGACAACATGCAAATAGGTGTGGCTGTGTTCCAGTAAAATAAACATTCACAAAAGCAGGCATCAGGCAATATATGGGCCATGGACCTCTACTGTAAACACTTAGCTGCTAAGGAATTATTGTTCTTTGAAGAACACTTTGTAGTATAGATCAGTTTTCTTCTTTTGAGGGGCCTATGCTTATGAAAATAATCCAGGCTTTATATAAGGGAGAAAAATTGGAAGTGATGCAATTGGTATCACTTTGGGTCTTTTTGAAAAGAAAGGATATTGTAACAACTGTGTAAGAACAGAACTTGAAGTTCAGAGGCCATGAGTTTGACTTTAGGATCTTGAGCAAGTCTGAGAAATAGCTGTGAGAGTGCTTGTCCTAGGGGTGTTTTGAGACAAGAAAGAAAACTATAGAAGAAAAGTAAAAAGCTTTAACTAGAAAATCACTCTTATGCAAGCTTTTATTTTTGTTTTTACCTATTTCTCTTACAGGCCCTGGATTATTGTCATAGCATGGGAATTATGCACAGAGATGTGAAGCCCCATAATGTCATGATTGATCATGAGCACAGAAAGGTAATGTGATAGACTGACAAATCTTTTCCTGCCTGATAGAGTGAACAGCCCATCTTCAACACTTTATCCCTAGCATCTGTTACAGTCCCTGGTACCTATTAGGCACTTGACACATATTTGGTGAATGAATAAATTAACTAATCAGAATGTTTAAACCTTTATTCATATTCCTAATGATACTATCAAGAAGGACTCCCTGGCCAATGTAATCCAGTGGATAGAGCATTAGCTCCTGCACTAAGGGTCACAGGTTCAATTCCTGGTCATGGGCACGTACGTGGGTTGCAGGTTCCATTCCTGGCGCCAGTCTGGAAGTATGCGGGAGGCAACCAATTGATGTTTTCTCTGTGTGTCTCTCCCTCTCCTGTCTCTCTCCCACTCCCTTCCACTCTCAAAAAAAAAAAAATATCCTCAGGTGAGGATTAACAACAACAAAAAGAATACTGTCAAGAAGGAAACATTAGAATAGTGGGCAAATCAGTTTTGGGCATGGAACACGACTTCTGGTTTTATTTATTGAATAACTAGTATCTGGGAAACTCCTTTCTTGTTTGCTTCCTCTCTCTTACCTGTACAACAGGTATAATAATATTTGCTCTGCATGCCACTAGGTTAATGTGAGAATTAAGTGTGCACAGTTGTGAAATAGATGAAATATTTAGCAAGTACAAGTGCTATTAATGAGAGTTCTACTGAACTCATGCTTTATAATATTTCAGTTTTGTAAGATAACCAAGCGTACCTTTTGTAGGTAGTGATGACTCTCTGTTGTAGACTTTGGAGAGGTACAGGATTTGTTCATTCAACTAAATTTTTTAGGCAGGGGATATATGCTTGAAGCAGATAGTAAAAAATTCTTGTCCATAAGGAGCTTGCCTTTGCAGGTATGCTGGTAGGCCAGAAAGTTAAAAGTGATGTGGAAGAGCAATAAGTCAGGACTAGGAAAGAGCAGGGGATGTTGTGGTTTTAAACAAGGGGTAAAGGGAAGATTTCATTAGGAAGATGACATATTTAAAGAACACTTGAGGGCATCAGCCATGCAACCTTAGGAAGAAGTATGTCCCAGGTAGAGGATGCAAAGTTCTGAGACAAAAATGTGCCTGGTTTGTTGGAATAGTGGCAAGGATATACAGTGGAGACAGGGAGTGGGAGTGGGATGAGAGAGGTAAAGAAAGCCAGGTCATGTAAAACCTTAAATATTGTCAGAACTTTTCTCTAAAGATGCAGAGCTTTTGCAGGGTTTGCGGAAAGGGTGGACAAGCTCTCACTCGGCATTTTTAAAGTTTACTACACATCTATTAGAACAATTTAATAAACAGCACAATACCAAATGCTGGCAAGGATGCAGAAAAATTCAATCTCTCATACATTGTTGGTGGGAATGTAAAGTGGCACAGCCATTTTGGAAATTGCCAGCCTATTGTTTTATAGTTTGTTGGTTTCTTTAAAAGCTAAACAAACAGCGCCAGGTGGAGTGGGTCAGTTGGTTGAGCATCATCCCGTTCACTGGAAGGTTACCGGTTCAATTCCAGGTCAGGGCACATGCCCAGTTTGTGTTTCCAGTCCCCAATGTTTTCTCTCTCACATCGATATTTCTCTCTTTCCCTTCAATTCTCTCTAAAATCAATTTTAAAGAAAAGACATTACAAATAAAAAAGACATATTACAAATACAAATGTGCTGTGTGTAAACAAACATGCTTACCAAACAATCCAGCAGGGTCTTTTATTCCAGAGAAACCAAACCTTAGGTCTGCATAAAAACCTGTATATGAATGCAGCTTTATTCCTAATAGTTGAAAATTAGGCCCTAGCTGGTTTGGCTCAATGGATAGAGCATTGGCCTATAGCCCAAAGGGTCCTGGGTTCGATTCCGGTCAAGGGCAGGTAGCTTGGTTGCAGGCCTCTCCTGGGCCCTGGTCAGGGCACATACAGGAGTCAATCGATGTGTTTCTCTCATATCGATGTTTCTGTCTTTCCCTCAAGACTATTTTTTTTTTTAAAAGAAAATTGGAAGGCTAATGTCCTTCAGTGAGTGAATGTTTAATCAAACAGGTAAATCTATACCATGTAGTCTTATTACTGAATAGTATTACTCAGAAATAAAACGGAATGAACTATTACTGATAATGCAACAACTTGGTTGGATCTCATGCTGAGTGGGGGTAAAAAAGTTGTGCTGATTTTTCCATTTATAATACATTCTCAAAGTCATAGAGCTAGAGAATAGGGGTTGCCAGGGGTTAGAAAGTGGAAAAGTAATAGCAAAAGGGACCTCTGTGATGATGGAATAGTTCTGTATCTTATGGTAGGAGTTACCCGAATCTACACATGATAAAATTACATAGAACTACACACACACACACACGCACACACACACACACACGCATGTAAAACTAGTGAATAATCAGGTCTGTCTGTGGACTGTGCCAATGTCAGTTTCCTGGTTTTGAGTTATACCATTAGGAAATGTAAAGTTGGGTGAAGGGTACACAGAATTCGCAACTTACTATAAATTTATAATAATTTTAAAAATATATGCCTGACCGGTTTGGCTCAGTGGATAGAGCGTCGGCCTGCGAACTGAGGGGTCCCGGGTTCGATTCCGGTCAAGGGCATGTACCTTGGTTGCGGGCACATCCCCAGTGGGGAGTGTGCAGGAGGCAGCTGATCGATGTTTCTCTCTCATCGATGTTTCTAGCTCTCTATCCCTCTCCCTTCCTCTCTGTAAAAAATCAATAAAATATATTTTAAAAATATATATATATAAAGCATTTAAAAGGGATCATTCTGGCCCTAGCCAGTTTGGCTCAGTGGATAGAGCATCAGCCTGTGGACTGAAGGGTCCCAGGTTCAATTCTGGCCAAGGGCATATGCTCAGGTTGTGGGCTCGATCCCCAGTAAGGGGTGTGCAGGAGGCAGCCAATCAATGATACTCTCTCATCGATGTTTCTATCTCTCCCTCTCCCATCCTCCCTGAAATCAATAAAGATATACTTTTAAAAAAATAATAAAAGGGATCATTCTGGTTGTGTAGAGAATAGAGGGCAAGAGTGAAAGCAGCTTGACAAGTTAGAAGAAGAGGCTACTGCAGTACATCAGACAAGAGATGGTAGTGGCATGAACCAGGGCAGTAGCAGTGGAAGTGATGATGGTGGTCAGAATATAAGCCAACAAGATTTGTTGACAGATTAGATGTTGAGTGTAAGGGAGACAAGAGTCCAGGGTGAAGGCAGAGGCTGTGGGAGAAGGGGAATAAATAGGTTTAGCTCTGAGATGTTTGCTAGGTGATCAGAGAGGCAGAGATGGCTGGTAGAAGACATGGGCTTGAGGAGCGGTCGCCAACCTTTTGGACCTCATGAGTGGTCTGTGGACCACCAGTTGGCGACCGCTGAGCTAGAGAGTATAAGTAAGAAACGCTGATATGCTGTGTGTGAAGCCATGGAGCCAGAAATATTCATCTAGGAATACTTGTTGCTAAAAAAAAAAAAAAAAATGCTCAGGGATAGCTCTGAAGCACTTTTTTTAAGGGGTTGGAGAGAAAGACTGTAAAAATAATTATACTTCCCTGGCTGGTTTGGCTCAATGAATAGAGTGTCGGCCTGAGGACTGAGGGGTCCCAGGTTCGATTCCAGTCAAGGGCATGTACCTTGGTTGCGGACACATCCCGGGAGGAGGGGTGTGCAGGAGGTAGCTGATCGATGTTTCTCTCTCATCAATGTTTCTAACTCTCTATCCCTCTCCCTTCCTCTCTGTTAAAAAAAAAAAAAAAAATCAAAATATATATTTTTTTTATTTTATTTTATTTTATTAAATCTTTATTGTTCAGATTATTACATTTGTTCCTCTTTTTTTACCCCCATAGCTCGCCTTCACCCAGTTCCCACCCCACCCTCTGCCCTTACCCCGCCACTGTCCTCATCCCTAGGTGCACAATTTTTGTCCAGTCTCTTCCCGCATCTCCAACACCTCTTTTCCCCCCAAGAATAATGAGTCCATTCCCTTTCTATGTCCCTGATTCTATTATAATCACCAGTTCATTCTGTTCATCAGATTATTTATTCACTTGATTCTTAGATTCACTTGTTGATAGATGCATATTTGTTGTTCATAATTTTTATCTTTACCTTTTTCTTCTTCCTCTTCTTAAAGGATACCTTTCAGCATTTCATATAATACTGGTTTGGTGGTGATGAACTCCTTTAGCTTTTCCTTATCTGTGAAGCTCTTTATCTGACCTTCAATTCTGAATGATAGCTTTGCTGGATAAAGTAATCTTGGTTGCAGGTTCTTGGCATTCATCACTTTGAATATTTCTTGCCACTCCCTTCTGGCCTGCAAAGTTTCTGTTGAGAAATCAGCTGACAGTCGTATGGGTATTCCCTTGTAGGTAACTGAGTTTCTTTCTCTTGCTGCTTTTAATATACTTTCATACCTTTTGTTGTAATTCCCGTTGTTCACCAAAACAACGAAGACACTGTACCTAGTTAACAGTGACAAATTAGTCATACTCTAGTACCAACAATTCAAATCATGCTTATGTTTTACACAATGGGAAAATAAGATTGCCTATTGACTGTGCTAGTACTTTTTCCACTTTCAGGATACATTTTGGTAAAAGGCCATTTTGTATGGGTTTTCTCTTACTTCATTCACTAGTTTAAGTTTAAAAAAATTGGCTCTCAAAAGAAATTTCAATCGTTGTACTGTTGATATTTGGCTCTGTTGACTAATGAGTTGGCCGACCACTGATGTTAGAGCATCATCCTGATATGTCAAGGTTGTGGGTTTCATCCCCAGTCATAGCACATAAAAGAAGCAACCAATGAATGCATAAATAAGTGGAACAATAAATTTATCCCTCCCCTTCTCTCCCTCTTTTTCAGCCCCCCCCCCAAAAAAAAAAATATTTTTAAAGATTTGTGGGTTCTATTAAAGCAGGATATCTGAGGTTCAGGGAGGGACTAAAGGCAATGGTTGGTCGTACTTGATAATTAGAAAAGACTTCAGTGAGGACCTAACTTAACCAATAGGAGTCTAGGAAAAGCCTAGACATTCTACTCAGCTGAGCAGTTTAAGAAATTTGCAGAAACCACAAAATGAAATTGTCTTTCAGTGGGTTAACCTGGAGCACAAGAATTAAGTCATGAGAACTATCTGTCAAGCTAAACAGGGTTTTCCAAAAAGTTCGATTTTCATTTTAAATACAGGGGTTGGCAAAACTAGGTTTACAGTTGTGGGTATGTGAATCACAGTTTATTTCTGTATTATTTATTCTTGTATTAAATTTTTCCATATGAAAACTGTAAATCTACTTTTGACGTTCCCCCTTCCACCCACACCCCGTATAATAGGTAGGGGTTTTAATTTAAAGTGATATGGGTGGTATCTTCCTATATAATAAAAGGCTAATATGCAAATTGACCAAACAATGATTGACCAATCACTATGATGCTTACTGACCACCAGGAGTCAGACGCTCAATTCAAGAGCTGCCCCCTGGTGGTCAGTGCATTCTCACAAGGGGAGCACCACTCAGCCAGAAGCCGGGCTCATGGCTGGTGAGCGCAGCAGCAGTGGCAGGACCTCTCCCGCCTCCACGGCAGCGCTAAGGATGTCTGACTCACATGTGTTGGACATCCCCCAAGGGCTCCCGAACCGTGAGAGGGTACAGGCCGGGCTGAGGGACGACCCCACCCCCCAAGTGCACAAATTTCGTGCACAGGGCCTCTTGTCTATGTATATAAAAGCCTAACTGGCCGTTACGATGGAACAGCTGGTCACAATGACCACCAGGGGGCAGACGCTTAACACAGGAGCTGCTGCAGGCCCCCATCACCCAATTGGGGCAGGGCTCTGGGTTGGGATGGGGAACTGGGGGGGTGGGTGGCAGCAACCAACCTCCTGTGGCACCTGGGCAGGGGGCTTCGACCTCTCGCCAGCTACCTGGGGGCAGGGTTGACAGAGGTGCAGTGAGAATGTGGGATGTCCGCTAAGCTTGCTTGAACTCCCCCTGCTACCCTCCCCTGGGATGCCAGGGCTCGGGCACTGGGGAAGTCCCCGCTCTCAGGCTCTGGGCACCCATGAGGAGCCCGCCCTGCACCCGCGCAGCCTCTTCCTGGTGAGCCATGCCACAGAGGCCAGTCAGGCTCCCCATGGTTTCGCGCAGGAGCCGGTCTGCGAGGCCGGCCAAAGGAGAGCGCACTGCCCACCCACCTTCTGTGTGGCACCACTGGGCGGCCCAGAGGCCCACGCTACGCCCCGGCCCATGGCGTCTGGGCATGCTCACTGCATCTTCACGTAGGGACTTGGGCACTGTGACTCAGGTGAAGGAGGGTGCACAGGGGCCTGGTGGCCCAGGTGCTGCCCAGGACCCAAAGGTCAGCTGGGACCTGCTCTTCCACGCCAGACACTCGCACTTCAATCGCCAATTGGGCCTAGGGACCGCACCTATGCATGAATGTCGTGCACTGGGCCTCTAGTTTTTAAGAGTACCCTAAAGGCAATGTAGCAGTGGTTCTCAACTTACCTAATGCCGCGACCCTTTAATACAGTTCCTCATGTTGTGGTTACCCCCAACCATAAAATTGTTTTTGTTGCTACTTCATAACTGTAATTTTGCTACTGTTATGAATTGTAATGTAAATATCTGATATGCAGAATGTATTTTCATTGTTCACAACCCACAGGTTGAGAACTGCTGCAATGTACGGAATAGCTTGGAAAATAAAGTCCTTATGATTTATTCTCTCTTTTTTTTTCTTTCAGCTACGGCTAATAGACTGGGGTTTAGCTGAATTTTACCATCCTGGCCAAGAATATAATGTCCGAGTTGCTTCTCGATACTTCAAAGGTCCTGAGCTACTTGTAGACTATCAGGTGAGAAGAGAACGGCAAGTAAAATTTCTGTCTTAGCTCTGGTCAGTGTCGCTGAGTAATTATAGCGTCAGCCCAAAACCAAAGGGTGGCATGTTTGATTCCTGGTCAAGGGAACTTACCTGGGTTGCAGGTTTGATCCCTAGCCCAGGTCAAGGCATGTGCAAGAAGCAACTAATCAGTGTGTGTGTGTGTGTGTGTATGTGTGTGTGTGTGTGTGTGTGTGTCTTTTTCTCCGCCCCTCCCTCCCTTCCACTCTCTCTAAAATGGAAAAAAATATCCTCAAGTGAGAATTAACAAGAAAGTTTCTGTTCTATGCTTACTTTGTACATAATTTGCAAAAATTCTCATTTTGAGTAGGTTACTTATACATGTCCATGGCTGTCCCTTTTATACAAATGTAAAATATGAATTACCTCAGTTCATCTACTGTGATTTATGTTTTTATTCTCATAATGTCCATAGAATATGAATAGATCTTCATTTGATCCTAACTGAAGAAAAAGTACACCAAAGATAACCTTTTCTATTTAGAAACTCCAGAGAATAGGTTTAACCAACCTAAGGACTAAACTAAAAAATGCTCTCAAGATTTTCATAAATTGTATCTATCTACACTAATAAAAGACAAAGATGCTAATTGACTGTACCTTCACTATGCCCTAGCTACGCCCACCAGCCAATCAGAGTGACTATATGCAAATTAACCCAACCAAGATGACAGCCGGCAGCCACGGAGCTGGAGCAAGCAGGAGGCTTGGTTGCCCAGGCGATGGAGGAAGCCAAGCTTCCCTCCTGCCCTGAGCTGGCTGTGGCCTCTGCTCATGGCAACAAAGTTTCAATTATAGAAGATAAATAAAGCCCAGATACTTGCTTCCAGCCAGCCTCCACTGGGAGATTGGGTGGCTGGGGGCCGTGGCCAGTCTGCATACAGCCATCAGCCCCTCACACAGGCTGACCACACCCTCATGGGGTGAGGAGCCCCGCTGGGGGGCTTAGCCAGCCTGCAAACAACCATCAGCCCCTCACCCAGGCTGGCCAGGGACCCCAGCAGGACCCCCCTCCCTGAAGGGGGTGTGGCCAGCCTGAAAATGGCCCTGAGCCCCTCACCCAGGCTGGCGAGGCACCCCAATGGGACCCCACCCTGATCCAGGACACCCTTCAGGGCAAACCAGCTGTCCCCCACTCATACACCAGGACTCTATCCTATTTAATAAAAGGGTAATATGCAAATTGACCCTAACAGCAGAATGACTGGGAATGACTGGTCACTATGACACACTGACCACCAGCGGGCAGATGCTCAATGCAGGAGCTTTCCCCTGGTGGTAGGTGCGCTCCCACAGGGGGAGCTCTGCTCAGCCACTAGCCAGACTGATGGCTGCCAATACAGCAGTGGTGGTGGGAGCCTCTCCCACCTCCTCAGCAGCGCTAAGGATGTCCAACTGCAGCTTAGGCCTGCTCCCCACTTGTAAGTGGACATCCCCCAAGGGCTCCCAGGCTGCCAGAGGGATGTCTGACTGCCAGCTTAGGCCCAATCCCCCATGGAGAGGGCCTAAGCCAGCAGGTGGTCATTCCCCCGAGGGGTCCCAGACTGCGAGAGGGCACAGGTCAGGATGAGGGACCCCCCCCCCCCAGGTGCAAATTTTTGTGCACCTGGCCTCTGGTATATATATAAAAACCCAGCAACCAGAACACCAGAATGACTGGAACCACCGGTAGCTATGACGCCCACTGCAGCTGGCCAACCGGCCTGATAGGGAGTGGGGCCAGCCTGCCAACCACCAGTGGCCCCTTCTAGTGGTTGGCAAACTGCGGTTTGTGAGGCACATGCAGCTCTTTGGCCCCTTGAGTGTGGCTCTTCCACAAAATACCGACTTCTGCATATGTGCCACAAAGTTTCAGTTGCACTGTACGTGTGCACCCGCACGTGGTTTGTAGAAGAGCCACACTCAAGGGGCCAAAGAGCCGCATGTGGCTTGCGAGCCGCAGTTTGCCGACCACTGCCTTAGCCGGCCCCACCCCTGATCGGCCCCCATCCGGGTGGGCCAGCTGGACCCCACCTGTGCACGAATTCGTGACCAGGCCTCTAGTTCTATATATAAAGACCTTCCCTTTACTAAAAAAGCACTCTTCTAGACTGGACAAAAATCGTGCACCTATGGATGAGGACAGTGGGTGGGGAGTGAGGGTGGAGGGTGGGGTAGGAACTGGAAGGAGGGGAGTTATGGGGGGGAAAAAAGAGGAACAAATGTAATAATCTGAACAATAAAGATTTAATTTAAAAAAAAAAAAAGCCCTCTTCTCACAGAAACAAAATCCTTGGGAGTACCTTTCATGCCCAGTCTTCCCAGATGTTATCAGATACCTTAAAAAGTTAAGACTGTCCTAGAAATTATTTTTCTAGGATCTTGAGGATATAACCCTGAGTTTGAACATTTTGTGCATAAAAATATTCTTTCTTTTTTTTTAAATATATTTTATTGATTTTTTTACAGAGAGAAAGGGAGAGGGATAGAGAGTTAGAAACATCGATGAGGGAGAAACATCGATCAGCTGCCTCCTGCACACTCCCCACTGGGGATGTGCCTGCAACCAAGGCACATGCCCTTGACCAGAATCGAACCCGGGACCCATGAGTCCACAGGCCAATGCTCTATCCACTGAGCCAAACCGTTTAGGGCAAAATATTCTTTCTTTTAAAAAAAAAAAAGTATTGCTTTTTTTGAGAAATATTGATTTTTGTTCCACTTATTCATGCACTCAGTGATTGATTCTTATATGTGCCCTGACTGGGGATTGAACCCACAACCTTGGCATATCAGGATGATGCTATAATCAACTAAGCAACCTGACCAGGGCCAAAAATATTCTTTATGATATTATTTATAATTATTTGTATTATTAAATAAAACATCCTATTATAGGGAAATTAAAGATTACATTCTGAAACATTTATGCAATAAAACAATGTTAACATCAAAAGGTTTCCAGAGGCTAACAACTTGAGATGTTTTTATGTGAGTGAAAAAGGTAATACAAGATAGTATGTACAGATTGTTTTAAAATGGGGGAAATGCATAGAAGAAAAAATTGAAAAAATATATATAAAGATGTTATTGGTTTTTGGACATTTTAGTGATCTTTTTTTAAAATAGTAATTTTTTATTTGGAAAGTACAAGATAATTTATTCTTATTTCATTTATAACTTAACTTTTTTTTTTAACTTCAATGCAGATGTACGATTATAGTTTGGATATGTGGAGTTTGGGCTGTATGCTGGCAAGTATGATTTTTCGGAAGGAGCCATTTTTTCATGGACATGACAATTACGATCAGGTGATACATGTTGTTCTCATTAGGCAACTTACTGGGCTAACCTAGTGATGATGAGATCTAGCTACTTAGTAGAAACTGTGGTGGATTTTGCTAAAATATAGATGCCCGTCCCAATCTTTTAGAGTGAGACCCTAGAATAATGTTCAATTCATGGCTTATTCAGTCAGCCCAACATTGATCCTCATATCGGTGTTTTGGGAGCTACCGTCTAGCCTTTTGAAATCACTGAGTATTCCCCCTAGTCTTTTGATTTGTTTGCTTGTTTTATTGTAAATTATACATGTAAAATAGGACATTACCTTAGAATCCTTTAATGTGAGTTTTCACTAAAGTTGGGAATATTTTCTTCAACATGTTGATTTATATTTGGTATTTCTATGATCCTTTTGTCTCTTTTTTAATATATTTTTATTTATTTTAGGAAGAGAGAGGGAGAGAGATAGAAACATTACTGATGAGAGAGAATCATTGATTAGCTGCCTCCTGCACACCCCCCACTGGGGGCCGAACCCGCAACCCTGGATATGTGCCCTTGACCGGAATCGAACCTGGGACCCTTTGGTCCACAAGCCAACGCTCTATTCACTGAACCAAACCAGCTACGGCTTCTTTTGTATCTTTATATGGATTGAGTTGGTGTATGTCAGAAATATAGACAATGTTTTTTAAACTAGCTCCACTTCCCCTTGAAGATCAGTTAAAATCAACAAGTCTTTATGAGGCGCCATGCAGTGTTGGGGAAGACTTCTTTTTTCTTTTTTAATATATTTTATTGATTTTTCACAGAGATGAAGGGAGAGGGATAGAGAGTTAGAAACATCGATGAGAGAGAAACATCGATCAGCTACCTCCTGCACACTCTCTATGGTGGATGTGCCCACAACCAAGGTATATGCCCTTCACTGGAATTGAACCTGGGACCCTTGAGTCCGCAGGCTGACGCTCTATCCACTGAGCCAAATCAGTTAGGGCTTTCTTTTCTTTTCTTTTCTTTTCTTTTCTTTTCTTTTCTTTTCTTTTCTTTTCTTTTCCTTTCTTTCTTTCTTTCTTTCTTTCTTTCTTTCTTTCTTTCTTTCTTTCTTTCTTTCTTCTTTCTCTCTTTCTTTTCTTCTTTCTCTCTTTCCTTTCTCTCTCTCTTTCTTTCTCTCTCTTTCTCTCTTTCTTTCCTTTCTCTCTCTCTTTCTTTCTCTCTTTCTCTCCTTTCTCTCTCTCTTTCTTTCTCTCTCTCTCTTTCTCTCTCTCTTTCTTTCTTTCTCTCTTTCTTTCTCTCTTTCTTTCTCTCTTTCCTTTCTCTCTTTCTTTCTCTCTCTTTCTCTCTCTTTCTCTCTTTCTTTCTCTCTCTCTTTTTCTTTCTCTCTTTCTTTTCTTCTTTCTCTCTTTCTTTCCTTTCTCTCTCTCTTTCTTTCTCTCTCTTTCTCTCTTTCTTTCCTTTCTCTCTCTCTTTCTTTCTCTCTCTTTCTCTCTTTCTTTCTTAAGTTTAGTCTAGCCCTGGCCTAAACTTGTGGCTGAGTGGTTGAGCGTCCATCCAGGCACTAAGAGGTCACTGGTTCAATTTCCAGTCAGGGCACATGCTGGATTTGGGGCTCAATCCAAACCCAGGGGGTATGCAAGAGGCAATTGATCAATAATGTTTCTCTCATCGGTGTTTCTATCTCTCCCTTCCCCTTCCTCTTTCTATAAAGAGTCAATAAAAGTACTAAGAAAAAAGATTAGTCCAGCCTCTCAAAGAGTTCATAGTCTAGTTAGGGAATCAAACATACAAGGAAATAAGTTACAGTTATAAATGTCAGAATAGAAACAGACAAGGTACAAAAGGCAGTTGTGGAAGGGGAGTTTCCCAAAAGAAATGACACCCTTAGCTGGGTTGTGAGGGTACAAACCTAAGACTTCATCTGGGAGACGTTTCAAGGGAAAGGAACCCGGTTATATCATTGTTTGTTTTTTCTTTTTTTACACCATCACATTGAGTTCTGATTTAGAGAATTTTATGTGGAAATTATTCCTACGCAACACAGAAATCTGAAGTAAATTGAGTGTATGTTCATACCTTGTAGCCACGATGATCCCTTGCTGTTAATCCAATCATGGATGTTTGTTGATTTAATCTTGTAACATGATTGTTGTGTGGGTTTTTGTCTTTCTTCAATCCTAGTTGGTGAGGATAGCCAAGGTTCTGGGGACAGAAGATTTATATGACTATATTGACAAATACAACATTGAATTAGATCCACGTTTCAATGATATCTTGGGCAGGTGAGTCATAAAACAAAATCTATGCATCAAAAAATAGTTATGACCCTGGCCAGTGTGGCTCAGTTGGTTTGGCATCATCCTGTGCACTGAAAGGTTGCCGGTTTGATTACTGGTCAGGGCACATACCAGATTGCAGGCTTGATTCCCTGGTGGGGGGCGTACAGGAGGCAGGTGATCAATGTTTTGTTCTCACATTGATGTTTCTCTCCCTCTCACTTTCTCTCTCTAAAAACCAATAAAATATATTTCTTTAAAACTATTTAAAAAAAATAGTTACATCCTCTTTGCCAGCACTGCTAAAGCATCACTGGTCCTGTACTACAGGGTGCTGCTTGGGTGATCCTGTGATAAAATCACTGGATTGACTGGCAGTTTTCCCAAATTCACTTACAGGACAGGTGTGGAGATTATTGTCAGAGGATTCCTGTAAAAGTAATGAAATGTAGATTCTAATAGAAGGGCTATAGTTGACTTAGCTTCTCCAAATGACAAAACCCTCTACAGCGGTTCTCAACCTTTGGGTCGCGACCCCTTTGGCGGTCGAACGACCCTTTCACAGGGGTCGCCTAAGACCATCCTGCATATCCGATATTTACATTACGATTCATAACAGTAGCAACATTACAGTTATGAAGTAGCAACAAAAATAATTTTATGGTTGGGGGTCACCACAACATGAGGAACTGTATTAAAGGGCCAGAAGGTTGAGAACCACTGCAAGAGAAATAAATAGTAATTGGAAATGTATGTTTTAAGACTAATGTGCAGACAGACAGTGAACAGACTCTGAAAATAGTGGCTAGATGCCAGGAATGTGTGAGGGGATGGGAAAGAGGCCTGGTTAGACCAGCCACCTGACCCTCCTTGCTGTGCAGAAGTATTCAGTATTGTAAAGGAACATGAATTATGGTTTATAAAATTGTGAGCACCCAGATTTCTCTTTTGTGCAACACTGCTGTTTTCAGCCCCTCCGGTTAGCTTGGTTGTCTCCCCAGTGACAGAGTGCTATAAAACTGCTCTCTTGAGTTTTGATTTCTTTTTGCTAGTGTCTGGGCTCCTAATCACTAAGGAAAATTTAGGAGTGAAATAAATGTTGGGCTTCTCTGCCCCTTGTTCATTTCTCATTACCCCTTTTGGCTCTGCAGACACTCCCGTAAGCGATGGGAACGCTTTGTCCACAGTGAAAACCAGCACCTTGTCAGCCCTGAGGCCTTGGATTTCCTGGACAAGCTGCTGCGATATGACCACCAGTCACGGCTCACTGCAAGAGAAGCCATGGAACACCCCTATTTCTGTGAGTCCAACTGTTCAATCCATAGAGCCTGTGCAGGCCTGCCCAGCAGACTGTACAAGACAAAGGAAAATATATGCTGTGAAGAAAACTGTGGACCCATGGTCCCGCCAGAAGAGAGTTGGAATCCCAGCTCTGCTTAGCCTATGGCAAAGTTATTTCACCCACAGTGAGTCTTGTTTTCTTCAAATGAGGACAGTGATGGCAACTGTCTTACAGAATTGTTGGAAGGATTCTTGTCTGACAGTACTTAATACATGATTGTTCCTAAAAAAACTGCTTTTCTTACTGTGTTAGTAACATTTCTCAGAGGTTAGCTAATAATGAACTAGAGGCCCAGTGCATGGATTCCTGTACCGGCGGGTGGGGTCCCTCCACCTGGCCTGTGGGGATCGGGCCAAAACTGGCTCTCCAACATCCCCCGAGGGGTCCCGGATTGCGAGAGGACGCTTCTCTGGTGACGCACCCCAGAACCAGGCTCCCTCCTCTCTGGTTCCAGGTGTGTCACTCTAGAGCCGAGCTGCCAAGTCACCACAGCTTGCAGCTCCTGCGTTGAGCATCTGCCTCCTGGTGGTCAGTTCACGTCATAGCTACTGGTTGGACGGTCGGATGGTCGCTTAGGCTTTTATATAGATAGCCCTAAATCTGCCCTGTTTCTGGTTATAATTTATTGGAGAGCCAAGGAAGCTTCAAAATATTAACTGTATGAACACTTTGACTTAGGTTTGTGATATAGCTAACTGTGCTGTCCTGGGTGAAAATGTCAATTAGTCAGTTAGACCCACTCCATCTCCACTGTGATGTTAGCTTCATCATTGGATTATTCCTTGGAGTGTTGGAGTGGTTTTGTAGTGAACTGATTATGCGGTTGCCCAGTCTCCTGTATCTGAAGAAGAATGACCTGAAGTCTATGGTAATAGCACTAATCTGCACAAGCTATAACTTTGGCCTATTTGGTACCATGCTTAACCACTTGAGTTGTGGGTTGCAATAAGATCATTTTACTCTGCTAATATATCACTCTAGGCTAGATTAGATTGTATTATCTTATTCAACCCTAACAGGATCAGTTTTGTTTTAAATTAGATCTACCATGGATAATTACCTCATCTTCCTACCATTTAATTTTAGAGGTTGCCTTTACTAGTTTGACAGGAAAGATAATTCTATTTTCTATTACTTATCTAATTCATGGGGAAGACAAGGCATTTGCCACCTTAAGTTCTTCTGGGAATTATATGGAATATAAATAAGATTGAAAGCATGAACGTGACTGCTTTTAAGATCATTAGTAATCGTTAAGCATAATAGAACTTAACATTTTTGTCTTTTTCTAGACACTGTTGTGAAGGACCAGGCTCGAATGGGCTCATCTAGCATGCCAGGAGGCAGTACGCCTGTCAGCAGCGCCAATATGATGACAGGTCAGTTCATTAGTGAATTTTTCTTTTCTTTTTTTAAAGCAGTAGAAGTCAATTATTCTTCCTTATTTGTGTTTTTGTGGCCTGATTTGGTCCCTGTTGTGACCTGATTTCTTGTGAACCTCCTCTTCTCTCTGTTATGATTACCTTATTGATATTGATATACTAACCTGTGCAGCTCTCTCCACTAGGCTTCAGGATGCTTTTGACATCTGATATACCTCAGTGACACTACTTTGAGTAGGCTATCAACAGGCTCTTCTAGGAATCCCCAAGTGTGTCAGAGGGACATGAATGTCCCAACAAGCCATGAAAAATAAAAGGTGATCCTTTTATCTCACAGTTTAGAGTGACAGTAGTTGACATGGTCCTCAGAAATGAGATTAAGAAATTGGGGAGATTCGACTCCTGGTGTGGGAACCAAAAAAAAAAAAAAGAAAGAAATTGGGGAGAGAAGATATGGGGTTTGCACATGGGGTGTATATTAGTAAAAGAATGGTTCTTTGATTTTTTTCCCCCCGAAGCAATTACCATGTACCTAATAAATTGTAAATATATGAAATTATTTTTCCGTATTGTTGAATCACTACGATTTAGAGCAAATTTTTGTACAGAGTACACAATTATTCTAAAGAAATTATAGGCCCATATTGTGAGAATTATACATATAGGCAGACCCACGTGGGTACACTTGTAGTGAGGTCCTTGACTCAGACACCCTCAAAGAATTACTGTTAATGAGCTAGCTGCCTTCTAGAATTTATCACCTGGGAATCTTGCCTATGTGCAAAATGATGCATGTCCGAGGTCGTAGCCTTATTTGTAATAGCAAGATACTGAAAACAGCTCTCAAATGAATTATGGGAACTGTCAAATGAATTATGGGACATCCATTCAGTGGAATGCTATGCAGCCAGAGAAAAGAATGAGTGTTTCGTGTTCTTTTCTAGCTCCAACTCCAAGATAATGTGAAAATAAAATAAGCAAGGTGCAGAGCCATGTCCAAGACCAGGAGTGGGCAAAAGTATATAGAGTATATATGGTATCCATATGAATATTCTGATAAAATTGTGTTAATGTACATGCATAAAATACTTCTAGAAGGATATACTCCAGAAATGGTGCCATAGTGACAGGGCAGGGGAGGTTTATTCACTGTATATTCTTTTGAACTTCCTCAAATAAAGTTTTAGCTTAGAGGTGGGACGTGCGCCTTTCCCCACTAAAAATAACTTTTTTTTTTAAATTTTAGCTGGCAGTGTGATATAAGCACATGAGTTTTTACTCTAGCCCTCTGCTGTTCAGTATGGTGGTGACTAGCCACAGGTGGCTATTTAAATTAAGCAAAATTTAATAAATGTTAAAAAAAAAAAAACAGTTTCGTAGTTACCCTAGCCACATTTCAGGTGCTCAGTAGCTACATGTGGTTAGTGGCCACTAGGTTAGCACAGATTATAGAACAGGAAATTTGCACAGTGCCGCCATAGCTAGGCCTGGGTTGAAACCCAAGCATAGTTGCCAACTTTACTAGCTGTTTACCTTTGGTCAAACTGCTTAAACTCTCCAAGCATGGATTTCTTTACCTCCTAAGTTAATTAGAACTTGCCATTTTAATTTGTGAGGATTTAATTTGAAATCAGTTTAATTTGTAAAAATCTGGCAAAGGAGATGCCTTTAATAAAGAAAATTTTTTTGTGTGTGGAATATAATGAACAACATAAACTGATGAACAAGAATAGATCCAGAGACATAGATGTATCGAACAGACCAAGAGAATTATTTGTGTGTCACTTTTGTGATAGGGGCTATGGAAACTGGTGACTAAGATTTCCATGGTTGGTGTCTCTGACTTACCCTCATCTGTTTCTTTCAGGGATTTCTTCAGTGCCAACCCCTTCACCCCTCGGACCTCTGGCAGGCTCACCAGTGATTGCTGCTGCCAACCCCCTCGGGATGCCTGTTCCGGCTGCCGCTGGCGCTCAGCAATAAAGGCCCCTTCTATCTCCTGAGGCCTGAGCAGAGGTGGGGGAGTCCACTCTCTCCTTGATGCAGCTTGCGCCTGGCGGGGAGGGTGAAATACTTAAGAAGCACCGTGTCTGAACCGTTGCTTATGGATTTATAGTAGTTCAGTCATAAAAAAAGAATTACAATAGGCTGATTTTCTTTTTTTTTTTTCTTTCTTTCTTTTTTTTTAACTCGAACTTTTCATAACTCAGGGGATTCCCTGAAAAATTACCTGCAAGTGGAATATTTCACGGACAAATTTTTTTCTCCCCTTCCAAATTCAGTTCCTCATCACTAAAACACAGAGACAAACCAGCCTCAATTCCTGCTGCTGCATTTGGGTGGAGATTTCTTCCCATGCCATTGTTCACCCACCATCCCACACTTTGGGGCAGGGGGCTTGTATCTCATGCTCTTTTCCAGAGATTACAAAAATGTAGCTTCTTCAAGGGAGGTGGGAAGGAAGGAGGGTGGACCCAACCTATAAAAGCAGTGTACTGCTCGTCATTTACATCACTTTATTCCCAAAGTGCTTCAGTGGGGTTATCCTGGTGAATCTAGTGGAAATATGTCTTAGTTATAGTTACATTGAGATGCTGAAAAATCTACCCGAAGTGCTGACAGGTCCTGAAAATTTCTGTTCAGTCTGAATCATGTCTTACTGACCTGACCCTAAATCCAACTCACTTATAAGTTTAGTTTAAAACTTCAATAACCTTCCCTCCCAGGCTCTTTACCTTGGTCCTCTCCCCTCTTGTCTCCCAGCATACTCTATAGTTGGAAGGAGACTTGGCCATTTTGAATTCAGTTAGCTACTGGGTATAATTTATTGCTTTTTACAAAAGAAAAAAAATATTATCTATATAGGTTTTATGTTAAGAACGCTTTAAGAGCTAATGGGAGATGTGGCCACACTTTCATTTTAAGCTTTCCACTTTCTTTCCCTCCTATCTTCCCCTTTCTTCACATGCCATTCAGTGAGAAGGCCTGCCCCTCAGTCTTGTAAATGTATCTGAGAGGTAGGAGCAGAACCACTGTCTCCAGTGAAACTGAAATGGTAGACCTGTAATTGTGGGGAAACTATAAACTCTTGTTACAGCCCTGCCACCCTTTGCTGTGTGTATATATATAATACTTTGTCCTTCATATGTGAAAGATCCAGTGTTGGAATTCTTTGGTGTAAATAAACGTTTGGTTTTATTTATCAAGGTTAGATTTAAGTTCCCTGTGTAAAGGTCTCGCTGGGTGGGTGTCTCACGTTCACATCTGAGGGGCCTGCAGCCCTGTACCGTGGAGGCTTCCTAAGGCCACCATTTTTATACACCCCTCATTTGACCCATGGTACCGGGCAGGGCAGAGAGGCCTTAAAAAAGCACCACAAGCCAAAGCGTCTCTGGGGATTAAGGATCCTTTGCCATAAAATTCACTTTGTGTCTCAGCAGTGCAGGGATTGGGGATGGAAAAGTCGCCAGTTTTGTGTGTTTGTGTGTATGTAAAGTGGATTTTCCACTGTAATCCAACCACCTAAGTTTATCAGGTGCTTCACTGAGGAAGCCTAGTTTTTTAAGCACAATAGCAAAACCATCAGCTCTGTATCTTCTGTTAATTTAATTACAGTAGCTGCTTGTGGGGACTAGGAAAAATTCTTCCAACATATTTTAAGGCCTAAAATCTTAGTTCCCCATTCTCCTACCTTTATAGATTCATAAGCCTTTCTCATCTGGGCATCATAGATAAATGTAATTATTTGAGGAGTTGAATCTAATGAACTTATCTAACTTTGTAACCCAAATTGGCTCTAGTAACTTACTTTATCAAGGTGATGGCTTTAGTGAGTATAATGATGAACTTTAGAGAAAGCTAAAGCCTCCTTGTGTAATGCTTCTCAACCACAGGGAGAACTCTGTGTGGCAGGTGGTTTTCTTTCTTGTGGCCACTTACAGTGGATATTTATTGTTCTTGACCCTTTTATGCCCTAGAATGCTGTGTGGGTTACCATGTTGAATTTGTGCAGAAGCTAAAAGCACCGGATGTGCCAGAGATGCAATTTGTGATTACGTTTGCACTGGATTGTGATTTGAACAGGACACTATGACTAATTAATTCTTTCTTTTTAGGTGGGGAGGAGGGTTGTTGTAAATCAAGACTTCACATCCTACCCTTGTAGCTCAGAGAATCTAGGTGTAGCAGAGGCTGATGTGAGGAGCTGCAGACAGCTGAACCTCCTAACACGCATCAGACCTTGCAAGAAACTGAAGGTAAATGGAGAGGACTCTGAAATGCCACCCAAGAGCCTTTTAAAAGAAACCAACTTTTTTAAATGGTAATTAAGGAGTCACTGCAAAAGCATGAAAAAAAAGACCCAATTGGGTGGGTGGGGGGGCAAGGGTTTACAGAGTAACAACTTCTTTGTTGTAAATTACCTCATCTGTATACCTTGTATTGGGACACTTTATTTCTCAGCACTACCTGTGTCTGCATTGATCAGATTGCAGGAGATGGAATGCCAATATAAGACAGTTGTGTTGGCAGTTACTCTAAAAGGTTTTTTAGTATTTTTTAACTTTGTTTGAAGTGGGCTTCCCCCTCTCCTCCCCCTTTTTTTTTTTAAGTTTGAAGTCAGAAGTTCCCCCTCTCCCCCTTGATTTATTGGTTGTAATTGTATTGTAATTGGTATAACTAAAACATAACTGTGCTGGGAAGAAGTTGTGCCATGAAGGTCTTTAAATTTTTTTTTTAATAAAAACATTTAAACAAATGAAATGTCCCTACAGCCTGAGCAGTATGCTTCTCCAACCGACACCGTATGTGATAGATGACTTAGTTCTCATGTACTTTGAATTTAATATTGAGTTTATAGGGATGTGAAGTGGGATGACTTAAGATTGGTTGAGGAGCACTAAAGTCTGGGAGTTTTTGACATTGAGATACAGTGAAAGAGAGTGTGATGTTGCTAACCAGGACTGGTTTCATTCCTGCCCTTGTCACGCACTTGGCTACTTGGCAGATTACTTAACTTCTGAATCGGTTTCATCATCTATAAAATGGGGCCACTGCTTCCTTGGAATTGAATCAGTGTAGATGTCAAGTATTAATGCACCTATTAGGCCCTTGATAAACCTAGTTTCCTTGACCCCCTGTTATGGAGGATTAGTCCTTGGTCCTGACTTTGCTGGTAATTTCACTATACAATCTCCTCTGGAACTCTCCAGACCTCTGTGTGTGTTCAGTCAGGAGGAGACTAGGTGAGTTGTCTTCTGAGTTTCTTTTCAGCTCTGACATTGATTTTAGAAAGTTTGAATGGTTCTTAAGTGAAAAGGTCCATGGAGACAGCTTGTTCACAGCAGAAAAGACCAGTGTTCAATGAATGGCAATAAGCCCTGTGGAAGGTGATTACCCCAGTCCCTGAGACAATTTGGCAAAGTCTCGATGCCTGGAATGAAGGTGTGCTGGTGAGCACATACTTGGCAGCTCCGATCAAAACTATCAAGAGGGCTGGTAAAAGAGATGAAACTGGGTTTTACTTACTTATCAATGCCAAATAAGTAAATTTTACAAAGTATATACTTGAATTGCCTTTTATTCTTTCTCATTTATAGTTTTTAAAAATTAGTTTCCTTTAAATCTTCACTGCATACCATCTTATGGCATCTACATCTTATCAATATTTGGAGTTGAGAAGTGTGTTTTAAATAAAGTAGTCATTGTGTAATATCTTAAAACTGAAATGTCTAACATGAACTTTACTTTCTAAAATTCCAATTTTTTTACATGATAAATATAGGAAGATAAATTGTTAGAGTGGGCCAGATAGAGACAGGAATATATTTTGTAAAATTTGATTTTCAGGGTATGGCTAATTATTATAGCCTTAAAGTGGTGCAGAAAATTTGAGATTGGTTGACATTCTTGGGAATGTTAATTTTCTCTCGATCTTTAAATTTCATCTTGTTTCACCTGTTGTCAAGTGTGGTTATAATTAATACTGACTGTTTGAGCATCTCTTGAAAAATCTAGTTTTGTCATAACTGCCTAAAGATTCCCACCAGCAAATTCTCTCCTAAGACTAGAGTTGGGTTTGAGTAGTTGTTTAATCATTAGTCTTTATCTGCCTCCCTACTGGTAATTCCTCCTCCCTGTGCCTCAGCTTTAGGAACTGTATAGCCTATACTTGGTGACATGCATGCTAGAAAGGCTGTCTCCAGGGCCTTTTCCTCCTTAAGGAAAAAGTTAGCCAAAGGCTTTGAAGTAAAGTAGTCCCTAGTTCACTCCTCAAAATGGGTCTGAAAACCTTAATGTCAGCTGATGCTCCACCCTATCTAAAGTGTCTCCCTGCTCCTCCCACTGCCTTCACTACTGCTATCCCATTGCCCTTTTTCTTAACCTCACCCAAGGATATTTTTTCCATGGCTTTTTAAGTGTCAGTGGAAGGGAGGGAAGAGAAGGAAGAGAAAGAAGACAGAGAGAGAGACAGATAGACAGACAGACAGACATCCATTGTTTGCCTCCCACACGAGACCCAACTGGGACTGGGGATTGAACCTGCAACCCAGATACATGCCCTTGACCAAGACCCTTTGGTATGAGGGTCAACACTCTAACCACTGAGTACACCAGCCAGGGCAACACCTGCACTTTTATGGTATTATTTTGATTTACTTATTTATTGTCTATCTCCTCACCTGCATATAAACTCCCTGATGATCTTGTATGTCTTACTAATCTGTGCTTAATTATAAAAACCTTTTTTTCTTTAAAGTGGGCCACTATCCCTCAGTATTGAAGATGATTGACTGGAGTAGCACAAGGACAATGCTTAGCACCACACCAGACTCATAATAGATGCTCAATAAATGGTAATTTCATCCTCTATTCTCACCTCCACCTTACCCCTCCCCACCACACAAAAAGTTAATAAAAGTGCTGTTGCATAAAGAGCATCTCAAGGTCAGTAGAAACTTGACCTGAGGCTTGCAAGTGTAATTATGAGCCACAAACCCCAGACTGAATTAACATAAGAAAAGGTTTCTTTAATGAGTGGTTGGTGAAATTATAAGTGACTGGAGGCTAAACAATGATCCTGACCAGATTATGTACAGAAAATGATGCCACATCTAAAGAGATGCTATACTTTTATTCGTGGCTGTAAAGTGTCTTATGCTAGAAAGGGGAAATATGCATACATTAAACGTGACAGGTTCTCAACAAATGCAGGTCAAGGGTCTAATTTGAATTGCCTTGTTCCCACCCTCTACAATTTCCCTCTAAGATTCTATCTGTCTCCTCTGAATTTTTAAATTTTCTACTAAAAGCCAAATATTCTTGCACTATAGCAAACTGCTATCTGGATTTGCCTCTCTGTGGCTATATTCACCAGGGATTCTTACTGGCCTTACTGTAAGAAGCTCTCCCCAGGTACCTCTATATGGGAGTTTATAGGATGGCCAATCTGTTTATTGGAGAAGTTCCTAAGGTGATTGGGTATTTCTGAGTCAGCTTCATTCTTACATCACCTGCTTTGGCAGTGTTTTCTTGGCTCCTCTAAAAAGGAAAAGCAACAGCAGCTGGTAAGTGGTTCCCTGATCCCACCCTGTGAGTCAGAGTCAAACATTTTAGGCTTAACTAAAAAGGCAGGACCTTGCTTCTGTGTATTGAGCAGTTCTATGAAGGAATCCAAATAGCCACAGCTCACATCTCATGTGTACCTCATTCTGTTTCTCATTCACCCACTCAGCTTCTCAACCCAGGGTTCCTTATGTACTCACCTGTAAGATGCCTTTCAACAAACTGTTGTTGTCCATGAGAATCAATCCTGTGGAGTAATGTGTGCTTTTCAAATGCAAAAGCAGGAAACGAAATTGTGTATGAGGAATCATTTCATCTGTGTAAAAAAAAAAACCCAGGGTTAAAAATCAGATTGCCCAGTCAAAATTGTAGTCAGCTAACTCCTCCTGCTCCAAATATTGAGGATGCTGACTAAAATTAACGTAATTTACTTTCAAATAAATAGCCAATTTCAAGGAAAGAAATGGAAATTCCTGGGTGACAGAAACAAATTCAGAATTCATCCTGAAGGTAAGTGGATGTTGAAGTCACAGTGGCCCCTAAGACACCAGGCTTGCAAACAGATGAGCCTTTGGGGATAGGGTTAGAATGCCCCCAGGGAGATAGGAGACAACCTCTGGGCTTTTCAAGGTGGAAACTGAAACAATCCCCTGGCACTTGAAAGGGCTGTTGCTAGAAAAAAAGGATTGGAAGAAAACAAAATATTAATTGTGGTTGCCTTGGGGTTGAGGTTAAAATAGATGTCACAGAAAAACAGTAAGAGAAAGGAGTCCTGAGCTCTTAGGGAAGGGAAAATAGTCAGGGAGTCCTTCCCAGAGTAGGGGCTGCTGGAGCTGGCTAAGAGGCCCACCCTTAGCAATTCAACCTGCCAGGGCCAGCACCTGCGATTTGAACCCATTTCTCCGGGCTTAGTTCTGCTTCCTGGAATGCTTTTGCATACCTGTGCTGCCAGGAATCCTGTTCAGGTTTCTAGCCAGTCAATACAGATAAACTTTTTTCTTTCTCTTGCTTTTGCTCTGTGGTCCTTGGAACAAAAATGTTTATCCTCACAGAAATATCTAGGTTCAACTGATCTAAACTAGGCTCAGCCAAGCAGCTGTACTTCAGGTTGAGGAAGATTGGCTGGGCTGAGCAACTATGTTGATTGGATTCAGGTTTGTTCCATGTGGGGGAGGCTCCTTCTGAGTCCCATGCTGAAGTTGCAGCAGCTACCCAAGGCATGATCTTTTTTTTTTTAATCCTCACCAAGGTTATGTTTTTACTAATCCTTAGAGAAAGAGGAAGGAGGGGAAGAGAGAAACACGATCATTTGCCTCCCCTACACAACCCAACTGGGGATCAAACCTGCAGCCTTTTGGTGTAAAGCAGTGGTTCTCAGCCTTGGCTGCACATTAGAATCACCTGGGAATCTTTTTAAAATCCTGATTTCTGGGCCTCATCCTGCGGAAATTATGTTTCTTTGTTACTAATGTTGTGGCCCCACCCCATAACAAAGAAACAGAATTTCCAGAAGATGAGGCCCAGAAATCAGGATTTTAAAATGATTCCCAGGTGATTCTGATGTGCAGCCAAGGTTGAGAACCACTGGAAGGCATGCTCTTGTGGATTGCTGGAGCACAAGAGGCCAAATGAAATCACGTGGGCAAAGAAATATTTGGAGGAATAAATTTGGGTATTTTCCAAAATTGACAGACACCATACCATAGATCCAAGAAACTCAACACCAAGCAGAATAAATTTGTACACAAAAGGCATATCATGTTCAAAATGCTTACACAGAAAATCTTAACGGGCAACCCAGGGAATAAAGTGGCACATACAGAGGATACTTAAGAATTACCAGACACCATTCAAGCTAGAAGACAATGGAATGGCTTTAATGCTGAGAGAAAAAAACAAACGCAGAATCCTATGCGCAGTACAAACAACTTTCAAAAAAGGAAAAATAATGCCTTTCTCAGATAAAAACTGAGGAAATAGATTGCCAGAAGACCTATAAGAAATACTACAGGAAGGTCTCCAGGCATAAGGAATATGATATCAGACAAATTTAGATCTATACAACAAAATTAAGAATACTGGAAGTGGGCCCTAGCCAGTTTGGCTCAGTGGATAGAGCATTGGCCTACAGACCAAAAGGTCCTGGGTTCAATTCCAGTCAAGGGTATGTACCTTGGTTGCAGGCTCCACCCCAGTCCAGGCCCTGGTCAGGGCTCATGCAGGAGGCATCCAATGATGTGTTTCTCTCACTTTGATGTTTCTGTCTTACCCTCTCTTCCACTCTTTCTAAAAATCAATGGAAAAAAATGTCCTCAGGTGAGGATTAAAAAAAGAATACTGGGAGTGGACTAAATGAAAATTTTTAATTACCTTTAACTGAAGTCTAAAGTATGAAGTCGGCAAACTTTCTGTTAAGGAACAGATAAGTATTCTAGGTTTTGCAGGTCATGATCTCTACTGCAACCACTCTACTGTTGTAGCATAAATAAAAGCAGTCTTAGGCAATAGGCAAATGAGCATGGCTGTTTCAATAAAACTTTATTTTTGGACTGAGATTTAAATTTCATATTTTATGTGCCACTAATCTTTTGATTTTTTTCTCCTCATTTAAAATTGTAAAAGGCCATAGAATGTCAAGCAGTGGGCTGGTTTTGGTTTGTGAATGGATCATCCTTTGCTAACCCCTGGTCTAAAGCAAAAATATTAGCAATGAATTGTGTGTTTATAGCATATGGATAAACGAATTGTAAAACCATACGATGAAATGTTGAGCAATAAAAAGAAATAAACTTGATACATGCAGCAACATGGATTAGTCTTAAAATAATTTTTTTGACTGAAAGCCATACCAAAAAGACTACATTCTGTATGATTCCATCCATTTAAAATTCTAGAAAATGCAAACTATAGCCACAAAACATAGTTAAGTGGTTGTCTGCAAGTGTGGGGTGGGGAAAGCAATAGTAGGAGATGGGGAAAAGGGATTTTAGAAGAAAATAAAAGTATGATAACATGAAGACTAGAAGGAAGGAAATGGGAATCTACTGTCGAAGGCAAACTGATTAAAGATGCGTGTTGTAAATCCTAGGGCAATCATTAAAATCTTTGACCTACAAGGCTCCATCCCTGGCTCAATGGTAGAGCATAAGATTGAGCCCTAATGCCCTGACTGGTTTGGCTCAGTGGATAGAGCGTCGGCCTGTGGACTGAAGGGTCGCAGGTTCGATTCCGGTCAAGGGCATGTACCTTGGTTGTGGGCACATCCCCAGTAGGGAGTGTGCAGGAGGCAGCTGATCGATGTTTCTCTCCCATCGATGCTTCTAACTATCTCTCTCCCTTCCTCTTTGTAAAAAATCAATAAAATATATTTTTTTAAAAAAAAGATTAAGCCCTAACCAATGGCCACATGGTGACTACAGTGACTGGTTCAGTCTAGGCAGGTGGCAGAAGACAAACACTCTTCTTAGAAATGCTGAGAGAAAGAATTTAAGGTATTCAGTCTGATGTAGAAAGTATGGTGAGACCAGGCTGTCAGGGTCGTATGTGGGGTTGTAATTCAGTCAACATGAAGGAGGTGGGTAGCTGAGAGGTGGAGATAGGGGATGCAGAAGGGCAAAAACTTCAGTTACGTGAGCCAATAAATCTTTGCCTGGGCTTTTTTGGGGTGAGATTTTTCAGTCGCTTGCTGTGTAACAAAATACCACAAATTTAATTATCTTGGTTTTGCAGTGCCAGGTATCCAAGTGTGGGTTAAACAGGTCCTTTACTCAGGTCTCACCAGGCTAAAATCAAGTCAGGCAAGGCTGTGATCTCAACTGACGCTCCATGCCCTCTTCCAAACTTACTGTTGGCCAAATTTAGTTTCTTTTGGTATAGGACTGAGGCCCTCCACTCCTAGAAGCTGCCCGCTATACCCTGTTTGGCCTTCTCCACAACATGGAAGTTCATTTCTTAAAAAGCAATAGGAGAATCGCTGCTTTGAATTTCTTCAGAGAAGGCCCCCAACTTCTTTTAAATGAATCATCTGATTAGGTCCACCCAGGTCAAACTCCCTTTTTAGGGATCCTGGTTTTATCTGCAGAATCCCTTCATCTTTGTCTTACAACATCACCTAATCACAAGAGTAAAATCCCATCATATTCACAAGTGCTGCCCACACTCAAGGGGAAGAGGATATGTCACAGACGAGCACGGGTTTGGTATTCCATAAACAGTTATATGGATAAGTAAAGGTGACTCTTATACTGGAAATGAAGATTAAAGTAGGTGACATCAAAGACCACATTCAGTGCTAAAAATATTTAATTCCACCCTGCCGACTTCATCCCATCCAAACTCCCGAGAGATCCTGCCTAAGCTGCTCCGGCACACATCTCTGCCCTCACTAGTGTCAGGGTCCACTTTCTCTTTATACTGTGCTATAAGAACACTAAAGCACAGTTTCTAGACTGATTTGCTTTCTCTTAGCTTCATGATAGTGCCTGTGCTATTTTCTCAGCTAAAATGCTCTTCCCTACACCAACTGACTGACTGCTACCCAACCCTCTATAAAAGCTTAGAAATTTTCCTTCATCACCCCTCTGTGTGGTTTGGGCTTCTACAACCCTCTAAGCTTCTTCCCACCCCCGCCCAGAACTTTTCACCTTTTATAGTTGAAGAGGCCATCTCCCTAACCTGAGCTGTCCAGGAAGGCAGAGAAGAAAGCTTCATTATGTTGGGTCCTAGCACTGGCCTGGACTGGTTAATGTCCATGAATATTTGTTGAGCAAACAAATGGGTTCAGTAATCTACATGTTTGTGATTTGGGATCTTCCAAGATACATGTGCTTCCTGGTGTCCTTGGCCCCATGGCAGACCGGCCCAGCAGGCTCTGGCTTACCTACAGGCTCCAAGCTCGTGTAACAGCAATGGAAATGACCATCACAATGCTTGAGTAGGCTCATTTCTGTTGACTCAGGAAGGTTTTTTGAAATTCCCATCTCACCCGGCCAGTGTCGCTCAGTGTTTGAGCACTGACTCATGAACCAGGAGGTCACTGTTCTATTCCCCATCAGGGCACATGCTCCAGTTTGCAGGCTCAGTCCCCAGTAGGTGGTGTAACAGGAGGCAGACAACTAATGATTCTCATTATTGGTGTTTCTCTTCCTCTCTCTGAAATCATTTTTTTAATATACATTTTATATAAATAAATGGTAATTCATTATTTCAAACAATTCTCATTTGCCACTTCGATCTCCTTTCAAAGAGAATGAGCATTAGGAATTACGAGGCAAAATGACTGATCATGCTGACATATAGAGTTCCATGGTAATGAACTGCAATTAGACAGTGTGCTGCACACAAGGTGGGTAACAGCCTGGGACAGGAATTGGTTATCTCCATTCATCTTGCTAAGCATCTGGCAGTTGCTTGACCCTCTCTCTTTTCCCTGAGAGCCAGTCACCTTCTTGTGTTACAGAGAATGAGAGCTGGCCCAAGCCTCACAGTAACAACATACTGCTTAGCCCTAGAATTGTGATGATGGGGAGGAGAGCAGGTCCTTGTCCCATCATTACTATAGGCAAGAATCCACTGGCCAGCACAGTAACAAAAAAATAAATACCCCAAATTGCTTGAGTGTATTACTCCCAAATTGGAACGACAATTCTTTAGGACAGTGGTTCTCAACCTTCCTAATGCCGCAAACCTTTAATACAGTTCCTCATGTTGTGGTGACCCCCCCAACCATAAAATTATTTTCATTGCTACTTCATAACTGTAATTTTGCTACTGTTATGAATCATAATGTAAATATCTGATATGCAGGATGTATTTTCATTGTTACAAATTGAACATAATTAAAACATAGTGATTAATCACAAAAACAATATGTAATTATATATGTGTTTTCCGATGGTCTTAGGCGACCCCTGTGAAAGGGTCGTTCGACCCCCAAAGGGGTCGCGACCCACAGGTTAAGAACTGCTGCTTTCGGATAATAAGCATCTTTTAACCTCAACTACAATTTAGAATCACAACTAGAAATGTTTTAAACTCACAGTGCTGATATTTTTTGCATTAAGCAATCTATGCAAAAATGTGATGCTTTAAATTCTTATAATATTTAAGATAATTTTGGAAATTCTAACAGATTCTTGTACTGATTACAAACATCCTATCTAATAAAAGAGAAAAATGGTAATTGGCGTACGAGCTACCCTTTTCATTGGCTAATCAGGGCTATATGCAAATTAACTGCCAACTAAGATTGGCAGTTAACTGCCAACAAGATGGCGGTTAATTTGCATATGTAGGCACAATGCAGGGAGGCGAAAGGGAAAGCAGGAAGAAGCCCCCTGCCACTGACAGTGATCGGAAACCCAGGGGGGAGCTAAGAGCTGGGGGGCAGGGCAAAGGCGGCCCTGGCTGCCTTTGCCCTACCCCCAGCCATGATGGGAGAATCAGGCGCCTTTGCCGCCCTGGCCAGTGATAGCAGGAAGTAGAGGTGGAGCCAGCGATGGGAGCTGGGCACGGTCGAAGCTGGCAGTCCCGGGAGCTAGGGGTCCCTTGCCTGGGCCTAAAGCGGAGCCCACGATCGCGGGGCCGCTGCAGCTGCGGGTCCCCGCTGCCCGGGCCGGACGCCTAGGCCAGAGGCATTAGGCCTGGTCAAGGGGCCAATCCAGTGATTGGTGATCGGAGGGTGATGAGGGTCAACTCCTCTGGCCGAGGCATCAGGCCTGGGTGGGGGGCTGAGCCGGGGATTGGGGGGATATGATGGTCCCCTTGTTCAGGCCTGAAGCCTGGGTCAGAGGCGTCAGGCTTGGGCGGGGGGTGGAGCAAGCGATCAGAGGGAGATGGGGGTCCCCTGCCCAGGCATGATTCCTGGGTCAGAGGCTTCAGGCCTGGGTGGGGGCCAGAGCCAGTGATCGGGGGGAGATGGGGGTCCCCTGTCCAAGCCTGACACCTCTGGCGGAGGCGTCAGGCCTGGGCAAGGGGCCGATCAGGCGATTGGAGGGTGATGGGGGTCTACGCCTCTGTCCGAGGCATCAGGCCTGGGCTGGGGGCAGAACCAGTGATGGGGAGAAATGAGGGTTCCCTGCCCAGGCCTGACACCTCTGTCAGAGGCATCAGGCCTGGGCAAGGGGCCAATCCTGCGATTGGAGAGTGATGGGGGTCAACGCCTGAGGGCTCCCAGTATGTGAGAGGGGGCAGGCTGGGCTGAGGGACACTCCCCCGCACGCGCGCGTGCACACACACACACACACACACACACACACACACAGTGCACGAATTTCGTGCACCGGGCCCCTAGTATTTGAATAATAGATTTGACTTGTGATTTTAAGTCGAAGTCTTATTAAATTTGTATTGATACATTTAAAAGAACTCATGACTTAACATATAAGTTTATTTCATTCACAAGAATTACATAAAATCCCAAAAGGCTTTGTTAGAAAATTGTGATACTTAAAAAGAAAAGTGAATTATTAAATTTATAAGTGCAATGTCAAATCTTCAAAAGGAATTTAATCAAGTTTATTAATGGGACCAATGATGTGATTGTTAAAATGACTAGACTTATGAATGGAATTGTAAAATATGTTTGTTGAAATTAAGAAAACTCGATTTGGGGATTTCTAATTTTAATAAATTGAATATTCATTTTAAAAATCAAGTTAACCTCAAAGTAATCGTTCCTGCTTGTGAAACCTACCCAGAGGACCTTTTTAAAAATGACTTGTAATGGTAGATAGACCATGGAATTTGAATTGAACATGAAAGCAAGGGAGGCCAGGAGTAAACCCAGGGGGCTGGGTGTCTGGAGAGAATAACAGCTGTTTGGTAGGGGTCACCCCGCAACCAGAATCCAGGGAACTTGAGGTGTGTGGCAGTTTCTGGCCTCGACAATAGGGGTGTGACCGAGGGAATGCGTGGCCAATTGGAGAGAAAGCACTGTCATTGGAGATGAGAAAGTGGTCAAAGATCTGATAAGACATGTTCATCTTGGATGAGTGGCCAGGTTTGTGCAGCTCCAAGGGGGACACTGGTCACATAATCGTCTGTGAAAGGCGCCTCCTGGCGCTGTGCAGTGAACAGCCTGTGGAACCACATAACATGGTTCTGATCAAGGCCTGAAGTCGCCAGGTATGATGACAGGAGTGTGTGTGTGGGTGAGATAGAAGGTAAGATCCTTGTAAGCAAAAACACGAGCTTTTCATTGTGAAGTAAGTACTATATGCATGGTAGTATTCTCAGCACTTTCCCAATAACTGAGTTAGTACTCTCATTATTATCAACATCACTTTACAAATAAGAAAAGCAAAATAAATGACAAAATCTGGTCCGGACGCACTTGCTCTATATACTTCTGGCGGAGCTCTCCAGGGCGCTCCCCGCGCTCTCGGCTCAGAGCGCCTGTGCGCCTGCCCGCCCGGGAGGCGGGCGCTCGTGCTGGCGTCGCGAACGGTCACGTGCCGGTACGGGGGCGGGGCCCGTGCGCAGATGCCGAGGCGCCTGCGCGCAGCGGGCTACCGAGCCGGGCCTGCCGGGAAGTGCGGGCGCGTTTTCTCTCGGCTCCGCCACCAGCCGGGGCTCGGGCCCGTGCCCGGGCCCCCGGGACATGGCCTCCCCAAGTGCTCAGGGCGACGTCCCCACCTCCAGTCACTGGGACGACGGCGCGGAGACGGCAGGTACGGAAGCCGGCCGGGGCGTCGAGGGGTGGCCTGCGAGGACAGCCCGAGGGACAGGGGCGACCCAAGGCGACGGGGACAGCTGTCGGCGGAGCGGGTCCCGGCGCCAGCGGCGCTCGACGGGCCACCTGGGTGCGCCCAAAGCCGAGGGCCGGGCCGGGCCGGAGTCGGGACGGCGGGGAGGAAAAGGCCGAAGGGAAGGAGAGCTTAGTATAGGGGCCCACGGGCGCGGGGACCAGAGGAGCCATGGTGGCAGAGCCGCATCCCCTGTGGGGAGGGCGGCGGGACTCGGCCCCGGCGCATCTGAACGGGGGAATCGGGTCTGAGAACTGGGCTCGCCTCCGCCCGGCCCGAAGCTGTCCGGCCACGTCCACAGACTCCTGCCACCTCCCTGGTTGTAGGGCAGGTGCTCAGACCTCAGCGATCGCCGCCTTGACTTCCGTGGTGTGAGTGGACACAGAATTCTTTTCATTGCCATAATATCCAGTCCTTTTAAAGTGCACCGTTCAGTGGTTCTTAGCACTTTCACAGGGTTGTGCGATCATCCCCACTGTCTAATTCCAGAACATTAATATTCCAAGGAGAAAGCCCACTCCCCAGTCTCCACGGTTCCTGGCAGACACTCATCGACTGTATGTCTCAAGCCTGTCCCACCTGTCTTAATGTTCTTTAATTGTGTAAAAAGCTATTTTCTATTTTTATACTGTTTCACCCTAAGCCATTATTTCTGTGAAATCATGGGTTCATTGTGCATTGTTTTCAAATATGTTTGACATATTAAGATCGGACTGTTAAAAGTAGTCATGTTTATTCTGTACCAAGTAGAATAATCTCTTTTTCCTCTGGGGAAAATAGCTTTCCCACTTTTTGGTGGCAGCCATAGTAGAACCAGTTGACATATTCAACCCACATATTATGATGAAGCACCTAGTATCCACGTCTTGTTTCTCTGGGCTCGTTTTCTGTCGTCCCCCTTTTCTCCTACTCTAGTCCCGGATGGAAGTGGAGCTCACTCATCATATTACTTCCCTGGGCCCTTTGGCCTTGTAACCCTTTGATGGTGTGTGACATCTGTCTCCATGGCATAATAGTCCGTGCCCCAAGTGGTACAGGTCTTATGACCTGTTGTAGTGCATTTGTTTTGAGAGACTACCTCCCAGTTTCCTTCATTTTATTTCTCTGGATGCATGGGAAGAACTTGGAAATCAGAGTATTTTTATTTTGTTTTGTTTCGTGGTTTTTTTTCCTTTTTGTTTTCGTTGTGGTTTTAATCATATTGGAGAATTGATAGTTTTTAACACTGGAAGCTCTCGTTTGTAGAGTTCATGGTTTACGCTCTAGAATATTTTTCTGCATTGTTGAGGTAAAGAAGTCTTTCTTAATGCACACTTGTTTTTATGTTTCAGTAATGAATCTCTGCTAACTCTGGTATTGTTGAAACTAAATAGGGCCTCCAAAAACAAAGGCTACTATGTTATATTTAGATTTTAATAGGAACCTTACTCAGAAAAAGGTAAGGTTTTCTTCTCCCACTGTCTTTCTCCAGTACAGATATGAAGTTCAAGCATAAAATTTTAAGTTAATTTTCTTTTTTTGTTTTTAATTAATTTCAGAGAGGGAGAGAGAAAGAAACATCAATGATGAGAGAGAATCATTCATCCGCTGCCTCCTGCATGCCCCCTACTGGGGATCAAGCCTGCAACCCAGGCATGTGCCCTTGACTGGAATTGAACCTGGGACCTTTCAGTCTGCAGGCCGACGCTCTGTCCACTGAGCGAAACTGGCTAGGGCAGTGGTCGGCAAACTGCGGCTCGGCAAACTGCAGCTCGGCAAACTGCAGCTCGCGAGCCACATGCGGGCGGCTCTTTGGCCCCTTGAGTGTGGCTCTTCCACAAAATACCGACTTCTGCGCATGGGCCACGAAGTTTCAATTGCACTGTACGTGGTATTCTGTGGTATTTTATGGAAGAGCCACACTCAAGGGGCCAAAGAGCGCATGTGGCTCGAGAGCCGCAGTTTGCCGACCACAGGGCTAGGGCTTAAGTTAATTTTCAATGTCAACATCAGGAGTTCAAGGAGGGGCAGGGCAATGTCTGTCTGAGGGGATGGATCTCTCTCTCCCTCTCTCTCTGATTGGTTCTTTCATTGTTTGATTAAGGCTAACATTGCTTAGTTTGAGTTTAACCTCTAAAGACTGCAAAGCTTTCTTGATGTGCAAGCTTAAACCAAATAAGTATGGAATTTTGTACTCTCACATAAGATTCCGTTATTAAGTATGTAGACCTTTTACCTGATGTAAGCCATTAATGTGTATTTTGCTGATATGGAAAAACTTCAGAGGAATCATAGCTAGTGTTCATCTTCAGTCCTTGTCCTTTCCCTATATGTCCAGTTCCCAAGCCAGGTGTTTTTGGAGGTAACCTGTTGCTCTGAGGAGGCAGGAATCTTCACCTGGGTTCTGTAGCCAGAGTTGGGAAATATTTGAAACAATAACAGGCTCATCCATCTTTTATCTGAACTGTTAAGAACCGCTGCTTCAGTGCCCTTATTAGAGAGCAGGCCAAGTAGTACCTCTTATCATTTTTTCCTGTGTTGAATGAATTGCTTTTCAGGCATCAAGGATTTATATATAGTAGTGCCTTATATTTTGCAGCCAATTGTAGAATAATCATTTCATTCTGTAGTGGTTATCGTAGCCAAGATCTCTTACTGTAAAGGAATTTGGAAAGTCTCAACTTTGGAATATGTAATACATCTCTCTTATTAAGGGTGCAAAAAGGAACTGGAGAAGAAAGGATTCGGGAATTGGGATTACATATGTACTACTTCCTGATGAAATGTGGACTTTTATCCCAAGTCCATTATGCGCATTCTGGAGTCAGGACGTGCGTGTCCCACCCCAAAATCCATATATAAAACGTATCTTAAAGGAGGTAGTAGGCATTAATTTTTTTATTTTCCTGAGCATCCCAAGAATAGTTCTGTAATTTTTCTCTGAGATGAAGAGGATACATGTAAATTAGTTTCAGTTGAGACTCTGCTAACCTTTTTTTCCCTCTTTGTGTAATCTAGCAGTGGACCTTATCATTCTATAATTTATACATTTCTAGCTTACGTGAGTTTCCTGTTTTCTCTTCCCTTTTTATGTCACAATGAGAGTTTATTCATTAGGTGCAATAAATGGTTGTGGGGTGGGCGCGCACTTAGGAGTGCTTTCCTTAGATTAAGTGCCATTAATACTTAATCACTCAGCTGTGGGATTGAGGAAGGTGATATTGGGGCCTGAACAGACCCCACATTTTAGCAGCATCCTACTCTGGGAAGTACCAGTAGCTTTAGAAAAAGGCCAAAGAATCTACATCTCTACAGTCATTTGCTGCATAAGAGTTTCAGTCATTGATGGACTGCATATACAAAGTCTACCGTCTAGGTTTGTGTAAGTGCCCTCTGTGATGCTCACACAACAACGAAATTGCCTAACAACACATTTCTCAGAACGTATCCCCGTTGTTAATTAGCACATGACTGTGTTTAGAGTTGTGCAGTAAGCATATTCTTAACACTAGCATGGGCAAAATTATGTCATTTATTATAGGCCAGTGTTTCCAAAGGAACAATAGCTAAGCTAGCTTTTTATTCTATTCTGTACACACTGTGTTCCCACCGAGCACCAAAAACCAGAAGGTAGTAGTAAATTTTGTAATGCAGGATTAAAAATGGAATTGAACTGTGTTGAGAAAACTAAGTACAGGAGCTGTGGTTTGGGTCTAGAAATAGTAAAAATTCTGGCAGATTACTTACGCAAACCTAATAGAAATCCAGGTGATTGCAAACAGTGTTATTTCCTTCAAGACACAAGCAAGGATTTTCCTTTCCCCCAGATTGCTGAATGAATAGCTTACTTGGAAAGAGGGGCAGGGTGACTATATGTCTAAACAAACAAAGGAAATTTTTCCACACTCTTTGTAAGTAGGTTAACAAGATTTCTAAAGTCAGTTTATCTCGAACAGTATTCATATTACCATTTAATTGTTCTTAATTTGTGATGTGTAGAAAATACAAGGAAACTCTAAGTAAAAAAAAAAAAATTACAGGCTATTTTGTACTTTATATTCTTTGTTGGAAATTAATTCAGTTCCTTCTCATATTTTTAAATAAAAAGTCTTCTCACCCTCACTGGTTTGACTCAGTGGGCAGAGTGTTGGCCTGTGGACTCAAGGGCCGCAGGTTCGATTCCAATTGGGGACACATGCCCGGGTTGTGGGCTCCATCCTCATCGAAGGGTATGCAGGAGGCAGCTGATCAGTGATTCTCTCTCATCATTGATGTTTCTGTTTCTCTCTCCCTCTCCCTTCCTCTCTGAAATCAATAAAAAATATATATATTTTTTTAAAAAGTCTTTTCTGTGTCTTGTTTATCTATGGTCCCTCTTTGAAAACATACAGCCTTCTCTTCCAAAGGATGGTCCCTCGACCCTGTCTTTCCTGAGTGTAGGATAAATCCGGCCCACACTCTTCCATAAGCTACATTTTTTGCAGTCCTTCAAGCCTCTGTCCTCTTCTTTTACCAATACTTCAGCCTCAGAATTATCTCTGTGTTTTCTGGACATGATGTGTCTTTCATGTAAAAAGGTCTTTGCACACACTCCTCTCCCTTCAACCACTCTTCCACGTGCAGTTTTCTTTAAGAAGATACCAGATATATTCTTGGCAAAGCCTTTCCTGATTGCATGAGAAGTAGTCATTCTTTCCTCAGGAGTTTCATAATTCTGTTATATCATGTATAATAATTGTTTGTACCCTTCCCTACTGTGAGCCTCTCAAGTGCTGGGAAGGAGTCAAATTAATCTTTATCCTTAGTACAGTGCTTACTATAAATAGATGTTCATTAAATGATAGGCTGATAAGTGTATGGACTAATGGACAAGTGGATAGATGGACAAATGGATGGATACATTTAAGCCAAGAGCATGAAGCACCTTGTAAATAAACATTTAACTAGTTAGGTGCCATACTGACAGAGGAAATTGGGACATAATTTTTTATGATTTCTAGATAGAGTAACCCTTTAATTTAGCATCCAAGCTGGGACATTTTTGAAAGTACAGATAGCAGGAGGGATTTGCTATGAACAGTTATGCCATAATTATAGGTGTGAGCCAGGAATCTCTCAAACCTGAAAGAGATGATCACTCTAGTAGGTTACCAGGGAAAAGAACATTCTAGACAGGAGAACAGGTTTACGTAGGTGAAAAATGACCTGTAATATTTTCCTGTCTGCACCTGCAATTGCATGTGACTCTAAGGCAGTTAATTTATGTCACAGCTCTCATAGGTAGGTAACCATGATCCTTAGGTACCAGCTTTCATTTGTGTTAATAATGTGGAGCTTTGTCATGGAAACAGTTTGTAGACTGTTGACTCAGAATAGAAAATTATCGAGGAAGAAAGTGTCCCTTCTGAACCTAATCTCCCTGCCATTAACCCTCTCTAAAGCCTCGCCTACTTTCTAGAGTTTATCTCCCCCTTGTATTACTCCAGTGCCTTACACCTAATATATGCTACATAAATATTTTCAGTGATCTGTTTACTGTTAAAGGAAGGGGCCTTGTGTTTCCTGTCTCCAAGCTTTTTCTCCTCTGTGCCTCTCTTCCCAGCCTCTTGAAATCCTCCTTTTCCTGTTTTTTAAAGTATGTTAACTTTATTATATATTTTTTTAAGTTCTCACCTGAAAACATGCTTTTATTGGTTTTAGAGAGGAAGGGAGAGAGAGAGAAACGTCAATCAGCTGCCTCCTGCAAGCGCCTGACTGGGGATAGAACCCACAACCTGGGTATGTGACCTAACCCGAAGTTGAACCTACAACGTTTCAGTGTATAGGATAGTGCTCTAAACAACTGAGCTACGTGGCCAGGGCCCGCCTTTTCCTTTGGAAATTATACTCTTTGCTGATGCTTTCTCAGTTTAGTCTGACTCACAACATTCTCTGAGCTCTTGGTGTCTACACATTCCTTTTTTTGGGGGGTGGGGGGGCAAGGGGCAATTACAGTGCATTTCTTTGTGGCATCTCTTTTATGGTGTCTTGTTTAACTTTTGTTGTGTTTGCTGTTCTTGAAATTAGACATTCTGCCTGAAAACTCTAAAAGCCTATTACTCCATTACTTTAAGTAGAATATTTATAACATGGTTAACATTGACCAAAAATTCTCAACCAATTTCCTAAAAAGACAATTAAACACAGTAAAATGCCTATGTATAAATAACAAACTATCACATAAGGATGTAAGATGCTTAAAACATAACTTCCAGATCACAGTAATTAATATGGTTTTTAAAAAACAGTTGTTTTGTGTGTAGCATCATGCCTCTCTTACCACCCACACTGGAGACCCAAGTATACCCTTTGACATTCTGATTTTGAAAATATTTTTGTGATTTCGATATTTTATCAGTAACTAGGAATTTTTGTGGTTTTGTTTTAAAATATATTACTGAATTTTGGTGGCATGTATATACATTTTTCCTCTATAAACAACAGGAAAAATATTAAGAGATATATATTAAGAAAGAACAGGCATTCTATTAGGAAAACATTAACAGTAACAGTTAGGTATGCCTGAATTTACTGAACATTTATTATAATTATAATTTCTTACTGATCACTTACATGGCATACCTCCTTAGTGTTTTGTACATAATGTGCTAATTAAATATCTGTAGGTTGGCTTTAAATATACCTACCTGTACCTCAGACCAGATAAGGAGGTTGAGCCCTGAGTAGAAAATGTACACAAGCTGAATATGTGCCTTAATGCCCCTCCAACCCCTGAGTGTGTGTGTGTGTGTTTGTTTTTGCAGGCTTTAACGCCAAAAGGAAAAAGAAAGTGGCAAAGATATACCAGGCTCTGAACAGCGATCCCACTGATGTGGCTGCCCTTAGACGCATGGCTATTAGCGAGGGAGGGCTCCTAACTGATGAGATGAGACGAAAAGTGTGGCCCAAGCTCCTCAATGTCAACATCAATGACCCACCTCCTATATCAGGTAAGATGGGGAGTACTGTGAGGGGAGCTTATTTAGGAGGCAAGGAAAAAAGAATTTCAGAATCTTTGATTTTTATGCAAATGTCAAACCAAGAGTAGATGAGTAAATCTAAAGCATTGAGAATATGATTGGCCGAACTCTGAAAATAAGGCCAAACTAATAAGTAGAATTTTATTCAAAAATGGAATGAGCTTTTATTGGCTAGGTAGAGAAGTTTATTAAAAACGTATATTTCAACCCAGCCCCTGTGCTTCTGTGGTTGAGTTTTGACCCAAGAACCAGGAGATCAGGCTCAATTCCTGGTCAGGGCACATGCCCAGATTTTGGGCTCAATCCCCAGTAGGGGTCGTGCAGGAAGCAGCCAATCAATGATTCTCATTGATGTTTCTATCCCTCTCTCCCTCTCCCTTTCTCTCTCTGAAATCAATTAAAACAGCGGTTCTCAACCTGTGGGTCGCCACCCCTTTGGTGGTCGAACGACCCTTTCACAGGGGTCGCCTAAGACAGTTGTGCATATCAGATATTTACATTACGATTCATAACAGTAGCAACATTACAGTTATGAAGTAGCAACGAAAATAATTTTATGCTTTGGTCACAACATGAGGAACTGTATTTAAAAGGACCAGAAGGTTGAGAACCACTGGATTAAAACATCCCTAGCTGGTTTGGTTCAGTGGATAGAGCATTGGCCTGTGGACCAAAGGGTCCCGGATTCGATTCCGATCAAGGGCATGTACCTTGGTTATAGGCTCCTCCCTGGCCTGAGCCCTAGTTGGAGTTTGTGCAGGAAGCAACCAATTGATGTGTTTTTCTCACATTGATGTTTCTCTCTGTCTTTCCCTTTCTCTCCCACTCTCCTTAAAAATCAATGGAAAAAATTCCTCAGGTGAGGATTAATAGTAACAACAAAAACTAACGTATCTTTTAAAAAATGCATATTTCAGTCCATATTTACTTAGAGATGGGTTGTAGGAATTTGTATTTTAATAAGCACTCCACCTAATTCTGATGTACATGGACTACATTTTTGAGAAACAGGCTATGGGGAAAAATAATATCTTTTTTTTTTTAATATATTTTATTGATTTTTTTACAGAGAGAAAGGGAGAGAGATAGAGAGTTAGAAACATCGATGAGAGAGAAACATCGACCAGCTGCCTCCTGCACATCTCCCACTGGGGATATGCCCGCAACCCATGTACATGCCCTTGACCGGATTTGAACCTGGGACCTTTCAGTCCGCAGGCCGAAGCTCTATCCACTGAGCCAAACCGGTTTCGGCAATAATATCTTTTTTTTAAAAAACACAAAAGCCCTAGCTGGTTTGGCTCAGTGGGTAGAGCGTCAGCCTACAGAGTGAAGGCTCCCGGGTTCGATTCTGGTCAAGGGCACATGCCCAGGTTGCTGACTCAATCCCCAGTAGGGGGTATGTAGGAGACAGCCGTTCAGTGATTCTCTCTCATCATTAATGTTTCTATCTCTCACTCTCCCTTCCTCTCTGAAATCAATAAAAATACATTTAAAAAAAAAACACAAAAGAATTTTTATTGGGAAATATCATGCTCATTTTGGATTCTAAAATTCTGTATTTCTGTGAAAAGCTATAACTTTAACTAATCTGCAAGGCCTGTGTGGTAAAAGGAGTTCCTTGGAATATAGTGTAGAATACTGATAAAAGTACTACAGAACAATGAACCCATTTTGTCATTCACTCAACAAACATTTATTGCTTTATTGCTATGTATGGCAAAAGTCCGGTTCTTGGGGATTCTTTCACTCATTTGGCAGATACTAGTTGTGCTCCTGTTGTGTGCCAGATACTGGAGACAATTAAAACAGCCTCTGCCAGTAAAAGTTCACAGTGTCATAGGGCAGCCGAGTAGGTGTTAAGTTGCCACTTGTTTAATCTTTGAAGCTGGCTGCCTCAGAGCAGTAAGCCTTTTGTTGGAAGAGAAAGGCATTACCATGTTCGCATTCTGAATCCTGAGATGGTGTTCTATCAGATTTCAGATTTCCCCGATCTTTATAAGATGAAGTTTGTGTGGGGAAGTTTTGCACAGGCTCCTCTGTTAGCTTTTGGTGAAGGAAATGTAGACTTGTTACACAACACTCAGTTTGGGTTGAGGGAAATGTGCACTTGTTATCCTATCTAATAAAAGAGAAACATGGTAATTAGCCGTACGTCCGCTACCCTTCCCATTGGCTAATCAGGGCGATATGCAAATTAACTGCCAGCCAAGATGGCGGCCGGCAGCCAGGCTACTGACACGAACAGGAGGCTTGCTTGCTTCAGTGACTGAGGACTCCAACGTTCCCCGCCTGCCACTGCTGGGCTCTGAGCTGCTAAGAAACATTGTTACAAATATAGAAGCTAAACAAAACCCCAGAAACCTGTTTTCAGTCAGCCAGGATCTCAGAGCTGGAGTCGCAACAAAGTTTCAAATACAGAAAGTAAACAAAGCCAGAAACCTACTTTCAGCAGCAAGGTCTCACAGCTAAAGCTGGCTCTCAGCTCCAGTGACAGCCATAAATCCAAGAATTAAAAAAAAAAAAAAAAAGGAAAAAAGGAGTGGTTGGGAGCTTCAGTCACCTGCCAGCCTGAAAACGGCCCTCAGCCCCTCACCCTGAAGGGGGTGTGACCAGATGCAAACAGGCATCATCGCCTCATCCAGGCTGGCCAGGCACCCAAGCGGGACCCCCACCCTGATCCAGGATACCCTTCAGGGCAAACCAGCCGGCCCCCACCCGTGCACCAGGCCTCTATCCTATATAGTAAAAGAGTAATATGTCTCCCAGCACTGGGATCAGCGGAGCCGCGAGGCCTCCTGGCCTCTGGAGCAGCGTGACGGGGCAGCGCCCAAACCCCCTGATCACCCTGCCGCTCTGTGTGTGACAGGGGGCGGGGCCACAACCTCCCTATCCGCCCTGCTCTGTTTGTGACAGGGGAAGGCACCCCAACCCTCTGATCAGCCCTGCTCTGTGCCTGATAGGGGGGAGCTCCCCAACCCCCTGATCGGCCCTGCTCTGTGTGTGACAGGGTGCGGTCCCCCAACCCCCTCATGGGCCCTGCTCTGTGTGTGACAGGGTAGAGCCGCAACCTCCCCATGGGCCCTGCCCTGAGTGTGACAGGGGGGAGTGCCCCAACCCCCTGATCGGCCCTGCTCTGTGGGTGACGGGGCGGCGCCCCAACCTCCCCATCGACCATGCCTTGAGTGTGACAGGGGGCGGCACCCCAACCCCCCAATTGGCCCTACCCTGAGTGTGACTGAGGGTGGCATCACAACCTCCTGATTGGCCCTGCTCTGTGCATGACGGGGCAGCGTCCCAACCCCCTGATCGGCCGGCTCTGTATGTGACAGGGGTGGCACCACAACCCCCTGATCAGCCCTGCTCTGTGTGTGACGGGGTGGCGCCGCAACCTCCCCATCGACCCTGCCTTGAGTGTGACGGGGCGGCGCCCCAACCCCCCAGTCGGCCCTACCCTGAGCGTGACTGGGGGTGGTATCGCAACCTCCTGATGTGCCCTGCTTTGTGCATGACAGAGGGCGGCGCCCCAACTCCCCAATCGGCCCTGCTCTGAGCCCGACCAGGGTCAGGCACCTAGGGATTGGGCCTGCCCTCTGCCACCCGGGAGCAGGCCTAAGCCAGCAGGTTGTTATCTCCCGAGGGGTCCCAGACTGTGAGAGGGCACAAGTGGGGCTGAGGGACGCCCCCCCCCCCCCCCGCCAGTGCACAAATTTTGGTGCACCCGGCCTCTAGTATATATATAACAGCTAGAGACCGCCTCCTTACATTCACACTGTATTGGGCTTATCACCTGGACAGAAATACAATGTCCTATTTGCAGTGTGTTAGCTTTAGAATTTCAGGGTCAAGGGAAGTTAGGTTCTCCTTTATAGGCGTTTATCTTAATACTTCTTTCTGAACAGCTCAGTGCTTCCTAGACTTTACAGATGTTAGAGTTTTTTCAGTGGTCTATGGTTTCCACATTTATGATCTGATTTGATCCTTACAGTAACCTGAGAAGTATATTATCGAAGGGAACAATGCCATTTTTATAGATGTGGACTTTGAAATCCAGAGCAGTTCCCCAGCGATGCCACAGGAGGCCCCTGGCCTCCTGACTTCTCTGCAGCTTTTCCACCTAACTCTGTTACCTCCTGGACAATGAGGTCATTCCTCTTAGGTCACAAGACTGCATGTTTGGAACTAAACCTATCTCCAATTGTTGTATTTTGAGTCATGTTCTTTTCAGGAAAATGCAGGAGTACGTCCTCCTGGCCTTTGGTGTAATACCACAATATTTTGTTCCTGATCTGGCTTCTCAGACATTCCTACAATGACATGTTGCTTTTCCTCCAATAGGGAAAAACCTACGACAGATGAGCAAGGACTACCAACAAGTGCTGCTGGATGTCAGGCGGTCCTTACGGCGGTTTCCTCCTGGTGAGAAGCTCTCTCCGTCTGTCTTGTTATATGGAGGTTTCTGTCCCAGTTGCACTTATTTTCTTGTGTTGATGCTTGCCAGTCCCAGGGAGTTTCCATCCCAGCACACAGTGTGACCTAATATCTATTCCCATTCTGCTGAGTCATTCTTTAATTTACTCCATCACACTCAGACCCCCACTGAAAGCCTGAGCCAAAATAATTTCTCTTGGCCTGGAAGTGGTAAATGAGAGAAGTTTCTTCCCCCCTTTCAGAGCACAGAAGAGGCTTCATAGAGATTGCTAGAGCCATCAGTCTGGCTTTAAAGAGCAGGTTGGTTTAAAAGTGGGCATTAACAAGAACTTTTTTTTTTTCTTCAAATTCTTATTGATTTCAGAGAGGAAGGGAGAGGGAAAGAGAGAGAGAAACATCAATGATGAGAGAGAATCATTGATTGGCTGTCTCTTGCACACCCCCCACTAGGGATCGAGCCTGCAACTCGGGCATGTGCCCTGACCAGGAATCAAACCGTGACCTGGTTCATAGGTCGATGTTCAACTGCTGAGCCACGTTGGCCAGACTAACAAGAACTTTTAACATCTTCTTTGATTAGATTTATAAATAGTGATATCTTGCATATATGTGTATTGAGGTCCTTGGACTAGAAGGGAGGCCATTCTCTGCATGTTAAAAGAGTTTATTCCTAAAATTGCCTCCCCATTCCAGGAAGAATGAGAAGAATGACCATTGTCTCCATTTTCACAATGAAGGCAATTAGGCTTATGATCTATTTCTCTTCCTTTGCAACTCCACCTTTAGGTCCATGAAGAGAGGAGAATTGCTGACAGAAAATCAGTTGCCATGGCAAATCAGTGTGTCCCGAGAAATTTTAAGGGGGTGGGGATGCAGCAGGGGGCGCAGTAGTCTGGGTGGAGGCTTAGCATAGTCCTAGAGATGTGGAGATGCCGGTGTCTGCAGTGAGGCCTGGGAGGTGGAGCTGTGCCAGGTACGGCTCTGGACCATGTTGGGGCAGACCTGCTGCTGCACCATCATGTTGGGGGATTTGGGGAGTGTGGCAAGACGGCGCTCCTTCGGGTGTTTGCCAAGGACACCTACCCTGGGAGTTATGTCCCCACCATGTTTGAGAACTACACTGTGAGTTTTGAGATAGACAGGTGCGCATTGAGATCAACTTGTGGGATACTTCAGGTTCCTCTTACTGTGATATTGTCTGGCCCTGGCTTCTCCTGATTCAGACGCGGCGCTCATCTGCTTCCACAGCCAACCAGAAACACTGGACAGTGTTCTCAAGAAGTGACAAGGAGACTCAGGAATTTTGCCCCAGTGCCAAGGTTGTGCTGGTTGGCTGTAAGCTGGACGTGTGGACTGACCTGACCACACTGAGGAAGCTGCCCAATCAGTGGCTTATCTCTGTTACACATGAGCAGGGCACTGTGCTTGCCAAGCAGGTGGGGACCGTGTCCTACATTGAGTGCTCTTTCCAGTCCTCTGAGCGCATGTCAGGGATGTCTTCCATGTAAGGACTCACACCTGGGACTGCAGCAGTCTGCTCAGCTGGCAGAAAGGCCAGACTGTGGGACAGGAACAGAGGCGAGATATACAAGAATCGAGCCAAGTGTTGCAACCTCATGTGCATGGCCAGGGAGGAACAGTGTCAGGAGGGGTGGTGAAGGGCACAATTGTTCCTCTGCCTGCACCTTGGCTTCCTGACCTCCTGACTCTGGCTGGAACTTCAGGGCAGGCTGAATGAGCAATTCTCTTAGGCAAGGGACCCAGAGGCAGAAAGAGTGCCACCATTCCCCATATCTTCATACCCTCCTCTCCATAAGAAGTGAGGGAGCTAGCAGGGCAGGCATCTGGGCCCGGAGCTGGGATAGGGCAGGGGCGTAGGGGAAGCTGGCATCGAGCAGTGACCTTGGTTGAGTCTCAGTATACGAAGGGTGCCTTCCCTACCCACCCCCCCAGTCTCCATATCCGGGTTCAGGCCTCCTTCCCTAAGGAAAGTGTCCATTCCATGATCTTCCCTTTTCCTCTCCTCTCACTTATACAGCTGTTCTCACTCAACCTCCAGGCAACATGCACTAATTAAAAAGCAAGTTGAAAAGCCCCTTCCCCTATAAATCCACCATCCCTAGCTCCTCCCTCTCTTCCCCCAGTAGCCCACAAATAAAGCCCATGTCCATGGCAGGGGAGGAGGATTATTTTTCAACATGCAATAACTGACTATTTAGTCAGGGCCACTGATCTCTTTTTTTCTTAGCATGTCAAATTTTAAAATGACAACAGCTGATACAACAAAAGCCATCTGGTGTGAATAAGTCAAAATTATACCTATTTTTGTGGGGGGGGGGTGTCAGGTTGGCAAAAAATACAAAATATTTTAGTGATGCCTTTAGCAGAATTTTAATAATTAGTTTATGTGTGCCATGAGATAAAAAAGATTGAAAATCACTGCTAAACCCATTGCTTCACTCTTCTGAAACCATGCTTTGGCTTGGATTTTGTGTTAAAGAAAGCTCTCTTTCCTGCTTACATCTTTGCTCCCTGGAGGGCTTCTTTTCTCCTGTAGCCAGTGGCCCGCCAACTTGGTTTTTAATGTTTATTTTATTTATTTACTTATTTATTTTTATTGAGGTACTAGAGGCCGGGGGCACAAAATTTGTGCACGGCGGGGGGTAGGGACGTCCCTCAGACCAGCCTGCGCCCTCTCACAATCCGGGACCCCTTGGGTAGGGTCCCTAGGCCTGGCTAGCGATCAGGGCCTATTGGGGCTTTCCTTCTCCTGGCTGCCAGCTGCCAGCAGCTGGCCCCACCCCCGCCGCTGCAGCTGCTTGCCATCTGTGCTGCGCTGCTCCCCCGCCACCTTTGCCTCCCTCTGTGGGCGACAGGCATGCAGTGCAATCTGTGTAATCACTTGGCTGGCCTGTGCCTCCCTCTGTGGGGCAATCAATCGCAGGGCCCCCAGATAGATTGTTTCGCAGAGGGAGGCCCTGCCCACCTGGCCAGGGCTCTGCAATCTATCGCTGCGCAGAGGGTGACCTGGGCCTCCCTCTGCAGGGTGATCGCAGAGCCTCCCCCCGCCCCCCCGATTGCCCCAGTGGCCTGGGCCTCCCTCTTTGGGGCGACCGTGGGGCGATGGCAGGGCCCTCCCGATCAATCGCATTGTGCCCGCCTTGGCTGGCCTGGTGCCAGTGTGTGTCATAGCATGGTCTTCCGGAAGTTCATCCGAATGGTTCTGCTGTTTGGTCATTCGGTCGATATGCATATTACGCTTTTATTATTATAGATAGATAATTGGCATATAACAATATATTAGTTTCAGGTGTACAATATGATGATTCAGTATTTGTATATATCCAACTTGGTTTTAATGAAAACATATGCCCATAGTCCAATCCCCATTTCCCTATCCTGTTACTTTGATTCTTTTTTTGTGTGGGGGGCTGTTGTTTTTTTTAAATATATTTTTATTGATTTCAGAGAGGAAGGGAGAGGGAGAGAGAGATAGAAACATCAACGATGAGAGAGAATCATCGATTGGCTGCCTCCGGCACACGCCACAGTGGGGATCGAGCCTGCAACCCAGACATGTGCCCTGACCGGAAATCAAACCATGACCTCCTGGTTCATTGGTTGATGTTCAACCACTGAGCCATGCCAGCTGGGCTTATTTGTGTGTTTTTAAAAAATAACTTTAATTTAGGTTTTTATGTTGAAGATCAACTTTTTAAAAAGAAATCTACAGTGACATTTATTTTTAAAAAAATTTTAAATGTTTAATTGTAGTTTACATTTAATATTAGTTTCAGGTATACAGCATAGTTAGACATTTATATAACTTACAAAGTAATTTCCCTGATAAGTCTAGTACCCACCTGGCACCATACATAATTACAATATTACTGACTATATTCCTTATGCTATACTTTACATCCCTGTACTATTTTGTAACTACCAATTTGTACTTCTTAATCCCTTCATTTTTTCCCTAGCTCCCTGGTAATCCTCCCATCTGGTAAACATCAGTTTGTTCTCTATGAGTCTATTTTTATTGTTCATTTAATTTTGTTTTTTGTTTTTCTTTGGATTCTACATATAAGTGAAATCATGTGGTATTTGTATTTCTCTGTCTGACTTATTTCACTAAGCATAATACCCAGCATGATCCATGTTCTTGCAAATGGTAAGATTTCACATTCTTTTTTTATGGCCAAGTAATATTTTCTTTATCCAATTGCTATGGACATTTAGGTTGCTTCCATATCTTGGCTTTTATATATGAAATGCCCTTCCTTGTCACTTGTTTATAGCCTTTGTTTTAAAGTCTATTTTGTCTGATATAACTATTGCTACCCCCAGCTGTTTTTTTTATTTCCATTTGCATGAAGTATCTTTTTCCATCCCTTTACTTTCAGTCTCTGTGTGTCTTTTTTAAAAATTTCTTTTGTTAATAATTCTTTATTCTTGAAAATATTACATATGTCCCCCTTTTATCCCCCATTGACCCCTTCAAAACCCCCCCCCATGTGTCTTTTTAAAAAAAAAACACATTTTTATTGATTTCAGAGAGAAGAAGGGGGAAAGAGAGAGAGAGCGAAACATTGATGAGAGAGAAACATCAACTACCTCCTGCATGCCTCCTACTGGGGATCAAGCCCGCAACTCTGGGCATGTACCCTGCCTGGGAATCAAACCAGCAACTTCCTGGTGCATGGGATGACGCTCAACCAACTGAGCCACACTGGCTGGGCTCTGTGTCTTTTGCTCTAAAGTGGGTTTTTGTTGGTAGCATATGTATGGATCTTGTTTTCTTCTCCATTCAGCCACCATGTCATTTGATTAGAGCATTTAATCCATTTACATTAAAGTAAATGTAAATGGATTAAATGTTCCAAATGACATAAGTATATAGTTTTAATAAATGATGGGTATATAGTTATTGCTATTTTATTATTCACTAGAGGCCCGGTGCACAAAAATTTGTGCACTCGGGGGGGAGGGGGGGTCCCTCAGCCTGGCCTGTGCCCTGTAGCAGTCTGGGACCCCTCGGGAGATAACGACCTGCTGGCTTAGGCCTGCTCCCGGGTGGCAGAGGGCAGGCCCAATCCCTAGGTGCAGCCCCTGGTCGGGCTCAGAGCAGGGCCGATTGGGGAGTTGGGGCGCCGTCCCCTGTCACACTCAAGGCAGGGTCGATGGGGAGGTTGTGGAGCAACCCCCTGTCACACACAGAGCAGGGCCAATGCGGGGGTTGGGGCTCTGTACCCTGTCACGCACAGAGCAGGGCCCATCAGGGGGTTGGGGTGCTGCCCTCTATCACCCACAGAGCAGGGCGGATCAGGGGGTTGGGGTGCCGCCACTCTCACACTCAGGGCAGGGCTGATGGGGAGGTTATGGCTCTACCCCGTCACACACAGAGCAGGGCCCGTGGGGGGGGGGGGGGAGCTCCCCCCTATCAGGCACAGAGCAGGGTGGATAGGGAGGTTGTGGCCCCGCCCCCTGTCACACACAGAGCCGCAGGGCGATCAGGGGGTTTGGGTGCTGCCCCCTGTCACACTCAAGGCAGGGTCGATGGGGAGGTTGAGGCGCCACCCCCTTTCACGCACAGAGCAGGGCCAATCAGGAGGTTGGGGCGCTGCCCTCTGTCACGCACAGAGCAGGGCCAATCAGGGGGTTGGGGTGCCTTCCCCTGTCAGGAACAGAGCAGGGCCGATAGGGAGGTTGTGGCCCCGCCCCCTGTCACACACAGAGCCGCAGGGTGATCAGGGGGTTTGGGTGCTGCCCCCTGTCACGCTGATCCCGGTGCCAGGAGGCCTCGTGGCTCCGCTGATCCCGGTGCTGGGAGGCATATTACCCTTTTACTATATTGGGTAGAGGCCTGGTGCACGGGTGGGGCCGGCTGGTTTGCCCTGAAGGGTGTCCTGGATCAGGGTGGAGGTCCCCACTGGGGTGCCTGGCCAGTCTGGGTGAGGGGCTGAGGGCTGTTTTCAGGCTGGGGGTGACTGAAGCTCCCAACCGCTCCTTTTTTCCTTTTTTTTTTTTTTTTTTTTTATTCTGGTCCGCTTTAGCTTGAGGCTTGGCTCCAGCTCTTCGGCCTCCGGCTGAAAGTAGGTTTCTGGCCTTTGCTTACAATGTTGCGAATCTGCTGGCTGAAGTTGGGCGTATTTGTTACAATGTTTCTTAAACTGCCCACTCAGAGGCCTGCAGCCGCAGGCGGGAACGTTGGAGTCCTCCGTCACTGAGGCAACCAAGCCTCATGTTAGTTTCAAGCTGCCTGGCTGCCGGCCGCCATCTTGGCTGACAGTTAATTTGCATATAGCCCTGATTAGCCAATGAAAAGGGTATCGGTCGTACGCCAATTACCATGTTTCTCTTTTATTAGATAGGATACTTTTGGTCTCTTTTTCTCCCTCTTAAAGAAGTTCCTTTAACATCTATAATAATCTATAATAATAAAAGCATAATATGCAAATCGACTGAACAGCGGAATGACCATCTGGATGACTTTCCGGATGAAACCAGGGCTCCAAGGGCCGGCCAAGGCAGCTGGGGCTGCAAAGGCCTACTATTGCATGAATTTTGTGCATCAGGCCTCTAGTTTCTTATACTATTGCTTTGGTGGTGATGACCAGCTTTATCTTTTTCTTTTCTGGGAAGCTGTTTATTTCTTCAGTTCTAAATGATAGCCTGTGCAGTAGAGAAATCTTGGTTATAGGTCCTTGCTTTTCATCACTTTGAATATTTCATGCCAATACTTTCTAGCATGGAAATTTTCTGTTGAGAAATCAGCTGACAGTCTTATGAGAGCTCACTTATATGTAACTAACTGCTTTTCTCTTGCTACTTTTTAAATTTTTATTGATTGATTTTTATTTATTCTTAAATTGTTTAAATTAAGAATGAGAGAGAGAGAGGGGGGACCAGCAAGAGAGAGAGAGAGAGAGAGAGAGAGAGAGAAATACCAGTTTGTTGTTCCACTTATTTATGCATTCGTTGGTTGCTTCTTGTATGTGCCCTGACCAGGGATTGAACCTGCAACCTTGGTGTATCGAGACAATGCTCTAACCAACTGAGCTACCTGGCCAGAGGTAGCTCAGTTAGTGTTTTGTTGTTGTTGTTGTTGTTGTTAATCTAACCTGAGGATATTGATTTTTAAAGAGAGTGGAAGGAAAAGGGAAAGACAGAGAGAGAAACATCAATGTGAGAGAGATGCATCAATTGGTTGGGATTGAGTTTGCAACCAAGCTACCTGCCCTTGACTGGAACCGAACCTGAGACTCTTCCGTCTGCAGGCCAATGCCATATCCACTGAGCCATACCTGCTAAGGCTTTCTTGCTACTTTTAAGATTCTCTGTCTTTAATCTTTGGCATTTTAATTATGATCTGTCTTGGTGTGAACCTCTTTGGGTTCATCTTGTTTGGGACTCTTTGTACTTTTTGGACTTGCATGTCTATTTCCTTCACCAGGTTAGGGAAGTTTTTTGTCATTTTTCCAAATAGGTTCTCAATTCTTTGTTCTCTCTCTTCTCCTTCTGGTACCACTATGTATGAATGTTGTTATGGTTGAACTATCACTATTTAAAAAAAATTTTTATTTGTTTTTTTTTTTAATTAAATCTTTATTGTTCAGATTATTACATTTGTTCCTCTCTTTTCCCCCCATAACTCCCCTCCTCCCAGTTCCAGCCCCACCCTCCGCCCTCACTCCCCACCCACTGTCCTCATCCATAGGTGCACGATTTTTGTCCAGTCTCTTCCCACATCTCCCACACCCCTTTCCCCCCCAAGAATAGTCAGTCCATTCCCTTTCTATGTCCCTGATTCTATTGTGATCACCAGATTAATTATTCACTTGATTCTTAGATTCACTTGTTGATAGATGCATGTTTGTTGTTCATAATTTGTATCTTTACCTTTTTCTTCTTCTTCCTCTTCTTAAAGGTTACCTTTCAGCATTTCATATAATACTGGTTTGGTGGTGATGAACTCCTTTAGCTTTTCCTTATCTGTGAAGCTCTTTATCTGACCTTCAATTCTGAATGATAGCTTTGCTGGATAAAGTAATCTTGGTTGTAGGTTCTTGGTATTCATCACTTTGAATATTTCTTGCCATTCCCTTCTGGCCTGCAAAGTTTCTGTTGAGAAATCAGCTGACAGTCGTATGGGTATTCCCTTGTAGGTAACTGAGTTTCTTTCTCTTGCTGCTTTTAAGATTCTCTCTTTGTCTTTTGCTCTTGGCATTTTAATTATGATGTGTCTTGGTGTGGTTCTCTTTGGATTCCTTTTGTTTGGGGTTCTCTGTGCTTCCTGGACCTGTAAGTCTATTTCTTTCACCAGGTGGGGGAAGTTTTCTGTCATTATTTCTTCAAATAGGTTTTCAATATCTTGTTCTCTCTCATCTTCTGGCACCCCTATAATTCTAATGTTGGTACGCTTGAAGCTGTCCCAGAGGCTCCTTACACTATCTTCGTATTTTCGGATTCTTTTTTCATTTTGCTTTTCTGGTTGGGTGTTTTTTGCTTCTTCGCATTTCAAATCTTTGCCTTGATTCTTGCGCTCCTCTGGTCTGCTGTTGGGAGTCTGTATAGTATTCGTTATTTCAGTCCGTGTATGCTTAATTTCTAGTTGGTTCTTTATCATAACATCGAGGGTCTCATTAGATTTCTTGAGGATCTGACTACATTTATCGGTGGTTTCTAGACAGTTCTTAAGAGACCTTAAAAGTGTGGTTCTGAACTCAATATCCTCCATTGACAGTTTCATCCTGTTTCTTTGTCTCTGCATTTTTTATGCTTTCTTGGTGCACCCCCTAGTGGTCTTTGTGCGCAGTCTTGTTGTAGTTAAGCCTTGATTATTGTCGGCAATACCGGGGGTGATTTGACCTCCAGGCTAACTGGCTATGAGAGTCCGCTGTGTCTGCAGTGGGAGAGCTTCTGTGCTGGATCTCTAGGGCGGTGCTAATCTAGCGTTTGCCTGAGGCTATCCGTCAAATGGCTCTGCGCAGGGCTTGGGTGGGGCGGGTCCCCAGGGATCTACAGGGCGGGCTGGAGCGAGCAGTTATGGCTGCTCTCAGTCCCGTCCCTAGGGGCTCTGCCTCACAGAGTCCCAGCAACCTCTGCAAACCTCGGAGAGAAAGCTGCCTTCGAGTTCCTACCGAAGCCAGACAGTCCCGCGTCTCCCGTTTGAGTCTGGGTCCCTAGAGACTCGCCTGGATCTGGAGCTCAGAGTCTGAAACTCCCTCCCGATTGAAAACAACAACCGCACCCTCCGCCTCCAGCCCGCTCCGCGTGCACTCCCCACCTTAGTATTTCACTTCAGCACTGCACTTCTTCTGAGTCTGGGTATGATATTCTCTTTCCTCCTAGTTGTAGAATTTCCACTCAGCCAGCCTTCCTGTGGTTCTGGATGATGTCCGTTCCATCTTTTAGTTGTTTTTTGAAGTGCTTGTTCGAGGCAGCAATCTCCTGCATTAACCTATGCCGCCATCTTGGTTTTCCTCCTGTTTTTTTCAAAAAATTTTTTTTCTGTTCTGATTGGGTGTTTTCTACTTGTTTTCCAAATCGCTGATTTTATTCTCTGCTTCATCTAGTCTGCTGTTGATTCCATCTAATTCTTCACTTTTGACTGTTTCTTTTTTATGGTTTTTATCTCTTTGTGAAGTTCTCACTGAGTTTATCTATTGTTTACCTAAGTCATTGAGCATCCTTATAACCAGTGTTTTGAACTCTGTATCTAGTAAATTGTTTGCCTTCATTTTGTTTAGTCTTTTTCCTGGAGTTTTGTCCTGTTCTTTTATTTAGGATGTGTTTCTTTGTTTCTTCATTTTGGCTGCCTCTCTATGTTTGTTTCTGTGTATTAGGAAGATTTGCTATATCTCCCAGTCTTGGAGAGTGAGTGGCCTTATATAGTAGTGCCCCATGGGGCCCAAGGTTCACACTCCCTGGTCACCTGAGCCAGGAGCTCCAGTGGTGTCCCTTTTGTCAGCTGAGTGTGTCCCTCTGTGGTAGTTGGCCCTTGACTACTGTTAGCACATCAGTGGGTGGGATTGATCCTCAGGCTGACTGACTGTGAGGACTGTCTGTGAGTATAGCAGATGAGCCATTGTGCAGGGGCTCACCCCACAGAGCAGGATGCAGTTTAGTGTGGCTCTGGTGCCTGCCAAGCCTCTCTTTGGGTGTGTCATTTGTGGAGCTAATTGGGTGGTGCTCTTATGTGGTCTGAAGCTGGCCACTGGCCACTGGGTGTGTTGGTTCTGGGGCCTCTTGGGAGGAGCTCTGGCACAAGCTGAAGTCTGCCACTGCCTGTGCTCAGTTCAGGGCTACCTGGTAGTAGCTATAAAGTGACCTGTGGTTCTGGACTTGGAGGTACCTAAGAGATGCTGCAAACTGATGCCAGCTGCCACTAGTGCCAGAGCCCACTTAGCCAGAGGGACCAGGCACACCGAGACCATGGCTGCTTAATGGAGGTTTGTGGGCCTTTGAGAGGTTTTAGGAACGTCTGCAGCCCGGGCTGAGATCAGTAGCTTGTGAGGAAGAGCTGCTGAAAGAGGTTGGGGCTGATACACAGGTTGGGTGGGGCAGTCAGGGTCTCCCGATCCTGCTGCTTTGGATGAGACCACCTCGTACAGATGCCGCCCATATTTTCCCCCTAAGAACCCTTCATCCTCTTCTATTTATGTAACATCAGCCTGTGCTATTCTTTCTGTAGGCTGAACTTTCCATGTGGTTTCATATTCCGTTTGCATTCATGTTCTTCTTAGCTTAGCTGAGTACTCTTCTACTGAAAATTCAAATGGGGTTTAATGTTTTCTATTATTACTTTTATGACTTAACCTAGTCATAGTACTTGATTTACTTCATTTTCTTTTTTGTTTATCTTTTACAGTATTCCCTTTTGAAAAGGGGTGGGGTAAATATAGGCAAGAGATGAGGTTTGGTTTCACCTTAAACCTTCCATTCAGTTTAGTCTGGGCCCTTACATTAACTGTTTTCTCTCACAGCAACTCTTTAACTGAAAAAGCTAATGGTGTAGGAAAACTGTGCTGTGTGCCATTCTTCTAAAGCAGTTCACAAGGTCAAGATTTGGTCTTTTTATACTAAAAGTCAGGAGCTAAGGAACCACACTGACCACTGCCAGAACCAGCTGCATGCTCAGAAAGAGCTCCCAAGAAGGCTCCCTTTTTCCAGCCATATCTTTGGAGCAAGGAGATCAATATTTCCTATATTTAGTTTGCTTTAGTAGGGAACATGCAATTAGGTCTTTTTTTTATTTTTATATGATTTCATACCTATAGAAAGTTAAAAAAATAGGATAATTTCCCACATACCTTTACCCAATTTTCTTATATGTTAGTATCTTATTATATTTGCTTTCTCTCTTTCTCCATATACACACATATAAGTTATTTTTATTTTTTAAAATAATTCTTTATTGTTGAAGGTATTACATATGTCCCCTTTTTTCTCCCATTGACCCCCTCCAGCCTCCAATTCCCCACCCCCACCCCAGGCCTTCAGCACCCAATTGTCTGTGTCCGTGGTTTATGCATATATGAATACAAGGTCTTTGGTTGATTACCGCCCACCCACCTACCCTCCCCCGCCTCTGAGATTCCCACTCTGTTCCATGCTTCCATGTCTCTGGATCCACTCCATTAATCAGTTTATTTTGTTAATTAGATTCCACATAGGAGTGAGGTCATGTTATACTTGTCTTTGTCTGACTTATTTCACTTAGCATCATACTCTCCAGGTCCCTTCATGCTGTCTCAAGAGATCCTTTTCTACTGCTGCATAGTATTCCATGGTGTAAATGTACCACAGCTTTTTAATCCACTCATCTGCTGATGGACACTTGGGCTGTTTCCAGAGCTTAGCTATTGTAAATTGTGCTGTTATGAACATAGGGGTGCATCCATTCTTTCTGACTGGTGTTTCAGATTTCTTTCTTCTTTTTTTTTTTTTTAATAAATCCTTATTGTTCAGATTATTACAGTTGTTCCTCTTTTTTCCCCCCATAGCTCCCCTCCACCCAGTTTTCACCCCACCCCACCCCATGCCCTTACCCTCCCACTGTCCTCATCCATAGGTGTACGATTTTTGTCCAATCTCTTCCTGCACCGCCCACACCCCCTTCCCCCCACGAATTGTCAGTCCACTCCCTTTCTATGCCCCTGATTCTATTCTATTTACCAGTTTATTCTGTTGTCAGATTTTTTATTCACTTGATTTTTAGATTCACTTGTTGATAGATGAGTATTTGTTGTCACTTTGTTGTTCATAATTTTTATCTTTACCTTTTTCTTCTTCTTCCTCTTCTTAAAGAATACCCTTCAGCATTTCATATAATACTGGTTTGGTGGTGATGAACTCCTTTAACTTTTTCTTATCTGTGAAGCTCTTTATCTGACCTTCATTTCTGAATGATAGCTTTGCTGGGTAGAGTAATCTTGGTTGTAGGTTCTTGCTATTCATCACTTTGAATATTTCTTGCCACTCCCTTCTGGCCTGCATAGTTTCTGTTGAGAAATCAGCTGACAATCGTATGGGTATTCTCTTGTAGGTAACTAACTGTTTTTCTCTTGCTGCTTTTAAGATTCTCTCTTTGTCTTTTGCCCTTGTCATTTTATTTTATTTTATTTTATTTTTAAATATATTCCATTGATTTTCTACAGAGAGGAAGGGAGAGAGAGAGAGAGTCAGAAACATCGATGAGAGAGAAACATCGATCAGCTGCCTCCTGCACATCTCCCACTGGGGATGTGCCCGCAACCAAGGTACATGCCCTTGACCAGAATCGAACTTGGGACCCTTCAGTCTGCAGACCGACGCTCTATCCACTGAGCCAAACCGGTTTTGGCGTCATTTTAATTATGATGTGTCTTGGTGTGGTCCTCTTTGGATTCCTTTTGTTTGGGGTTCTCTGCGCTTCCTGGCCTTGTAAGTCTATTTCTTTCACCAGGTAGGGGAGTTTTTCTGTCATTATTTCTTCAAATAGGTTTTCAGTATCTTGCTCTCTCTCTTCTTCTGGCACCCCCATAATTCGGATGTTGGTACACCTGAACTTGTCCCAGAGGCTCCTTACACTATCTTCATATTTTTGGATTCTTTTTGCTTTTTTCTTTTTGCTTTTCCAGTTGGGTGGTTTTTGTTTCTTCGTATTTCAAATCTTTGACTTGATTCTTGGGATCCTCTAGTCTGCTGTTGGATCTCTGTATATTATTCTTTATTTCAGTCCGTGTATGCTTAATTTCTAATTTGTCCTTTTTCATATCCTTGAGGGTCTCACTAAATTTCTCAGAGGTTTCTATAAGATTCTTGAGTAACCTTATAACCGTGGTTTTGAACTCTATATCCAGTAGTTTGCTTTCCTCCATTTCTTTCATTTGTGACATGTTTCTTTGTCTCCGCATTTTGGTTGCTTCCCTGTGTTGATAGAGTGGCTTTGTGTGCTAGGTGTCCTGTAGGGCCCAGTGGCTCAGGCTTCCTAATTACCTGTGGTGGACACTCTTGGTGCACCCTTTTGTGGGCTGTGTGGATAGTCTTGTTGTAATTAAGCCTTGATTGCTGTTGGTATCATTGGAAGGAGTTGATCTCCAGGTCAATTGGCTGTGAAAACTAGTTGTGTCTACAATGGGAGAACTGCTGTGCTGGAGACACCCTTATGGGGTAGGACTTGCTTCAGTGGGGCTTTGGCATTCAAGGAGTCTGCCCCCTGAGTGTGTCCCTTATGGATCTTAGGAGTTGTAATCTGGTATGGTCTCACTCTGACCACTGGATACACTGGCTCTTGGATCTCCAAGGAGGTGCAAAGTCAGCCACTGCCTGAGGCCACCGAGCAGGAGCTACAGAGAGATCTGCGGATTCCTCCTCTTTGTTTGGGGTTTGGAGGTGCTCAGAGGAGGTGCAACTGTGAAGCAATGCAGGCTGCCTTCTTTTGGAAGCTCTGGGGCTCTTTGACCCAGCTTCAATTTGTTAGGTTTTAGATTGTAAAAGGCCAGGCCATTCATATGCAAAAGCCTCTGCGCACAGCTTGGGTGGGTTTTAAATTGGGTGGGACGGGGTCTCTGGGAATCACCAGGGCGGAGCAGACAGCAATGGCTGCCAGTCAGCCCTGTCCAGGAGAGGTCCCGGTGTCTCTGTGTCCCAGGGCCCCGTGCAGGAACAATGATCGCTGCAAGCACCTCTGTGAGAAAGCCCCCCTCACATTCCAGTGGATGCCAGATAGTCCATTTTCTCCTGGTGTGAGTCTGGGTCCCCAGAGTCTTGCCCGGAACTGGAGTTCACAGCAGTTGGGAGCTTGTATCTCCCTCCCGATTGAAAAGGACAATAGCATACCCAGTTGCCAGCCCGTTTCTGCGCCCACCTCCGTACCTATGCCCTTCTGCACCTCAGCACCTCCTGCCAGTCTCAGTGCACTTTTCTCTTTCCTTCTACAGTGGGGCCTTGACTTATGAGTTTAATTCGTTCCGTGACGGAGCTCGTAACTCAGATTACTCGTATGTCAAATCATTAAAGTGAACAAGTGAGACACGTGATGCCGGGCTGATGTTGTGGCGTTCACTGTGACGTTTGCTGTGCCAACTAGCGGTGGGGTATCTGAAGCTGGCTCATAACCCGAATTTTAGCTCACAACTCAAAGCAAAAAATTGGCCGAGAGACGGCTCGTATCTTGAAAAACTCGTTAGTCGGGACACTCGTAAGTCAAGGCCCCACTGTAGTTGTATAACTTCCACTCAGCCAGTCTTCCCGTGGCTCTGGATGATACCTGTTTGTCTTTTAGTTGTAGTTTTGATATAGTCGTGCGAGGCAGCAAGTTTAGATGTTTACCTATGCCGACATCTTGGTTGTTCTGGTGTTTCAGATTTCTTAGAATATATTCCTAGAAGTGGGATCACTCGGTGAATTGGCAGTTCCATATTTAATTTTTTGAGGAAACTCCATACTGTTTTCCATAATGGCTGCACCAGTGTGCATTTCCACTAGCAGTGCACTAGGGTTCCCTTTTCTCTCTCTTTTTTTTTTAATATATTTTACTGATTTTTTACAGAGAAGAAGGGAGAGGGATAGAGAGTTAGAAACATCGATGAGAGAGATCGATCAGCTGCCTCCTGCACACCCCCCAGTGGGGATGTACCCGCAACCAAGGTACATGCCCTTGACCAGAATCGAACCTGGGACCTTTGAGTCCGCAGGCCGACGCTCTATCCACTGAGCCAGACCGGTTCAGCTAGGGTTCCCTTTTCTCCACATCCTCATCAACACTTACTATTTATTGATTTGTTCATGGTAACCATTCTGACAGGGGTGAGGTGATACCTCATTGTTGTTTTAATTTGCATCTCTGATGATCAGTGACTTCGAGCATTTTTTCATATGGCTCTTGGCCATCTGTATGTCCCCTTTGGAAAAGTATCTATTTAGGTCCTTTGCCCATTTTTTAATTGGATTGTTTGTCTTCCTTTTGTTAAGTTGTATGAGTTCCTTTTATATTTTGGATATTAACACTTTATCAGATGTATCATTGCCAAATATGTTCTCCCATATAGTGGGCTCACACACACATAAGTTGCTTTCTGAATTATTTAAGAATAAATTACAGACATGGTGTCCCTTTGTTTCTACATATTTCAGGGTGTAGTTCCTAAAAAACAGGATTCATATATAATCACAGTACATTTATCAAAATCAATAGCAATATTAAAAAATACTGCTGTCTAATTTTATTCAGATTTCATCATTTATATCAGTTATGTCCTTTATAGGAAAAGGAAATACAAATTCATGCATTTTCCATTCAGGTATCATATCTCTTTCGCCTGATATAACCTGGAATAGTTTATTTATATTTTATGACAGTCCAGTTATTTATTGATTTCAGAGAGGAAGGGAGAGGGAGGGAGAGAGAGATAGAAACATCAATGATGATAATCATTGATTGGCTGCCTCTGCACGCCCCACACTGAGGGTCGAGCCCACAACCCGGGCATGTGCCCTGACCAGAAATTGATCTGTGACCTCCTGGTCCATAGGTCCACGCTCAACCACTGAGCCATGCCAGCTGAGCAACAGGCCAGTTATTTTATAAAATTTCCCTTAATTTGAGCTTGATATTTCCTTAATGTTTAGGTCAGTACATTATTTCGTGTGTTTTGTTTGTTTGTTTTTTGTTTTGTTTTTTTAATCCTCACCAGAGGATATTTTTCCATTGATTTTTAGAGAGAAATTGTAAGGGAGAGAGGGAGGGGAGGGTGGCGGGGGGAGGGAGGGAGGGAGGGAGGGACGGAGGGAGGGAGGGAGGGAGGGAGGGAGGGAGGGAGATGTGAAAGACACACATCAACTGGTTGCCTCCAACCAAAGCACATGCCCTTGACCCGGAATCTAACCCGAGACCCTTCAGTCCGAGGGCTGATGCTCTAACTACTGAGCACCTGGCCAGGGCAGTTTATACATTCTTGATAGGAATACCCCAGGGAGTGATGCTGCGTTCTTTTCAGTACATCAGGAGACACATGCTGTCAAATAGTCACACTTCTGGCCTTGTGAACAGTGGTGACTTAGTTAAGAAGGTGGCTGGACTCCCACTGTAAGGTTGCTAGTTGGTGGCTCTTTTCTGTATGTCACATATTTTATATGTGTGTGGATCTAGAAATGTGTTACTAAGATGCAAATTTTCTTTTATTAAGTACTTTATCTGAAAATCCATTGCTGTCCATATTCCTAACCTCTGTGTTACTAGGCTGCTTGCCATACTTAAGTGCATCTCTCCTCCCACCCCAGGCATGCCAAAAGAACAGAGAGAAGGGCTCCAGGAAGAACTGATCGACATCATCCTCCTCGTCTTGGAGCGCAACCCTCAGCTGCATTACTACCAGGGCTACCATGACATTGTGGTCACATTTCTGCTGGTGGTAGGAGAGAGTCTGGCAACATCCCTGGTAGAAAAAGTATCTACCCACCACCTCAGGTACCAGCACAGAGGGATATACGAGACTGGGCATCACTTCCCAAACTCCTCAGCCCATTTTCTAATCAGTGTTTTCAATGGTTTTAGCTCCATTTCATTCTCACCCTTACCTAAGTGTTTGGTCTGATCATACTGATTGAATTGTCTCCCTCTAGGGATTTCATGGATCCAACAATGGACAACACCAAACATATATTAAACTATCTAATGCCCATCATTGACCAGGTGAATCCAGAACTCCATGACTTCATGCAGAGGTATATATGTATCTGTATTTATGGGTACACATACACACACACCCCTTCAACTTTTCTCTAGCCTTTATTTCTTCCTCACAAGTCTAGCTCATCATTATCTTTTTTTTTTTAGAGTATTTATTTTAGATTTTTTTTTTTAATATATTTCTTTATTGATTTCAGAGAGGAAGGGAGAAGGAGAGAGAGAGAGAAACATCAATGATGAGAGAGAATCATTGATTGGCTGCCTCCTGCACACCCCCTACTGGGGAACAAGCCTGCAACCCAGGCATGTGCCCTTGGCCGCAATTGAACCTGGGACCCCTCAGTCCGCAGGCTGACGCTCTATCCACTAAGCCAAGCCAGCTAGGGCCATCATTATCTTACTAGAGGCCCAGTGAACGAATTCGTGCATCAATGGGGTCCCTCAGCCTGGCCTATGCCCTCTCACAGTCTAAGACCCCTCAGGGGATGTCAGACTGCCGGTTTTGGCCCTGTAGGGATCAGGCAGTTCGACATCCCCCAAGGAATATAGTAGTGTACAAAGCCGCAGGTGGCCAGGGAGGAGCTCAAGCCCCAGGCCAGGCACCATGCCACACCCGCTCATCCCAGCCCCACTGTTTCTGCCACCGCCACCATCACAGCTGCGCTTACCACCCTGAGCCTGGCATCTGGTGCCCGTTGGCCAGCTGAGCGGCGCTCCCACTGTGGGAACACACCACCAAGGGGCAGCTCCTGTGTTGAGCGTCTGCCCCCCGGTGGTCAGTGCACATCATAGTAACCGGTTGATCAGTCATTCGGTCACTTAGACTTTCAGATAGATAGAAAGGTAGATGGATGATAGATATAGATACTGATTTTCTGAGTTTTCTTTTGTTTAAAATATATTTTTATTGATTTCAGAGAGGAAGGGAGCGGGAGAAAGATAGAAACATCAATGATGAGAGAGAATCATTAATTATTTGCTGCCCCACACTGGGGATTGAGCCCGCATCCTGGGCATGTGCCCTGACCAGGAATCAAACCATAACCTCCTGGTTCATAGGCCGACACTCAACCACTGAACCACGCTGGCCGGGCCTGAATTATTCTCTCTAGTTAACCAGCAAGCTGGATAATTCAGTTCTGTACACAGTCTTAGAGCACATTGGGTGCCTGCTCTTTTGGGGATACAAGAGATGTGACAGCTCATTCCTTTGAGGAGTTTACATCTAGAGGGAGTAGGTGGACAAGTTAAGTATGCCAAGGTAGACTTTGAGGTTATTGCCACAAGAGAACTACAGAGTCCTGTAGGATCCAGAGGTAAGAAAAACAAGGCCATGTGTGGGTGGTAATATTTACCAAGTACCAAGGAGAAGAAATATTTCTTTGCAAATTTCATATGATTTTTATTTCTCTTCTGTTTAGTTGGAAATTTATCCTTGGCCAATGCCTGACTTTTTTTAAAAAATTTTTTTGATTGATTTTTAGAAAGAGAGAAAGGGAGAGAAACATCGCTTTGTTGTTCCACTTACCTATGCATTCATTGGTTGATTTTTGTATGTGTCATGACTGGGGATCGAACCTGCAGCCTCGGTGTATGGAGACAACGCTCTAACCGACTGAGCAACCCAGCCAGGACCTTTTCCTTTCACATAAGAGCTATGTCTTAACATGTTTCAGTCACCACATGTTAACTAAAAAATTAACAGAGTTGTTTTCAAGCCTGAGAATATGTACCTGTGCCCCGCAAAAGAGCATGACTTTTTCAGAAGGAAAATTATGGTATAGTTTCCTGCACATAGGTACTTTTTGTCCCTGTAGTAGACATTTGTTGGTCATTAGAGCAACTAGTGAAGTAAGGCAATCAGGAACCTATTGTAGTATTAATACCATGATGAGGGGTACAATTTGAAGACTTTGTGTTTTTTTGAGGAGAAAATGCTGAATTCCTAGGTGGCTGAATTTCCCATAAAGTACATTTCCCAAATGCTTCCTTCTCATCGCACTGGGGACAAAGAGGGCCCAGAAAAAGGGAAAGGATGACTCAGCAGGGAACCTAACATCTGGATTTCCTTGTTTCTAGTGCTGAGGTTGGGACCATCTTTGCCCTCAGCTGGCTCATCACCTGGTTTGGGCACGTCCTGTCTGACTTCAGACACGTGGTGCGGTTATACGACTTCTTCCTGGCCTGCCACCCCCTGATGCCCATTTACTTTGCAGCTGTGGTAGGTACAGGCCATACGCCAGCAGCTAGGTTCACATCACCCATTCCAGCTTGATCATTTTGCCTAAAGGGAAACCTGGTGGTTATGGAAAGATGCAGAAGACCCCATTTCCCAGACTGGTGTGCCTGGACACCATTTTGTACAATGGGAATGGGAATGTCATAGGGAAAAAAATGTTCTGTGTAACACTAAGGTTGGGAAATGTTGGTTAAATGAAGATAAACAGATTTGTTTATTACGAGACTAGAGGCCCGATGCACGAAATTTGTGCGAAGAGCTCGGCCCTCACAGCCCCAGCTGCCTCGGCCAGCCCTTGCAGCCTTGGCCAGCCCTTGCAGCCTTGGCCAGCCCTTGCAGCCCCAGCTTCTTCCGGAAGGTCGTTCGGCTGTTCGGTCTAATTAGCATATTAGCTCTTTATTATATAGGATTCTTCTGAACATTTAAAGTGCTCCCCCCACTTGAATTCTGTGTTCTTATTGTCATCTTCTGGAATGAGTGCAAATTGCCAACTTTGGGTTTAAGAAAAGACAGGCTGTGGTATTATGATAGAAAATTGAGATGGTTTGGGGGTGCTCCAGTTATGAGAGGGCCTGAATCATTGGGGTAGTGTGGGGGCGGGGGGAAGGTGTGGGCTCACGGGCACTCTTCATTGTTCTTTAATGAGAGCAAGACCATTCTTTCTACTGTTTGAACCATTATTTTCTGTGCTGGCACTCCAGGAATCTTCCAGGAATCCCTCTCCTCTTCTTCCTCCTAAAAGAATCTCCTTCATTTAAAGGTCAGTCTTTCACATGAGAGGGTAGAAGTTTGCCTCCAACAGGAAGACCCAGCCCAGTAGGAAAAGTACTCAGATATGTCCATTATATGTCCTAGATGGCTACAAGAGTTTGCCGAACATTTGGTGTGAGCCCTGTCACCAGTTTAAATTCATCTCTAAGGAGAATGAAATGCACATGGCCAAGCCCTTGTATGTTCTGGTCCCTGATGGAAGGCCTTGCTCTCCACAGATCGTGTTGTATCGAGAAGAGGAAGTCCTGGATTGTGACTGTGACATGGCCTCGGTTCACCACCTGTTGTCCCAGATCCCTCAGGACCTGCCCTATGAGATGCTGATCAGTAGAGCCGGAGACCTTTTTGTTCAGTTTCCCCCATCTAGACTTGCTTGGGAAGCAGCTGCCCAACAGGAAGCCAACAAGTGAGTGGACCCAAGCCACTGGTTGGGGGTGGGAGGTGTTTGTTAGTGAGCAGAAGTGATGGAAGATGGTGTCTGGTCCGGACAGGGCTGGGGATGTGTCCAGAGTTCTAAGCTTATGCCAGCAGAATCCCTACTTCAGTTTTGATGGGTCTTTTTGAAGAGTTTCTGAGCAGTGGATGGCTCTGCCCTCAACCTATGTAATCTAGTTTTTCTTTCCTTCCTTCTCTATTTCTTTCATATTATTCCTTTTTCCTGTCTCCTTTTCTCCAGAACGGCAGCCTCTACCTTCAAAGACTTTGAGCTGGCATCCACCCAGCAGAGGCCTGACATGGTACTGCGGCAGCGGTTTCGGGGACTGCGGACTGAGAATCGGACAAAAGACGTCCTGACCAAACCAAGGACCAACCGCCTTGTGAAACTGGCGGTGATGGGGCTGACGGTGGCACTTGGAGCAGCCGCTCTGGCTGTGGTGAAAAGTGCCCTGGAGTGGGCCCCTAAGTTCCAGCTGCAGCTGTTCCCCTAAATGCCAGAGAAGATTCTCCCTCTGGCATTACGTGAAGGTCTCGCCCTTCCATGGAAGGATGGGGAGGGGTGGGATGTCCTTTATTAAAAGGGTTTCTGTCAAGGGTTTTGTATTCCTACCACCCTTCCCTGCCACTCCGTGGTTTGCCTTTGCTTCAGAGGCCAGTAGCAGAACCTGTGTGACACTGGGCACTTGGGGCCTGGGCATAGAGCTCTCCTCCTTCACAGGGGGCTTCGGAGTGCTCTCACTGCCTCCTCTTGTGTTGGAGGAAGTGGGGTTTTAGCTCCCAGCTGCCTTTGGAACCTGCTGGGCCTTGTCTCTGGGACCTTTTGGCTGCTGCCTGGTAGTAAGCTGGACCTTTGAATACCCGCCTCACAGCTCCTCCTGTTCTGTCTGCTTTGGCCAAAGAAGTCGGACGGTAGAATGAAGGCAAGGGGGCAGAGAAGCTAGCCCAGGAATAAGATTGGCCCCTGTTAAGAGCAGCTCTATTAGCTGGTCAGAAATCAAAGAGACAGATGGGAACTAGGTTACTGGGTAACTCCTACTGCTTTTCAGTCTAGAAATCACAGTATTTTCAGACAAACAGGAAGGAATGTTAAATTGTAGGGCCCAGACATAGACTGGTTTTGCCTACCTTTTTTTTTTTTTTTTTTTAATCCTCACCCGAGGATATTTTTCCATTGATTTTTAGAGAGTGGAAGAGAGGGAAAGACAAATATCAATGTGAGAGAAACACATCGCTTGGTTGCCTCCCGCATGTGCCTTGACCAGGGCCCGGGCTGGGGAGCAGCCTGCAACCAAGGTACGTGCCCTTGATTGGCATGGAGCCCGGGACCCTCTGGTCTGCAGGCTGATGCTCTGTCTACTGAGCCAGACCAGCCAAGGCAGGGATTTTTTATTTTTAATCCTCACTCCGAGGACATGTTCCTTGACTCTAGGGAGAGAGGAATGGAGAAGGAGTGAAACATCAATGTGAGAGAAACATCAATAGGTTGCCTCCCTCACTCGCCTTGACTGGGGATCAAACCCGCAACCTAGGTGTGTGCCCTGACCGGGAATCGAATCTGTAACCCCTTTGGTGCACGGGATGATGCTCCAACCAACTGAACCACCCAGCCTGACTTGTCTGCCTTTTTTTTCCCCCACCTATTCTCTTCCACAAGCCACACAACGTTGCTTTAAAAAAGATACTTTTATTACTATTTTTAGAATTATGTAATACCCAATATATAAAGCAGCCTCGCTTTAAAAATAATAGTTCCTTCATGGAAAAAAATAGTTCCCATCGGAAGGATGAGCTGCTGTTTGGAAACTGGCCCACACTCCCAAAGTGCCCTCCTTGTGTCTCCCTTTCCCGTCTCCCTCAGATCACCTGTCCAGTCCAAACAGGCACCGACTCACTACCAGGGCTTCGTTTGGGGGTTTGACTTATCGCCTTCACTGCGGTCTCTCCTTCCCGGTTGGAAATGTCAGTGGAGACGTTCAGCACCCAGAAAGGGACAGGCTGCAGCCTGAAGGGCGGCAGGAGCCGGAACAGGCCGCTCCTCACTGTGGCCTGAGGCAGCAGCCCTGGACAGCTTTTCCTGTGAGCCACGCCAGCTGTTGTAGACAAGCTCCGGCTTGGAAAAAAAGTGCCTTTTGCTTTAGAGAATCGGGGTATATAGTGTGAAGCAGCCATGCACTTGTACTTTCATGGTCTCTCCAGCACTGTTCTGTCTTGACAAGTGTTTTAATGTGAACATGTCAGAAGCACTCTAGCCACTCTGCTCAGACCTCCCCTCCTTCCCGTGTGCCCTGTGTGCAGAGTGGAGGGCATGCAGCGTGCCAGGCAGCTGGCAAGCCCAGAGACATTAGGAGAGGCGTCTAGACTTAAGTTACGCTCAGCACTTTAGAACCAAAAAAGCTCAGTGACGGGTCATTCTCCATAGCAGGAGTCCCACCTGGGGTGAGTGTGGTGTGGATGGATTAATCCAGAAAGTGGAAGATACATCAAGACAAAGGAAATTCAGGATCCAGAGGTGGTGATGTGACAGATACTCCCAGTCTTCTCCCTCAGCAAGTTTGTCCTCTTGTTACAAATGGACAGCAGCAGCAGCACCTCCTGCCACAGCACTCGGGCCTGTCTGTAATACTGAAGGAATTGATGGGGAGAGGGAAGGAGGTGCATACGATCAGGGTCCCGCGACCACAGCTTTTTGGAACCCAGGAAGCAAGTGGCATTTGCTTCAGTTGTGGCCTAAGAAGGAACAAGTTCATTTGTGTGATAAGCTTTGCTGACATCAGGATTCACCTTGTCGATGAGAAGAAACCATTATCTTTTTATCTTCAGGTGGTTTACTATTCTGTAAAGAATATCTGTAAATACTTTGTACAGAGCCATGTATGAAATACACAGCCATATGTGGTTACTAATCTCTCTGTCCTTCTGTCCTGTCTGCCACTTGGTAGGAGTAGACTCTGGTCTTAGACAAATGGCTTGATGCTCCCCGCCTTCCACCCCGGCCGGGGACTGTGCTCTGGTCTCTGGACTCCTGGTCAGCCTTGAGTTGCCTGGAGAGCTGGGATGATACCTGCAAGTCCTCTTTCTATTTCACCTGCAATGAGTATGATCTGCACACTCCGGCCGCGGCTAGGTGCCCCTGGTTAGTCAAGCAGCAGAAGTGGTGTGGGGTGTGAGCTGGGCAATCTTGACTTTTTCACACTGGTCTGGGATGCCCTCGTTTCCAAAGGCTGACACTCGGGTTTGGAACCTAACCAGAGCCTAGTGGACATAACTTTGCCTCCACGTGTAATTCCTGTCCCAGAGGAGCTGTGAGCGCTTTTTCTGGCCAAGCTTTTCCAACATGACACTCCCAGCAGTTGAGTATTGGTAACCAGAACAGTTGCCAAGTGCCTGTTGCCACCATCCTGTGGATAGGCCGATCACAGGCAAGAATCCATGTCGTCTGGGATGTTTATTGATGTTTATTAATATTTCCCTGTCCCAGATGGGGGGAGGGGAGAGTGCCCAAGGCTGAACAGCATCACAGCCCCCTGACCTTGTCCCAGCACTGTAGCCAGCTGCCCGTGCTGCCCCCCGACCTGACGCGGAGAATGCAGAGCTGGGACACAGGTCAGGACCCTGTGGCCTCTGGGAGCTCACACCGGAGTTGCATTGAAGGAACAGTTTGTTTGGGTGGCAGATTCACTGGCAGTTTCATGGGAATTGAGTGTAAAAAGTAGAATTTTGAAAATGGGAACATTGAAGGAAAGGTGTACATTGTATGAGAAATATTTGTGTTTTTTCTGTTTCCCTAAAATTCTTGGAATTTCCTGACAGGAGTATCTTTTGTGCTTCATGATTCCCTTGCAGTCCCACCTGAGTTTATGCTAACAAGATGGCTCACAGTGGGACTGCTAGATGTTCTCAGAATGGGGCAGGTCCCCGAAAGGCCAAAGTGGTGAGTGGGGACTTTTGGCCCCATCCCCTGGCCTCCTAGGAGGAGAGGAAAGGCTGGAGATTGAACTCCACAACTTTGATTCAGATTCTAGGAGCTGCTGGGTTGGTGAACGCATCAAAATGCTGGGAGGGTCTGCATTTTCCAACATAAACCCTCTCCCCATACCTTCTCTATTCATTTCTTCCATTGAGCCGTTTCTGAGTTATATCCTTTATTAAAAATCGGTAAACACGTGTTTTCCTGAGTTCTGTGAGCCCTACTAGCAAATGATTGAATCTGAGGGGGAGTGGTAGGAACCGCTGAATTTGAAGTTGGCCAGGAAGAAGTGTGGGTAGCCTGGGCACCGTTTGCGGTTGGCATCTGAAGTGGGGCAGTCTTGTGGGACTGAGCCCTATGATTTGTGGGATCTGACGTTAACCAGGTAGGGTCAGGATTGAATTGTTGGACGCCCGTTGGTGCTGGAGGATTGGAGAAGTGCAAGGCTGAGGGGAAAGAAATATGAAAATAACAGCTGAGTGAAGTGTGTGGGTGTCTGTAGACAGCAGAGCCCAAGAGGACCAGAGTTTGGGGTCTGTGGATGGAGAGGGCAGTGGCAGGGGAAGGTCCTTAGGGTTCAGTCTGGGACAACTTTGAGCTGGGGAGGAGAGTGGGACTTTAGGTCCGTGGTCGGCAAACTGGCTCGCAAGCCACCTACGGCTCTTTGGCCCCTTGAGTGTGACTCTTCCACAAAATACCATGTGCGGGCGCGCACATACAGTGCGATTGAAACTTCGTGGCCCATGCACAGAAGTCGGTATTTTGTGGAAGAGCCACACTCAAGGGGCCAAAGAGCCGCATGTGGCTCACGAGCCGCCGTTTGCCGACCACTGCTCTAGGTGATTTGGGGGTGAAGATGGGCCCAAAACTGGGTCCAGAGAGAATTATTGGTAGCATCATGGCAAGTGTGTTACTTCATGGCAGTTTGAGCTGCTGCAAGTTCAACATCTGTGAGACTCATTGTCAATAACAGTAAGATAGGGATAGTCCAGTCCCATCTCACACGGACGGTAATGAAATGATGTTTGGGAAAATGCTTTACAAACTGAGGTCATGCCAGTGTTTTGATTCCATTTTGGTGAACAGTTTAAGAATAAATGCCTTTAGCCAGCCCTGTGCATGGGACCCATGTTCGTTCAGAGATTAAGTGGTGACTAAAAGGAATAGGCCAAAGGCTTTTGCCAAATTGAACCAAGAGATGATGGGCCTGAGGCTCAGCCTGACTGTCCTTTCCCTGCCCTGCTGTCCTTCGTGTTTTCTGTGGCTCCTGCTGCCTTTTTTCCTGTCTTCACAAAGGCCCTCAACTTGCTAGCAGTATTTTTCCCAGACTTGCATATGGTTGGAATTTGCCCAGGAGCCTTTGTGAGCCAGCAAGGCTGTGGGCTTGCCTCCAGCTTCCTGCTTTTGAGCGAGTGGCTTTTATGCCAGCCCAACACTAGAGGTAGACACGTGCAGCTCTGACATGGGCTGTGGCACGTCCTCCACCCCTGCCCATAGCAGCAGCAGCAGCTCTTTATCTGAGCAGTGGGCTTCCACTTGCTTTTTCCTGTCTGGGAGACAAAGACTGTCACACAAATATATTTGGGGCCTCCTGCTGCTTCCTTGGGGAGGTAATTTAAGTCTAAAGCTCATGGGGCTTGGTTTCAAGTCTGCTCTGGCCAGTTGGCGATGGACTCTCAAGAGCTGGGGCCTGGGCCTGGGGTGGCCCCTTGGAAGAGGATGGCACTTCCCCTTGATCCTGCAAGAGAGCACTTGTGAACCTCACCCCCTGGTACATTGAGTGTGGCACTGGAGGCTAGAACCCTGGGGCTGCCCTGACCCCCCATTTTGGCTGCAGCAGACTCATTCCCTGTCCGTGCTGGCGTGGATGGAGTGGGCCAAGGGAGAGACGTAGCCAACAAAGCTCCCTGTGCCTGTCTTGTCCTTATTTTGATGCAGCCACAGGTAAATACCGCAACACCTCTTAATATTTGTGGGGGAAGGAAAGGCAGGGCATTGAAAAGACCTGTTAGCAGTTGCATCCTCTGAACCAAGAGAATGGTCTGCTTTTCTCTTGTGCCCCAGCCCCTAAGGCAGAGGTGGGGGAACGTCCAGCCCTCAAAATCATTTGGTCTGGCCCTGCCAAGGCATTAGGGGTGAGTTAATTAAATGTTTGACCAAATATAGCAGGCTAATTTTTCAAAAACTTATTTTTATTGATTTCAGAGAGGAAGGAAGAGATTGAAATATTGAGTTACCAATCGGCTGCCTTCTGCACGCCCCCTTCCCCCCCACCACCACTGGGGATTGAGCCTGCCACACAGGCATATGCCCTGACCAGAAATCAAACAGTGTCCTCCTAGTTCATAGGTCAGTACTCAACCACTGAGCCACACCGGCGGTGCTAGCAGGCTGCTTTTTAAGTTGCTAGTTTTGTACGGCCCGTGAAGGGTGTCGTATCCAAATGGCCCTTGGCAGGAAAAAGGTTCCATCCCTGCCTACGGGATGCCAAGACGGACCTGGCAGGAGAGGAGGGAGGAAGGAGGTGGCAAGAGGGTACTCTGCCCTGATCTGGGCCCCACCTTACTCCTGTGGTCCAGGTCGCAACTGCTGTGCCCTCCAGGTCAGGGGCTGTGCCTGTGTCTCGCTCAGAGTGGGAGGCTGCCCGAGCGTGCCCCTGAGCTACCACAGCTGCTGTGAGCCAGCGCTGGCAAAGCAGGAAGGCACTCATGTCCTCTGATAGCTCTGCTCACAGTGCCTGTGGTCAACTCCAGTCCTGGCCTCCAAGGACGGTGGCATTGCGTTTCCAGCGGTTAGAATAAGCTCACTGCCCCGAAGCCACATGCCCCAACTTCTGGAGCCTGGAGTCTAGGCCCTGAACAGCAGAGACACGCTCTGCCTCTTTGATGACCCATGGCACAGCTCAGACATGTTGATCATCAAATACCAGGTCTCACGGGAAGGGAGTGGGTCCGAGAATGCAGTAAAACTTACAGAATGAACACCCAAAACGTTTTTTATTAATCCCTGACCAACACAAAAAGGAGACTGGTAAATATGACTGGAACAATGCTGTGACATTTTTACCTGAGATGCCAAAATTAGGATGGACAGTTTTACCTGATCCTGAAATGTCTGTTCCCCGACCTTGGATGCCCACTGAGCGGCAGAGGGAGCAGCAAGCCTTTCCTGCCGGCCTGTACCTGCTGCTCAACCCCTTCCTGCCCCTCAAGCCCACGCCGATCTGCAGAACCTGCTTTGTGGCCTCTCGACACACTGCAAACTCAAGAGCATCCTACCCGCTCAAGCTGGGCACGGATGCCAAGCGGCTCATACGTACACTTCCTGCTGCAGTTCCTAGAGCGCCTGGGATCCTGCTTTCTGAGTCCCGGCCCATGTCCCTCTCACTCCCTCAGACATCACACTCATCCCTTCCTGGAAAACCATTTTAATGAGCTTACAAAGAGGGAGACGTGGAAGCTGGACCAGAGGAGCTGTGCTTTAGAAACTGCTAGGTCTCCCTCCTGGCTCTGATCAGGATTAGCAGCAGTTCCAAAAG